>NW_019392979.1:658317-1204274 GCF_000648675.2 Cimex lectularius | reverse complement strand
ATCACACCAGACCGCATCTCACGATTTCTGAATAATCATTTTATACAATGTTGTGCAAATTTAGTGCACCACTCAAATATAGTTTAAAATTAACTCCATTATCTTTCTATATCAGTTACAGGTAATTAAGAGCTATCGTAGTAAAAATACACAGTAAATAGTAGTAGCTGAAAAATGGCGAAAAGGAGGGAAAATTCAAAAAGTGGGGTTAAGGTGGGAAGTCAGTGTCCGAGCGGAGCGAAGTCATGATAGCTCAAGTGGTAGAGTAGCGGCGTATTTAGCCGAAGGTCGTGGGTTCGAATCCCGCTTGTGAAACTGACGTTTTTTATCTTAACCATTACTTTCCATAAATATTAATTAATTAAAAAAGTAAATAGTACTTTGTTTACTTCTTTTATATACTTTTGTACTGATGAATCCCATTGAACAAAATGTAGCATATACCTTCCATTCTGCTACGCCTAATTATCGCTGTCAGTTAATCTTTTCGTTGTTAATTTCATTTCACAGTATTATTTTTCTTAAAGCTTACTATACGGCGCCAATCAGGCATTTCAGTGAGTTGAGAGTGTCAGTATCAAACGTTATTTTAGGAAGGAGACTGCGCGAAGTCGTCAGGAGACAGTATTCATCACTCTACAATAAGAAGGGCTCTTCGGCTCTTCACAGATACAGGGCTTCACAATACAATACCAGGACAGGGCAATTTCTAGACAAGTGAGACGATAGATTCATCCGTCATCGGGGTCTACGAAACCGCAGCATTACGAGAAATGACATAAGAGAACAGTGTCATGGCGCCGAGTGACGATCTCGTGAAAAATGTGGTTCAAGTTTTGTCGTGTATAGATTATAAACAAACACTAATTTCGGAATTGATACACAAAGCCAAATTCGCTTACTCTGATCTAGTGAAATTAGCGAATGAAATCGAAGATAGCTTAAAAAAATACTATTCGAATTCGCTAACCTGTATTCACGGGTTCCGGCCCAGGCTCGCTCCTACTTTTTTAAACCCTCAGGGTACCGGTGTTTTTTTTTGAAAAAAAAAGCCCATTTATAAGTATGTCGGGTTTGAATGCAGGGCCGCTGGATTTGAACCCGGGACCTTTGCCTTTCAGTGTCAACGCCTAAACCGTTGCAGCTACCGACGCCCCCTCGCTCCTATTTTAGTGCTGTTACTGATATAGGTACGCACGTCCTCCACCCTCTCAAACAAAGATTACAACTTAATAATTAAGTCTAAAAAGGAAACAAATACAATCACAAGGAACTAATTAAAACAGAACATTAAAACACAAGGAGATAATTAAAAAATCGTTAAATCCATGTGAATTAGGAGTAGAAATTAATAAATTTCGACATGCTACAAGAGGTGTTCTAATAGTCAAATCCAGCAACAAGAAAGACAGAAAAAACACAGGAAGAAAAAACAAAATGTAAAGAAACACTGGTAGGCTAAAAAAAAATGTGGCCTGGGTTAATAATACCGAATAATAAATAAATTAAATAAATTAAATAAAATTAAAATAAATAAAGACAATTTCAATTAATTAATCTTTATGTAAGGTATTGGTTGAAAAGAAAAAAGACAGTATCACGAGCGGGATTCGAACCCACGGCCTTCGGCTCGGAGCTATCGTGACTTTCGTAACTTCGATCCACTTGGACACCAACTCCCCGTTCGAATCCCGCTCGTGACACTGACTTTTTCATTTCAACCAATACCTTACATAAAGATTAATTAATTGAAAGAAGTTGTTTGGTCAATCGGACCACGAAATATAATGGATTTTTAATAAAGACAATATTGTCGATGTCATTTATAAACAAAACACTGAATTTTAACTGGAAAACCTGATATTATCCCAAGATATGTCTTTGAAAGTGGAAAGAACAAAAACAGGGGTAATGATAATTCAAGTTTCACCTACCTTGTTTAATCGACTCGAAGGACAAAAAGTCAAATTGATGTTTTCTATGTGCAAGTGCTGTAGCTATTTAAGAATAATAAGATGCTCGTTCAAAGATTGGACATTCCATGAAATATTGTAAATCGAAAGCACCCTACTGCCCAATTTGTGCAGAAAAACATGACTAAGAGAGGGCAAATCAAATAAAAAAGTGCAGAAATTGCATCCAGTACCACAGCTATTTTAAGTTAGATAAGAAGGTGGACACAAAACACATTGCTTAAGATAAGCATTGTCCTTGCGCGCATCGGAACCTAGAAAAACTAAAACAAAACATCGATTTTGGCCGACAATAGATGCAAAAATAGTATATTTCGCTGTTTACAAATAAATTTGAAGTAATCCCTCAAAGCGACTAATTGTTCAATGCAATACATTGGAAAAAAAATCAATAGATTTGGTCTACATATAGGAGCCTTACACTGTTAAAAGTAGAGTTGAAGGTTTGAACGAATTCAGAATATTGACATATGGCGCTGATCGCTCAAGGGCTGCAATAGTGGTAACAAATGGGAACATTGTCGTTACACTTATATCCCAACTCTCAAGAGAAAATTTCGTTTTCGCACAAATAATTCACGGAAATTATAAAATGTCGGCACTTTCTGCTTATCTGACTGCAATGAGAACTTAAATACTAATGTAAAATACAGAGGATTGTAGATTGCAATAGGGGACACAAAAAATTATTGTAGCTATGGACAGTAATTCTCGCTTAAGCTATGGTGTGACAGAATCAAGACTGCGAGAGGGAAAGATTTAGAAGTTTTTACTTCTCAACGACCTAATATGTGTCAATGAGGATGAGGGGCTTTCCACGTTTAAGTCCTAGAAAATATGGCCATGGTCTATTGTGTGTAGGATTGGAAAACTCTCACAGAGGAAACACTACCACAGAGGAAAGGTACCTATATACCTTTCGTTAACCATAAGAGACAGAAATTGTGGTACAACAATGGCAAAAATCAATAAAAATAGATTTTATACTAAAAATGCAAACTGGGATAAAGTGTACCAAGTGTTGGCCGAACACCACGGTGGGTCATTAATGTTCTGGGGTTGAAGATGCAGGGCTGCATACTAGAATAACAGAGCAACCTAGACCTACAGACGAGACGATAGATTCATCCATCAGACTCGGCGAAATCGTAGCATTACGGGAAATGAAATAAGAAATCTGCTCAGACAAGTCCGAAAAGTTTCGATTTTCTCCGGGACTGTAAGAAGGCTCAATGAAAATAGTCTCACGGCCTTGTACCCGGCTCGTGGGCCTCTTCTTACCACAGCTCAGAAAATCCCAATCAATTCAATCGAGAACATGCTGTATGGCTCCCCAGATGACATTCCATGGTGGTCATTGATGTTGTGTAGTGGCATTTACTTGAACGCCCGCACAGAATTGGTCGTCGTTTGCGATGAAGATCTATGAGTTCTCAGAGGTACATACAATACATAACCCATAATGTGCGTATTATGGATGACTACCTAAATAAGGCTGGAATTGAGTGCTTGGTGTGGCCAGCTTGAAGTCCAGGTTTGAACACAATCGAACACATCTGGGACCACTTAAGCAACGAGTGCGACTGCGAACCCCAAGTCGTAAAACTCTAGAAGAGTTGGAAACCGCAGTTATTGTTGAATGGGAAAGTATCCCTCAGGATTTTAAGAAGGAAGGACTGTAAGAAGAAGGTTCAATGAAAATAGCTTCACGGCCTTGTACCTCTTCTTACCACATGTCGGAAAATGCCCAACGCTTCAATTCAACAAGATCGTGCTGAATGGCTCCCCTGATGACATTCCATGGTGGGTCTTTGATGTTCTGGAGTGGCATTTATTTGGATGTCCGCACAGAATTGGTCGTCTTTTGCGATGAAGATCTATAAGTTCACAGAGATACATACAATGCATAAGCCATAAAGTGCGTATTGTGGATGACTACCTAAATAAGACTGGAATTGAGAGCTTGGTGTGGCCAGCTTGAAGTCCAGGTTTGAACACAATCGAACACATTTAGGACCGCTTAAGCAACGAGTACGTCTGCGAACCGCAAGTCCTAAACCTCTAGAACAGTTGGAAACTGCTGTTATTAATGAGAAAGAATCCATCAGGATTTTACCAGAAATCTTTTCCAAGGAATACAAAGGCGTTTAACTGACATGAGACAGAAGTGGAAATGCTCCGTATTTAAGGAGACAAAAAGTTTTTTTTTACATCTTTGTTTGTTTTAAATTTTCATTTTTTTCTCTTTTTTTTGTTGACCTTGACTCATTAATTTATAGAATTAGGTAATAAACATTTCCTTTTTAAATGCCTTATTTTTACAACAAAACCTATTTTTGTTATGAAAAATATGGATAAACGTAAATACCATAAAATTTAATGGTGGTGCGTTAATTTTGTCCATCAGTGTATTTATATGATAAAATACAGTTTGATTGGGACTATTGCGAATCAATTCCTAAAGTGGGACATTTCCTTTTTAAATGCCTTATTTTTACACCAAAACCTATTTTTGTTATACAAAATATGAATAAACGTGCATACATTAAAATTTAAGGGTGGTGCGTTAATTTCTTCCATCAGTGTAGCTTACCGGTGTACCCTTAAATGCATATAATCTCTACAGGAAACTTTTTCTCTCCTCCCCATATCTAAAGTAAGCCATCACATGTCCAAATCCTCAATGGTGTTGCATGTTCAACATAAATTACTCCTACCCTGTTTTATTTTACGCAGATACACCCAACATATGCCATGGCCCGACCTGATTATTATTGTCTAGTATTTATCCGCGCTCATTCGCACCCCTAGTTGAGTTCTAGAGGAGCGTAGTGAATCACAGAAAAACAACTAAGCGCAAATGAATTCTTATTACAAAAAAAAAGTGTACATAAGATCATACATAACATTAACAAACTCTATACAGAAAGTGTCTGATTACAGATGGAAGAAAATGCTTATGATTGGTACATATCGCGGCATTTATTATAATATAGATTTAGAATTTCTTTTTATTGATGAAGAAATGATCTCGGATAAAAACACAATTGGCTTTATTTAATAAAAAATGTACTACTTTGAAGAAGTGCTCAAAATTACATAACCACCACTTAAAGATTGCAAATATTTTACTCATGATGAATTTAGTTCAATTGTGTTCAGTTATTACATATCTTAAATTCTACGTATTACAAATAGCATCTTACATTTCTAACTTTCTTTTCAACTGATTCTTAGAAAAACCTACTTAATTAGGCTTGTTACAGTTTGTTCCCGACCACCTCGTAGTTATCTACGAAGTCCAATATTTTTTTTGCACCAATTTCATTTGTAAATAATACGCTTTTCCCTTGGGCTACTGTCGTGTATTGCAGATATTCTAAAAAGGTGGAATAGGTCACGGGCCGACTGGTTGTTTTTACGGTTCCAATCCGGTTTTGCGAGATAAAAAAACTGTTCAGAACTGTTTACGAAAAATAAAACCATCCTCTCCTTTATTCAATATAACTTACTCAACATATGTATTCTTATCGAACCTGCCGTAGGTAGAAGCCAACTACCACAAAAACCAAGCATATAAAAAAAAGTAACAAAAACGTATAATTTATATAAAAGATATACAACACAAATATAAGGATTATCGTGGTTCTTCATTCGGTAACCACGGCTAAAATTGTAAACTAATTCATTAAAATCACTAATTTCGTAGTCCGCTTGACCAATTAATATATCACAATTAATTAAGGTTTTTAGTTGAGATAAAAAAGTCAGTGTCACGAGCGGGATTCGAACCCACGATCTTCGGCTAGATTTGAACACTAATTTGAATTTTACCTCAAAAGGTGGGGTTGAGATGGGAAGTCCGAGTGGATCGAGGTCACGACAGCTCAAGTGGTTTAGCAGCGGCGTATCTAGCCAAAGATCGTAGGTTCGAATCCCGCTGGTGACACTGACTTTTTTATCTCAACTAAAAACCTTAATTAATTGTGATATATTAATTGGTCAAGCGGACCACGAAATTAATGAATTTAAAGATTTAAAATGAAGTATTCTTCACTAAAGCTCTCCGTGGCCATTTCATTTGTCGTCGAGAATCCAATCCGATTACACGACATTTGAAAAATGGCAAAAAGGAGGGAAAAGGTGCGGTTGAGATGGGAAGTTGGTGTCCGAGTGGATCGAGGTCACGATAGCTCAAGTGGTAGAGCAGCGGCGTATCTAGCCGAAGATCGTGGGTTCGAATCCCGCTTGTGCCATTGACTTTTTTATCTCAACTAAAAACGTTAATTAATTGTGATTGTAAACTAAGCGGAAGCTAAATAAAATTAAAAATGTTCTACGTAACAAATATTTCAATAGATCACATAGTTGTCATTAGACCATGAAATACACACAAATATTTCATTTCAGTATAACGCAGTTCAAATTCAAAACTAAAGTACCATTAAACTCAAATTTAAGCAGTATTCATGATTTTTTTTTTATAAAAAGCGGACTATGTAAGGTTATTGTAAAAGGATGCTGTTCATAATGGATCAGATTAGATTAAAAGTTAGTTGGCTCCTGCGGTAATTTATTGACAAACAAAACTAACTGATTACAGGGTTTCATTATAAATAGACGAATCTGATCATGAATCGATAAATTAAAATTTGTTACAATTACACTATTAGGGTACTCAATGAATTATATAATTAATTTTTTGTTAAGTATAGCAAAAAAACAAATTATGAATTTTTGATAAGATTTTAAAATTATTTTCACTGCAAATTTAAAATGTAATAAACGTTAATCAGTTGTGAACAATTAAATATTGAAGGTTTGATTAATTCACTCTAAAAACTTTTTAGTATGAATTTTATACACTCAAAGAAATGTATTTAGTTATTTATTTCAAACTATATGTTCTTTTATCGTTAAATTAATTACGACGTATTTATTTTAATGCACGCCAATTAAACGAGTACAGAAATTCACGGGTTTAACTAAACATTATTTACTTATCTGGGTTGAGTAAAAAAATTCATTAAAACACTGTAAAATCATTTATCGATAGATTCAAATTTAACTAACAATTGATCTGACATACCTAACATAAAAATATGAACCAACCAAATAGACGTAATTTTTAACGCTCTGCGATTGATAAACATTCTCATAGACTTTGACCTTCTGAAAAAGGAATTCATTCAAGGAAAATATAACTAGGACAAATGTAATGAAATAACTACGTTTTGCTGTTAAATTGAATATTCGATAATGAAAACGGATACAAAAATAAAATAACTCTGACTGATAAATTTTTAATTAATTTTAAAATCAAAAATTACGGTATGGAATGTGTGTTGGTTAGTGACCGTTAATCGATAATTATTCAGAAATCGTGAGATGCGGTCTGGTGTGATGGAGGTTTCAGAAAAACATTTTCTTTATCGTGCCAACGTTTCAATCTTTATTGAGATCATCTTCAGGGCGCAAAGTGTTTGTCTTATGTGTAATTGTGCCATTCTTGCGTGTCGTGTTGAGAGTGCCTATTTTTTTTTTTTTTTTTTTTTTTTAATTTTTGGTTTTGGTGTTTGTTTGTTGAGATATGTTGTGTTGATTTGTAGTGAGGTGTTGTATGTAATTTGTTATTATGTTAATGCATTTTGATCGTGTTGTGTCTTTTTCTTCCTCTGTTTTTGTGAATTTTTGGATTGCATAGTCTACATCCGTAATTAATTTAGCTGTTGAAAAATCTGTTTTGTTGTAAGGAATGGAATGTTTGGACCAAGTGATAGGAAGTTCTGGATTTCTGGAGGAATGTTAGTTTTGGTTAGGTTTAGGAACAATTTATTTGTGTTAACAGGTGTTTGTTCGTTGATTAAGTTGTTTAATTTTTTGATGTGTTTGTTTTTAATTTGGTCAAAATGGAAAATGTATGCATCTTTTTGATGTGTGTAAAACTTTTTTAAAATATCGGTAGGTATTATGTTGGCGGCACTGAGTTTTAATTGGTGTAATTTTTGTGTTAATGTTTTTGTTGCTCGTGGTGATTTCTATGTTTAAAATGTTTCTTTTGAAATGTATTGTGGCTTTATGGGCACTCTCAACACGACACGCAAGAATGGCACAATTACACAGAAGAAAACACTTTGAGCCCTGAAGATGATCTCAATAAAGATCGAAACGTTGGCACGATAAAGAAAATGTTTTTCTGAAACCTACATCACACCAGACCGCATCTCACGATTTCTGAATAATTAAAGATCGAAACGTTGGCACGGTAAAGAAAATGTTTTTCTGAAACCTACATCACACCAGACCGCATCTCACGATTTCTGAATAATTAAAGATCGAAACGTTGGCACGATAAAGAAAATGTTTTTCTGAAACCTATATCACACCAGACTGCATCTCACGATTTCTGAATAATTGGTACGGAATTTGACTTAACTTAAAATCAATTTGCCAAAGTGACCACTTAGAGGGATATAAGCAAAAATATGGTTTTAATATAATTGTTCCGTTAAAGAATTTAATTAAAAAAATATAAAATGATAATAAAAGTGTGAATTCGGCAAGGAAAATTTTCTGCTTAACTTACTTATTTGAGAGCTTTTTTTGATGTCTGAACGTACACGGGTTATCAAAGGATTTTCTATTTCTTTTCGATGTTCCCTGTGTAATCGTAGTTGACATTAAAACTTAGCACATAAATAAACGAAAACGAAAAATAAACCGTTGTAAAATGGATTTCGACACAGATAAAAAATTAATCCTGCGACAAAAAAAACAAAAAACTGCCGTTTAACACCGATGACGTTTAATTTGCGACAAGATAGTTTCTGTGGAATGAGATAAAACGTGCAATCCAATAGAAAAAAAATATCGCGATAAAATAAAAGGATTACATTTTGATGACCCTGACAAAACGTATGATCCTACCCGTTATGTAAACGTGGTCGTGTTCGGCAGGAGACAGAAGAATCAAGGATTTTCCTTTTGATTGTTTGAACTTCTATTTCGGTAACATTAATAGTTTGATGAACAACATTAAAATCACAAATAAAGATTAATTCCTGTAAAATATTAAAAATAAGAATATTCGTTTTGTAAAATAAACAAATTTTATCGTAGTTAATTATTTTGTTTTAAAAAAATGCTACAATTAACCTATTTAACCAAATAAACAATTCAAAATAACGTGCAGTAATAATATTGCAATAACCTATTAAATTAATCAGGTCATTTTTAACGTTGAGACATAATTTTACTCAATCTGGTCCGCTTATTATCGTTATACCTTTTACCAGGTTTGTCAGTTTAATTTTAAAATGAAACTTACCACAAGCAGCTAATTAAATAATTCTTTGCCATGAAAAGTAACGATACACGCCGGACTTAATTTTGTTTTTATAAAACTTTCTAACAGGCGAAGGTCAGTGTTAATTAATAAGTAATTATTATCTTTTTTATAACTAATATGTTTCATTTCTTAATTATTGTTTTCTTTTAATTTATGGTATTATATCAAATATTGGTGCAATTGGTTATTCAATACACACAACAGTAGAACTGTTTCATTGAATTAATTAGTAAGCAAGTAATTTCCGTACTGTTGTAACAATGGTTATATCTCACACCACCATACTTTTATTTTATTAAATAATTCATATTTTAATTTTAACACACAGATCATTAGTTTGTATTATTTTATTTTATTTCATATACTGAACAAGAAAATAACTGTTATTAACTCGAGACGAGAAATTAAGGCGAATTTGCATAGGTTCTGCATGTGTGAGACATTTTGTAATGATGTTGTTCAAACTTCGTTAAACAGAAAAATGTGTAAAATAAAATCCTTCTTTTAATATGAAATAGTCGGTGTATATTTTATATTTATATAATTATATAAAATATCAACCACACCATTTACAATAAAAATGAGTGAGTGAGACAATAAAAATGAGAANTGAAAAATAATAATCAACGGAGAGAGAGAAAGGGGGGTGAGAGAGAGAAAAGCGAGGGTAACGGAGAGCGAGAGGGAGCGGGAGCAAGCTGTAAAATATATAGCTTATTTGTGTTTTTTATAAAAAAAAAATTAATACCAGATATTTCTGATGCAAAACAACTGCAACATATAAACCAACTAAAATAACAAAACACACACAGACAAACAAATAATAAACGCACACACAAACAGAAGGCAGACACAAGCAAAACCTGGCTTACAAAGTTCAACTTTCTAATTTACAATTAATTAAGGTTTTTAGTTGAGATAAAAAAGTCAGTGTCACGAGCGGGATTCGAACCCACGATCTTTGGCTAGATACGCCGCTGCTCAACCACTTGGATGTCGTGACCTCGATCCACTCGGACACTAACTTCCCATCTCAACCCCACATTTTGAGGTAAAACTCGTGACACTGACTTTTTTATCTCAACTAAAAACCTTAATTAATTGAAACATATTAATTGATCAAGCGAACCACGAAAACTAGTGAATTTCTAATTTACATTGTTAGGGTAATATACAGGTAAAAATAGAACATTTGATGTTATCTCAAAATGAATTTGTCTCGTCACCGTATAATATTGTTGCTGGGATCCCACAAGGTTCAGCTCTAGGGCCAACATTGTTGAACATATTAATAAATGCACGGGATAGTCTTAATTATAAAATGACGATATACCACTATTGTACATCGTAGAAAGTGATTGCTATTACTTATAAACTGAGTCGAAACCTCCACAATATCGTTAAATTTAGTCACAGACGGAAACTCAGGCTAAATACCGAGGGAATAAATTTAAAAAAAATGATATCCTCTACTTCGTGATAATATAAGTATCAAATTCTATTTGGAGTAATAGCTTTTAATATCTTGATGTACACCTTGACAACAAACAATTTCGGTACACTTTCAGAACGGTTGAAAAAAGAACGTGTGCTATCAAGACTATTTTGTAGAGAATGAGCCTCAAAAATAAAGTAATTATTTATAAAATAATAGACCCATGCTGTTATACGCCTCCCAGGTAAGGAACAATACAAGTATCACCAAAATGCAATTCATGCATATAATTCAAAACAATTTTTTTAAGATTAATAACATCATCTACAATGATCACTCGTATAAATTACATGCATGTCATCTTAAACATCACTTTTTAAGGATGATATTAAAAGGTTAACCAGCTCCTTTTTGTTAAGAGTACAAACACAACAGTAAAGAACAACAAGAACAGGAAGCATAAGCTCTCCAAAAATTGGAAACATAGACAGATCAAATATATTTTGTTATAATGCTTTTATAGTTATTTATTAAATTGTTAAAATATTTATTCATTAATTTATTCAAATTATTTATTTATTAAATTGTTTATGTATTTATCTATTTATTAAAGTAATATGCAGCTATTAGTTTTAGAAAGTGTAATAATAGTCCAATCAAATAATTGCGTTTTGGGAGCGTCGGTGGCCGCATAGATACCGCACTCTTTGCGGCAAACAATTTCTTTGTGTCCTTAAGTCTGTTGTACAAAAATTTTATTTTTATTTAATTTTATTGTAAGTGGTTTTCTAAAACTTTTTCCCCATTTTTAAGCTTGGTAGTAGCAACTAAATTTGCTTTCTTCTTCAAGGCCATAACTTGATCTAGAGTGTTCGTAAGTGAAAAACTGATCCATACTTCTATTATTGAAAATATTTTATTTGTTAAATATGTATCTGTATATAAAGTAGTAGTATAAATGTGTGGTGATTAGTGACCGTTAATCGATAATTATTATCGATTAAAGTAGTATAAAGTTAATTCTAATACATTTAGTAATTGCAAAACAACAATAAACCAACAAATAGATACATTTTCTTCCTTGATTAACGCGTCTTTCTGGAACAAAGTATTTGTAATGATTAGGGCTGTGATTTATATGCGATAAAAACAGTCTAATATGCACATATATATGTAAACATATTTGGTAAAAATTGCAATTTAAAAATGAAAATATGCGAAACTACCATGAGAAAAAATAAGGAAACCTCAAAGTTTTGAAGTATTGAATAGCGAAACAGTGGCAAGAGGAATGGCTATTATTAAAAAAGAAAAGCGTATTTAAAAAAAAAAATTTTTTTTTAAATCCTCCTTAAAACATCGAGACCCAGATCGGTCTATTTTCGATGACGTCTCTGATTTTATGGAGTGTTTCATTGTATTTAAGATCCAGGTGAGTTTTCCTGAGGGTACTTTCGTGGGGAATGGTTTTCCCTTTGCATTTTTCCAAAAAACCCTTGAATTCTGGGTGGCTTAGTTTATAGATGGTCAGCTCTAACTAAAGCACGACATAAATCGGTATCGAGACCAGACTTTCCAGACCAGTTGTGTCACAAAAGTTTGTGGAAACTTAGACTTCCAACTTTTATTTCCCTTGTGTTTTACTGTTTTCATGTGCTCTGTTACCAAAAAACGTGTAGCTGATGATACAGGTTTATCCCAATAAACCAGTGTAAAACGTCTGCATCGCCCTTAAAAGTCTCACTGGAAAATTCACGCACATACTTTTGAAAAAAAATCATTCGTCTTTGCGGTGGCTTTCGGCATTTTAGGACTAGTCAGTTTACAACACACGAATACTGCTTCACGATGTAACGTGAACGCATGAGAGACTGGGTACAGCTATGTTCGTATGTTGGTAGGTAAAGAAGAGAACTGAGGTCGTAATATTTCCATGAATCCAATTGAACTATTGCAAGAGAACATTTACAGTGGTACAACACTATTCCTTTCTACATCTATTCCAAGAGAAGCAAAGGCGACCGAAAGTTCGCGGAGGAGCAGCAACTGAACAAGCACAAACTCGTTCATTATGTGGAAACGGAAGACTGGGAACCCGTAGCACTTTTTCGGATATTTTTTGCCTATTCAGAAGCAGTAAAATTTGACGTGCCAAATACCGATGTGCCGGATATGTAAAAAAATATGCAATTACAACCCGTTTATGCAAAAATATGCATTGATGGCAATATATGCACAAATATGGAAAATAAATATAGCTTAAATTGATTCCAAATGCTTCAAAACATATACAGTTTGTTAAAACTGTATGTTTTAGTTAACCAGAAAAAATATGCAAATGCATATATTTCACAGCCCTAGTAATGATCATACGCAATCATACGCATTTAAAAGTGGCTGAATTTTACAATACGAATGCACTAGTAGGTGGAATTATATTGGCGTATGCTGGGTTTAATTGGACGAATTGAAAAACGAGATTGTCTTAAAAGATAGGCAGCATTTTTTAAGAAATCATTTATATTTGGATCGTTCTATGCTTGTTCTATTTTGGAAATGATCTTCGTTCCCAAAGATAATTAGAAAAATTCGACTTATAAAGAAAATCCCTGCAACTTGAATCGGTTGTCCTCAGGGAGGGGTTAAACGTGGGTTTAATGATAAATTTACAAAATTTGGAATGAGGAAACGAACTGAAAATGTACTTTTTCGCTCTGACGCCTCGCGACCTTACTTTTCTACATTCTTGGCTGCTTTAAAAATTTATGTAGACCATATTCTGCCAGTCCATCTTAAGCCGGGAACCGGTTTTCCTGGGTTTTGCAAAGGTATATTTTGTGTTATAAGTACGTAAGCTTGGATTGTCGTTTTTCGATCTGCATTGACAAAATAAACCTCGCGGAATACACATTCATAAAAAAATAATTATTTATTCCGTATCTGGTTACCTGCATTAATAGAAAAGGGACTAAATAAATACTTATTAAGTCTAGAAGAATTTCTTGGTGATACTGAATATTTCCTCTTCTGTCCTTTTCTCCTTTCTGTCATTCATTTATTTATTTATTTTTATTTACCTCCTCTGATTTGTACTGCACATTTTAAGGAGACAGGGTTTGTCAAACCCCAAAGGTGGACAATTGGTTCAATTTTTTTTATTAAGAAGATACTGTAAGATAATAGTCATGTCACCCCATGCACTGTACGCAGCATCAAACGTTCTCGTTTTTCGAAAATAAATCTTAGCAAATTCCCAAAACCTATGTTAGTTATAGACGAAAAACGTTGTTAGACAAAAAATCTCCAATAACCAATAAAACCAGATCAACGTTGCGTCTAATCATTACAAATACCGTTCGTGTTCCAGAAAGAAGGGTTAATCAAGGAAGAAAATGTATCTATTTGTTGGTTTATTGTTGTTTTGCAATTACTAAATGATCCTTGATAATTTTCTATTGACAAGTTACTCGTTTAAGAATGGATTTTCTGAAAACGTGTTCAATTACAAAAACATTATTTGTGTTTCCTTTATTGTGTTTATTAACTCGTGATTTTTCCATAGTAAATTTGTTTTGAATAAAAAACGTTTCGGTTCAGAAGCCAACGTAGTTTATCTCTGCTTAAATCAGCAATAAACACTGAATTCGTTCCAAAAATGTCATGTTTCTTGAAGGTAAGATTAATATTTTAGATGTCGTAAAAATTTTTATTTTAAGCAAAATGTATACGGGTTATTAGAAGGATAATGGGATGTTATGGTCGTGGAGCTGTTGGTAAATAGGAAAACAACACCCTCCATGAATTTGTTTATCAAAAATGTTCCGACTTTAGGCACGAAATAGGATAAATACGGATTTTGTTCCAAAAAGTAACATACAGAGCATTTTTCAGTCAAATGAAACTTTTTTTCAATCAAATGAAACCTTTTTCCAAGCAAATGAAACCTTTTTTCAATAATTATTCAGAAATCGTGAGATGCGGTCTGGTGTGATGAAGGTTTCAGAAAAACATTTTCTTTATCGTGCCAACGTTTCGATCTTTATTGAGATCATCTTCAGGGCCTGTTAAATGTAAACAATGTTTGTAAATCCCAGGCCCTGAAGATGATGTCAATAAAGATGGAAACGTTGGCACTATAAAGAAAATGTTATTCTGAAACCTACATCACACCAGACCGCATCTCACGATTTCTGAATAATTATCGATTAACGGTCACTAATCACCACACACTTTTTTCAATCAAATGAAACTATTTTTCAAGCAAATGAAACCTTTTTTCAACCAAATGAAACCTTTTTCCAAGCAAATGAAACCTTTTTTCAAGCAAATGTAACCTAAAACCTAATGATAATAATTATGTAGAGGAATAAATAAATGATATTGTAGTACTAACAGTAATTTTTATGATGATTGAATATTAATATTACAATAATTGAATTGTAAGGCTTAGGTACAAGAACGCTCCTTGTGAAGATCCGTTTTCGCGTCAGCGGGTTCACTTTTGCAATTCATGTCGAGAGACGTGTTTGTAGAAACCCTTCAACCTGATGATGTGCTAAAGGGCTCGAAATCTGGATTGTTGCGAAACAACTTATTGAGAATAGGAACCATCTTTTTAAAAAGGATTGAACTCCACACCGACTCCATCATTCATAATTTCTATCATAGAAAGTTGTTGCTCGCTCAAAAACACTTTTCTATCCTACTTAATTAAACTTCGACGGGGTGGATGTAAAAAAGTTTGATGAATACGGATCTTCACAAGAAGCGTTCTTGTACCTAAGCCTTACGATTCAATTATTGTAATATTAATATTCAATCATCATAAAAATTACTTTTAGTACTATAATGTCATTTATCTATTCCTCTACATAATTATTATCATTAGGTTTTAGGTTTCATTTGCTTGAAAAAGGTTTCATTTGCTTGAAAAAAGGTTTCATTTGCTTGAAAAAAGTTTCATTTGCTTGAAAAATGGTTTCATTTGCTTGAAAAAAGGTTTCATTTGATAGAAAAAAGTTTCATTTGCTTGGAAAAAGGTTTCATTTGCTTTGAAAAAGGTTTCATTTGATTGAAAAAAAGTTTCATTTGGTTGAAAAAAAGTTTCATTCGTATGAAAAATGCTATATGAACGTAAAACTGTGTACTATTTCTAATTGTGTGAGCCTTTATTTTTGTAACATCACTAATTATTGATTGTCAAGTTGTTTTAAATCAAAAATTCTCATGTTGCAAACCAAATACGGATATCCTTACGTCAAAATATAACAAACAAAATTTTTTATAAGTAAAATCCCAATGAGCAATCCCAAATAAAGACAATGTTTTTTTCTTCTCGTGTGTTTATTTAATGTCCCTCAAGTTGTTTTTCATTTAATATCTTCAGTTAAATAGTAATCCGAGTATCGTCTCATCAAAACATGATAAACAACACTCGTGTTACAATAAGTCACTGTTTCAGGTGTAAAATCAGACTCTCGGACTCTTGATGTGGTGTTTTCTACGTAAAATCACAAACTATTCTTAGTCAAATATAATTGTTTTATATTATAAATTTGCAGTATACAAACAAGCCTGGTAGCTTCGTCAAAACAAGATTAAATTTCTTCGTTTGGTCTGCGAAGTGATGAACAAACATCTGACAGAAAAACCCAACAAAGATAACGATCAAAATGATCACGACCAAAATTATATGATAAACAATACTCATGTTGCGGAAAGTCACTTTTTCCTTGTAGAAAATACGCGATAAAATGTGTTTTTGTCTTTTTTTAAATTATTATATTTCGTCATGTTGATGTGGATAAAAAATTTGCAGTGTGGAAGACAAATCCTAGTGACGCTGTGTGATGACATGATAAATACTGATTTTCAAAGTGCTTTAACCTTAATGAGATTCTGTATTTATTGAAGCACCTTATGATGTTTTAATGAGAAAAATTGACAGTTCACAAGCCAAAGTTTTTTATAGATGGGTCAAAATGCACGTATATTCAGTATAAAAATGTTCATTCGTTCGGTAATTGCTAAATCGTACATTTCTCCACGTCAATGGGCAGTTGTACTTTCGTGCATTTTTTCTAGTAATCGAGACTGTTTTTCATTGAGAGTTTTTATATTAGTGAACTCAAGAGTGTGAATTTTTGCCTAAACGTTTATTCATATTTATATAACACTAGTTGCAATTGATTTAAATTGTTGATTTGCAAGTAGCCCCCTTATAAATATCCTTGAGGGCATATCTAGCCAAATATTGCAAAGGTCTTACCCGAAATTTTGAATAAGCTGAACAATAAATTAACTCGATGTGTATTTTCCAAATGTTTTGCACGTTGAACTTTTTTATTTCTGTCTCCCATAAATAAACTGATTATTTTTCCTTTTAATTTATCGAGGAAAATGTAAGAACTGTGTTTTAAATAATTTAAACAATATTAGAATATAAATTTTATGTCGCAAGGGTAAAAAAGGACTATAGTTCCATGTACTGGAAGGGGAAGGGCCTGGAAATGCACCCCCACTGTAGAGCTTCGGTAAGGCCTTCGGAGGTCGGCAGTTGGCCAGTTTTGTCATTTTCCTTTCCACGCTCCTGGCTAAGTGCACGTGCCAAACCGGCGACAAAATCCGTCATGTAACACTCGCCGATTCATATGTAAGTTGACTTTTTGCATGCAACTCTTTCGTCAAAAAGGCGAGACTCCACGGACGACATTCTTGTGTAAAAGTATTCACCCTGTTTTCTTTCTGATTCCTTTCAAAACCTGTTTCCGCGCCGAATAGTTTACATTCCTCGAGAATTAAGATCAAATTAGCAATGCTGTTTCCTAATGAACAAATAGACTTCCTATAATCGATTACATTTTAAATCCCAATTAAACCGTTGTCTCTGAACGTGCATGGCCTTCTTATTCTTAACTTGGTCTCGTTGCACATATTCTTGACGATTCGGGAAGCCGACTATCTCGATTTTTTTTTTCAGAAAACGCAACCTGAAGACTGTTGAAGTCATTTTATACAGTTTTTTTCCTGAAAACTCCGCCTTGGCATCGATAACCACCTTTTTTCAATAAATAGAACCGTGAAATGATGTAAAACCCTCTGAACCAATCAGAAAGTGAACATATGTCAATTATTTGATAATTAGTTTGAGCCCTAATAATTAATTACAATGTTTTCTTCGCGAATTTGCTCCCCTTTCTACGTTTAAGAACTTCAATATTATTTGATTTAAAAAATTAATTACTTTCTTTTTATCCTTTTGGAACCTAACTTTAAGAGACTTAAGAAACATACATATTGGGTTCAAGTATGCTGAAGATTTGGTAACTTTTAAATTTCTGTTCACAGCACATGTAAATTGCCGAAATTGTAAATTTAATTAACTTTGTTTTAATACGACATAGCAAGGGGTTTTGAGAATTCTTCTGAGGACTTTTGATTGGAATGTTTGGATTCTTTGGGCGTTAGATGGCTCTGTGGTATCATAGGTCGAATTTAACTATAATTGTTAAGATCGTGATAATTTAATTTTCTACTAACTTGATTTAATCATTTTAATCTAAACGACAGAATTACACTTCACCTCTTTTTAAATCAAACAAAACGACTTATCTTTAAGTGCTAAAAAAAATTAAAAAAATATATCTAAAGATATACTTTCAGATTATTAATTAAATACAATTTTTGTAAATTTGATTTCTTTAACCGTCTCAACGGAATAGGTTCAAAGAAATTATCCACTCAAACTAAGTGTTTTTGGGACATAGGCCTTTTGAGATGTAAATGTGGACAAATTAAAAAAATGATCGACAAAAACAACCAAATAAATTTGAATATTTTCGGTATGGAACGGCGTAGGAATTTTTTGAAATAGGCAGGCCGAATCTCTTCTATATGCACATTTATATTGGGGCCTTAATCACATTTGCATCCATGCCGTAACAGGATTTTACGATCCTTTCTCGAGGAGTCAATGCTTTCTTTTGACACTGTAGAAGGTCGAATGCGTCTAATTGTTTTGCCTTCGTTAGTATTCTTTTTTTTTAATATCTATTTGTATCCTGCACATGAATTATACACATTTCCAATTGTTTTTAAATGCTGTAAAATCCCGGGCAAGAGAATAACAATACTGCAAGCGGAGCATCCGTGCCACTTTAGTAGGTTATCGAGTTCAGGCGAGGACGTCCCGGGGCTCGTTTCAGGCGACGTGGAAGGTTCTTGGGATCGTGGAGAGGGCTTGAGCAGTAGGATTAAGATGGATTGAAAGATTGGAGTTAAACTCCAGGAAGCAGGAATGGATCTTCACTTTAGCGAAAGGAATTGCAATGTGGATAGTGAGGTTGTTGGTTATCGAGTTCAGGCGAGGACGTCCCTGGGCTCGTTTGAGGCGACGTGGAGGATCTTGGGATTGGAAATCTTGGAGAAGGCTTGAGCAGAAGTAGATTGAAGAGATAGAATTGCAATGTGGATAGCAAGGTTGGAGACATAGCAAGTTTTGAGAATTCTTCTGAGGACTTTTGATTAGAATGTTTGGATTCTTTGGGCATTAGATGGCTTGGTGGTATCTCACCGTTCCGCCCCGTATGTCCAAATAGGTCGAAGTAATGTTTTGTTATATAGTTAATTTATTCTTTAACGTCATGTCCGATTTCGGTTCCGTAAGTCTTCTTTATAGGTGTCAAAACGTCTGTTTAGTTCTTATCGCATGAGTTTTTGTTAGGATTCCACGTCAGCTTAAGAAGTTCACCGTAAAGATTATCAACCAAAAGATCACTTTTACCATGCCAATTTAGTAGGTGTCAGTGCAACAGCGAGATCAGGCGGATCAGTAATAATATAAAAAAGATCAAACTGCTAATAAATAGTCAACAACTTACTGCAGAGGTTGTTAAGTAAGGGTTTTAGTTATTTCTATCTCTCTCTAGTTTGGCAATGTTTGATTTTTTTAACGGTTAAAAAATTACAAAACTCAAAGGAGGAAAAACTCATAAGGTGGGGTTGAGATAGGACGTTGATGTCCGAGTGGATCGAGGTCACGATAGCTCAAGTGGTAGAGTAGCGGCGTATCTAGCCGAAGGTCGTGGGTTCGAATCCCGCTCGTGCCATTGACTTTTTTTCATCTCAACTAAAAACCTAATTAATTGTAAATTACAAAACTTTCCAAATATTCGAAGTTACAGTATGTTTGACAAGCATGGAAGTTTGGTTGTCCTTATAAATAAGGATTTTATTGGGCAATCACCAGTTGTGATTTACCACAATTTACCACCAGTAGGAGCCAGTAAACGGCGAAATGTCTTAGCCAATATATACAGCAAGAATAGGCGGACCAACCAGATCAGGCACGAAGAACTACTCTTTAACGGCAGTTGTACAAAACATACAGGGAGAACAGGCGGACCAGTATGGATTAAAATGCAAACAAATATTCTACAATACGTAGATACCAAGGCTTAGTTTCAAACCTTCTTCTGTGCTAGTACAGTGCCATTTTTTAATGAGTTAATCAATCAGTTAAATTGGTTAAAATGTGTTCGACAAAAATGGCAGTTTTACCAACCTGTGATGACTTTATTGAGTGGTGTGTATTTTGTGACTTCAGTTGTCCTTATTACGTGGATGGACGTCTTACCCAAAATGTATAACAGTGAGGACATGCGGACCAGTGTGGTTATATATTACACAGGGCGGGCGACCAGGACCCGAGGGGTTAAAAGCCTGAGTAGGCCCGTACCCCATCCCTAAAAGGTCCGGGACCTGGTCGGCTCACGAGTCCTGCATAAACCTATTGGACCTATTCACAAACCCCAGGATTGTGGACCATTTTATCCTGGGGAGTGTTTTGGTTATGTCCTCTCCTTCGAAAGTATTAAATCTTTCCCTAGCATACCTATCGCATTCTGCGAGGTAGTGTCGAGCCGTTTCTTCTTTTGTTTCGCAGAAGCGGCAGAAGGGGTCTGGTAGAGTACCCATTATGAAGAGGTGTCTTCTCAAGGGGCAATGGCCCGTTAGGATACCTATCAGCCTCCTTATTCCCCTCCTAGAGTTAGAGAGTAGCCATTTCGTTTCTTTAGGTTTGATTTCCTTCAGAAACTCCTTCGATTGCCTGCATCCTGGGGACATATTCCATTCCTTAAGGAATTGTTTCATGCCCCAGCTACCTATACTCTCTTTTGCTGTGCTTAAAGAGTGGGGTAATACCGGTTGTGGTCCGACGAACTCAGTATTTGATCCTTCCTTGGCCAGGCTGTCCGCCTCCTCATTGCCATAGTGCCCCTTATGAGCAGGTATCCATATGAGGGTTACCCTATTCTCATACCTGGCGACCAGTGTGGTTAGTGTGGATTAGGATGCAAACAATAACCAACAACTCGTAGGCCAACAAAGCTTCTTATTAAACTTCTGTGCTAGAAAAGTTCCAATTTTTTAATGAGTGAAAAAATTACAAAAATTTAAATAACCAAATTCAAAATACGTTTGTCAACATGGCAGTTTTATCCTACCTGTGACGATTTTATTGGGGTCTGTTTTGAGACTTGCCAGTTGCCATATTACGTGGATGATGAAATACCTCATCCAATCTATAACAACGAGAACAGGGAAGAACAAATTGTCCTTCAATGGCAGTTCGACAAAATCAGCATATAGCAAGAAGCAAGAACAGGTGGACCAAGATGATCAAACTCAATAAATATTTTGAGATCTTTATTCTACTATTCATTGATAAATTATGACCTTTACCTTGGAATGTCTTGGCACTGGCAGGTTTGAATTTAAATTGAAAGGCGTGCAATATATACATGATATAATTTTCCTTATGAAGGATGTTATTAAATAACCACGTTCAAAAGCAATGGATTCTTGCCAATATTTTATTATTGCGATGATGCAATTAAGGCATTAGACGATTTTTATCACAAATATCGTCTTGAATTTAAATAAATTTACATTACAAGTCAGCACGGCTAAATGAATTCGTTATGTAACGGATTTTACTAGTGATCTTTTTTTTTTTTTTTTTGAATAATTTTTGTCTAAAATTAAGATTTAAACCCTCGACACTTGTATGTAAACTGATGCGTGTCATCAATCAAAACAATCTTTCTCTGATGTTCCTTCTTCCATGACCCTAAGCTGTGCAGTCGAACTATGATTCGCAAACGGCTCTAATCGTTTACAAACAACCATTGAAAGAACGTGTTAAACCAACAAAAAAATGTTAGTTCAGTTGCACGAGAAATTCATCGGCTAATACTACTAATACTTACTTATCCGACGGTGATACTTTCAGTACCTGTGGTTTGTTTCGGAGTGGTCGTTGATTTATAGTCATTTGATGATATACGAAAGGTACGTTTTTACAAAAAGGCAATTCTTTATTGAAAACATCTTGACAGTCCATCATTAAATCAATAATCTGTTTTAAAGAAAATTTCGAATATTTGTAAGAAAGCCAATTTTTGATCGAGTGAAAAATATCACCTTATTTAATTATAACAAATCACATCTATTGTCATTAATCTTGAAATGTTTAACAGTAAACATGTTGGTTTTTCTTGTTTGATTGAACTAACGGATGAATTAAACAGTCTAGTCAGTATTTTTAGCCTATCTTAAAAATTGTTTCAACATTTCCAGACTATAAAGTCCAATTATAGCTAATAGTCAATATTACAAGTAAATATAAGTATGTAAAAACAATTATGCATTACTGCTATCCAGCAAACTCCAATAATAATAATACTTTATTTGATAAATAATGTAAATAACAAATGTGTGGTGATTAGTGTCCGTTGGTCGATGATTATTCAGAAATCGTGAGATGCGGTCTGGTGTGACGTAGGTTTCAGAAAAACATTTTCTTTATCGTGCCAACGTTTCGATCTTTATTGAGATCATCTTCAGGGCCTGGATTTACAAACATTGTTTAAATTGAACAAAAATAGGTAGGATGTGGAAAAAAGTGAATTTATACAATGCAAATCAATTTTTTTTATATTCAATCAAAGTATTTCTACTCACTCAAAGTGTTTGTTTTCTGCATAGAGTAGAAATAGTTTGATTGAATATTGAAAAAAAAATTCCATTGTATAAACTCACTTTTTCCCACATCCTACATGTTTTTGTTAAATTTAAACAATGTTTATAAATTTAATCAATTTAACAATGTAAATCCGTGGCCCTGAAGATGATCTCAATAAAGATCGAAACATCGGCACGATAAAGAAAATGTTTTTCTGAAACCTGCATCACACCAGACCACATCTCACGATTTCTGAATAATCATAAATAACAATACATACCCTTTTAAAAAACAAACATTTACAGCAATTCACTAATTTCGTAGTCCGCTTGACCAATTAAATCTTTACAATTAAGGTTTTTAGTTGAGATGAAAAAAAGCTAATGGCACGAGCGGGATTCGAACCCACGATCTTCGGCTAGATACGCCGCTGCTCTACCACTTGAGCTCAACTAAAAACCTTAATTAATTGTAATGATTTAATTGGTCAAGCGGACCACGAAGTTAGTGAATTTAAAGAATTAATATGAAGTACACTTCACTAAAGCTCTCCGTGGCCATTACCGATTACACGACATTTGAAAAATGGCAAAAAGGAGGGAAAACTCATAAGGTGGGGTTGAGATAGGAAGTTGATGTCCGAGTGGATCGAGGTCACGATAGCTCAAGTGGTAGAGCAGCGGCGTATCTAGCCGAAGATCGTGGGTTCGAATCCCGCTCGTGCCATTAGCTTTTTTTCATCTCAACTAAAAACCTTAATTAATTGTAATTTACAGCAATGTAATAGTCTGCTTGGAGTCAACATTATTGAAATATTAATTTTTTTTAAATAATGAAATAGCCAATAAAATTACCAATAAATATTCAATGTGTTTCACCGTATAATTAGAAAAAAGAAAACAAATAACATAATCTGGTGAATATAGAGCAAGATAAATTTATATACAATTAATTAAGTGAAAGATCGTTCTATTAAATCAAAAATTAAATTGTTGTACCAGTTCCTAGCAGTAAAACCAGGCATGGCTCATTTAAAAGTTTGACTATGCTTTTTTCCGAGAGCACAGCACTACCCAAATACGAAATTCTGTAAAACAGAATGGTACATTTAGCCAAGTGCACGATAGTTTCCTTTTTTATTGAATTGCACAGAGAGAACATTTCTGTATCCTTCTGGCAGCCTATCATGGGAATCGGAGGAGTTTTAGAACCTATTCAAGCTTCTCCAGTTATTATAGAGGATAATTGCTTCATTGGAGCGCGCAGCGAGATAGCCGAACCTTAACTACATTATATAAATTTTCCTGTTGGCTTACAATGGCCACTATTAATATCAATCTTAGTAATTTGATCATTTTTTGCAACAATAAAAATCGTTGGAGAAAAAGCTTATGGATGGGCAAAAAGCGAAAGTGGTATTCACAGACTGGTTAGAATACCACCATTTGATGCAAACAGCAAACGTCATACCAGTTTTGCAAGCGTAGATTTGGTTATCTTGAGCAGAGCAAACTTTTACACTGAGAGAATTACTATTTCGTTTTATCTCCTCAACTTTAGTGCTGAGTAAGAATTTTATTCCTTGTTTTTGCAGACTAGAAAGAAGAGACGTACTTAATTTTCCATCCGTTGCTGGTCAAAACGACAAGAAAACTTGTATTTGGCGTAATATTTTTCGCACTATGTGCACCTCATGTCTTTATAAAACTTCTGGTTTTTACCGCTGGAATGATGGTGAATTACCTATATGAATTGTCTAAAATAGATAATAGTCATGAGAGCTATATGGTTAATCATTCGTATCCTTCTAAAGTCAGTTTTCAAGATACCGATTTATCTGATATTGATTTCAGTTTTAGCGAGCTACATCAAGTTGACGTTTCTGTTCTGACATGGAACTCCAGTAGCAAAAAATATTTTTATTTATTATTACCTGAGATGTAATTTTCGTGTACAGGTGACCAGAGAATTTTAAGATTTTCTTTACATATTTAAAATTGGGCTTTAACGTATGCTGAAATAAGGGATCAACACGGGTTTCTATATATAGCATGTTATTTGAAGTACAAGAAGGCAAGGCAAACAACTGCTTGATGTACTTTAATGATATTTTAAACTGATCGTAAGGTCGAAATGACATCCCTATGTGATAATGAACTATAATAAACAATTCACTAGTTTCGTGGTCGCTTGACCAATTAAATCATTNACCCAAATTGTGTAATATTAATCGCAATTTTTGCTGCCGAGACTTTCTGCACAAAGCATCGAGGGAAAAACAAGAAGTTAACATCACAAAAAGTAACCACTTCGATAAGAGTCCCTATGAAATGGCAAACTATTCTTTTAAAAATCGTAATAAATTACAAAAGTTTAGTCTAACAATGAACTGTTATGTTAATTTTTGATGAGTTTTTATAGATAATGTATACGTGCAAAAAAAATTATCAGCATGTACCCAGTATTATAGTTTCTTAATTTTGTTTACGTATCATTTTTTTTGTAAGTGATTTCTCGGAAAAATATTCAAATTCTGTATGATCTGAAGAAATGTTACACGATGATGTCAAAGTATCTTCCTTTTTCCCAGACAAGGCTGTTCTTACAGATATTCAAATGATTGTCTCGGTAGCCGTTTTGGCGAATTGTCCTTTTCCAAAATAAAACCCCATGCCACAATATAAAGAGGGTTATCGGATATTTCAAAAATGCGGATTATTTGCATACGAGCCGATTCCTATCTGGGAGTTGCGGTCCTTGGGATCTTGTTTATCGCCCCCTCCTTGCCGACGACTACACCCCCTCGCGTTTTTCGAAGATATTTCAGAAAACATACACAAGCCGGCACCCCGCTAGGAAAACGCCTATTCTTTAAGCGGCTGAAGTCGTGTTTAGTCATATTTTTTAATCTACCTAAAAATATGTTTACTACCTTGGGAAGATTTAAGGATGAAACCGAGTAATAAACTATATTGTCACAATAAAAAAAATTACTAAAAAGATGGCAGTATCATTTAGAACTATCATAAATTTCCTAATATTTTCGCCAAGCCAACACCCAATTAAAAAAACTCATTATCT
This sequence comes from Cimex lectularius, assembly GCF_000648675.2. Lineage (NCBI taxonomy): Eukaryota > Metazoa > Arthropoda > Insecta > Hemiptera > Cimicidae > Cimex > Cimex lectularius. Next base: position 1,178,412 of record NW_019392979.1, on the reverse strand, counting down.
ACATACAAAAACAACTGTTAAACATCTACATACAAAGTGAACTGAACGCAACCAAAATTTTCTGGTGATTTTAATGTGCAATTGAAAAACAACATTTGATCCTGAGCCTCTTTTTTATCATTTTCTCTCTGAAACATTTAGTTTTTCAAAATGAAAACAAACTGATAGGGTAAAGTGTAGTCATTTTTAATGGCGTTATTGATCATGAAAATTATTATTGTTTACATGTTTTAAAATGTTTTTAATCTTCTTTCGTGGTCAATTGATTTGCAAACTTTTTTGTCATGATCACTGTCAAAAGCAATGATTGCCGATTTTAAAGCCATTAAGTGTCGGGCAGTTCAACACGCTTCATGTTTAAGTTTTTGTTGAGAAATCGCTAAGTGAAACTGTTTTTTTTTTAAATAAAATTATCTACAAATATTGAACGTTTTGGCTTTGGATCTGTTAGCCAAAGACAAACTTTCTAGAGAAACATGAATAGATCCAATCGCCAACAGTCGAACGCCCTTGAACGCGGTCGTCATCCAAGAAAACGCCACTAGTTTTTATACAGCAACAGAACAAGCGATGAGCAGTACCAGAACTTAAAAGATCTTTTCCGGTCAAGATCCGACGAGCATTGCGGACCACTTCTTGGCATTGCAACCAGGCCCTAAAGCCCATGCAGACGACTCTCCCTCTGCCACAGTGCAATCCGAGGCCAGTGAAAATTATGACGCCTCGATGATGACAGATTCTGAAGAAAGTTTACTCGGCAACCTGACAAAATCCCGCTGCCAATAATACCTTATAAACTTCAGACAATTTTTGGAGTTGGAACGAAGGTTCGTATGCGGAGATTTCGATAAATTTTTGATCACTGAATGAAAAAGTTTACCTTCGTTGGATGTATAAGCTACAAAGTTGTACGAAACGTAAACATCTACATATCTATATTTTCTTCTGGGCCAAAATTTCCTGTAATTTTCTCATAACATCTAACGTTTTTCAATTGCATATTAGAATTTAAAAAATACGTATTTTTTTATTTTTCTTGTGGAGAAAAGTTCTAGATGTGCATGTTAACACCCTGTATATTGTGCACGAACAGGATTCAAACATAATGTTGTCGTAGATAGGCTTGCCAAAGATGCCACCACAACAGGCAATTTTCTAAAAGCGCCAGTACTCAGAAACAATCTTCATGCTTTATTAAGATTACAGCTGCAGATAATTGAAAGCCAAATTGAATACCTGTCAAATAACAAAGGGATCACATACAAAAATATGTTTCCGTTGGTAGCACGTGAACCTTGGCTCACCAAAGAAATTAATATAACCAAGGAATTTTGCAAAACAATATAAGGTTAAGATCCAATCACTGTGCAAAGGATATCTCAACAGATTTAATATAATCCCATCACCGAACTGTGAGGACTGCGGAACATATGAGGATCTCAAACACATCGTCATGCACTGCAAGAAACATGCAAATGAACGCAGAAATTATTAAATTCACTAATTTTGTGGTTCGCTTGACCAATTAATATATTACAATTAATTAAGGAGGGAAAACTCAAAAGGTGGGGTTGAGATGGGAAGTTAGTGTCCAAGTGGATCGAGGTCACGATAGCTCAAGTGGTAGAGCAGCAGCGTATCAAGCCAAAGATCGTGGGTTCGAATCCCGCTAGGGCCATTGACTTTTTTATCTCAACTAAAAACCTTATTAATTGCAGAAATTATTTTTGACAGACTCTCAAATGCCGAAGAAATAAATCTTCAATCATGTTATGGATACAAAGCTCTAATATCGTCCTCCAAATTAGCTGTGTACCGTGAATTGTACAGTTTTATTAGGAATATTAATGTAATTGTGTAAATAATGATGTATAAAATGTATATTACAATTATAATATTTAGTTTTTAGGAAATAATAATAATTACATATAAGATGTAAAAGTGATGGCTGTAAAATATTTTGGAGTCAATAAAAGAAAAAAAGACATTGCGAAGATGTGTCGCTGCTTTAACTCTTCCTCTTATGAGTCGTTCATTCCCAATCATTTTTCGTTTGATCATCCCCAAACATCCTGGCTTTCCTATTCTCTCCGGTTAGATTTTAACAAAAAGTGCAAACATCTCATTCTTTGTTTTCTTCCTTTTTCTATGCCGTTTTTTCATCTTAGTTAATTTTTTTCTCCCTTTATGGATTTTTTTACCTCAATAAGTTTTTATGGTTATGAATTGTTTAAGACAAAAATTTATAGAAAAAAAATTGCAGGTATAATTCAATAGGTTCATTTGCATTACTCTGGTTTGGGATTATTGATTTGGTATATAATTGACCACATATCCCATAATCCCAACCTAAGAATATTTAGTATGAATATCATCCAGGTATTCTTTGTTTTGTAACCTTTGTGCCCCTGTTTGGTGCTTAAGAGTCCTAATTGAGCTACATTGTGATATTATGGTTGTGTAGATTCCAAAAGTTTTCTATTGTTGAGTAAGAGTTCTTCAGTCTTTTAGAAAATGTATGACATTTCCTCTGCTTCTTGTAGAATCTACACATCCACTATTTCTAGATGTCCATTGAGTCTGCAGTGTCATGTTAAACTCCCAGTTTCTTCCTTCTTTCTGATGTCTTCCAAAATTCTGCAAGAAGATCCTTAGGTTACTTAAGTTAATGTATGATTTTACACCATATCTTCTTATAAAAGTTTGTCTGATTATTTTTATTATTATTATATGAATTAATGTAATTTTCGCCCTTATAGTTGTTAAGTGCTGGAGTCATTTGATTATTATGTTCATTTCTTTTAATATCTTTTTTATTAGTTACTAAACCCAGCAATGATTACAATACATCTTTGCCTTGAAAATGACCCAAATATTTCTCAGTGTTTCAATTTCAATTTTAGTTTTTAGTCAAGAGGTGAATAGTTTTGACATAATGGAAAATCGTGTGAATGCCATTGCTTTTAATATTTGCATCTTTTTCTTAGGCGATTTAAATATGCTTTTCCAAAATGAAACCCAGTTTCTTGCATGTGCTTTAGACTTATTTACAAGAAACTAATACACTAAAATTAGTCAGAGAAATTAGATAGAGTCAGAGAAATTCAGAACAATCAGATTTATATAAAATGAGTACAGTTGCAGGTATCTGTTCTTTGACAGTTTAAGTATTAAAATCTCTAGCTGTGACAGATGTTACATGCAACATGAAAATGAACGGCAAAATTAAACAAATAATCCAACTTGAAACTTTAAATAATTTTTTAAACTTTTTAAAATTAATTTAAATTTAGATAAAAATTCCACCTATTAAATGTTAAATTTAAAATTGACCAAATTAATTTATAATCTGACCACGTCAAATTATAATCTTATAAAAATCTATTCTAACTGTAATCCAGTGTTATTTATAACAAAATAGACCCCCCATCAATCCCTTCTTTCTTCTCATTGCCTCATTAACAATGTTATAAAAAAAAGACATCCTCCTTTTTCTTCTTCCATGCAATCATAGGACAAGATAAAAAGTGGCGAAGAGTAAAGGTCATCTTGTCAGAATCTGCTTTGATATTGGATTGGAAGAATTGCGTAGATTATTATATAATTAGAAATTAGATTCAGTTTTACACCATTAGTTGGCCAGTAGTGAATGCCAAATGGTCCAAGCATAACCACATGTAAAAGTAGTGCCCCTATATGTGCAAAGTGTAATTTTCGATTAAACATCGCAAATTTAGAAATTTAAAGAAACAGAAAAAAACTACTGGTGTGTAATGAAAAAGAAAATTCTTATGGCAAATTATTACATTTGTAGGTTTCAGTGTGGGAATGGATGAGACAAAACCAAAGGAGATCGAAAATGAAGAAGAAGCCGATGACGATCCTCAGACTCTAACTACCTATGTCACTGTGCCTCCTGATGGTGGATGGGGTTGGGTAATTGTCGCAGCATCATTTATATGCAATCTAGTGGTTGACGGCATTGTATTCTCCTTTGGTGCACTGCTTAAAGAAATAGCAGATGAATTTGAAGTGTCTGATTCTAAAGCTACAATAGCCGGATCGTTGCTTTCCGGTTTCTATCTTATTGCGGGTATGTATTTATACAAAAGTGTGCATAAGTGCAATATTGATTTTCATTGAATTTTTAGGACCTTTTGTTAGTGCTTTGGCAAACAGATATGGATTCCGTTTCACTGGTGTCATTGGAGGTTTATTTTCAGGAGTTATTTTTGCATTATCAAGCTTAGCTCCAAATATTGAATTTTTATGGGTATTTTATGGCATACTAGGAGGTGAATATTTTCTTATAAATTATAAAATATCGTTGTATAATAAATTGGTTATAATTTTAATTTGTCTAGGGATTGGGTTTAGCATGATTTACGTCCCGGCTGTGATAACAACTGGTTTTTACTTTGAAAAATGGAGGGCACTAGCTACAGGAATCTCAGTCACAGGATCTGGTGTTGGTACAATCGTAATGGGCCCTGTAACAATCGCTTTAATAAAAATGTTTGGCTGGAGAGGAGCAATCCTTTGTCAAGCAGGTAAAAATACATGAACTTGTAGGATTGTAAATGTGAAAATATAGACGTGCAATGCAATGTTATACATGTTAAGAAACTAAAAACATAAACTCTAATAATTATTCAGAAATGGTGAGATGTGAGTGTTTGTCTTCTGTGTAATTGTGCCATTCTTGCGTGTCGTGTTGAGAGTGCCCTCTCTGTGAGAAACACGACACGCAAGAATGGCACAATTACACAGAAGACAAACACTTCGAGCCCTGAAGATGATCTCAATAAAGATTGAAACATTGGCACGATAAAGAAAATGCTTTTCTGAAACTTATATCACACCAGACCGCATCTCATGATTTCTGAATAATTATCGATTAACAGTCACTAACCACCACACATAAACTCTAATGCTCACTGTTAAAGTACCTAACACATTTGTGTAAAAATTTTAGGTATAATCATTACTTGTTCAATGTTTAGTGCATTGTACAGACCTCTCAAACCTATAAAAGTAAATGTAAATTTTGATGAGGCAAATGCTGAAGACAAGACAAAGCTGCCACTTTTGGACAGGATAAAAATTGCGAGAGATCAGCTTAAGAAAACTGACTCAACAATAAGCATCGATAATGAAATTGGCATCACGGCACAACAGCCAACAGGCGTTAATAAATTCTTAAAAGCCAACAACAATGTTTCTTATCCAACCGCAGCAGAGGCACTGACTGTGAGCACTGAAAATGTAGAACAATCTTGTGAATCTCTGTGCACCAAGGAAAATACCAAAAACAAGGAGAAGAGGAGAAGTCTGTACTCTGACATACTGGCTAAAGACAAAACAAGCTCAGACAGTCATGATCCCCTTAAAGAATATACTGCAGATGATGAGTTGATGTCTGAACACAACCATGATGAAGTTTTCCAAGGTCATAAAAAGGAAAAGAAAGCTTCAGAGGTTAGAAGAGATAGTATAACAATTAAATATAGATCAAGAACGACATCAGATAGCAGCTACAAGAGCTCAAGGTCGAGAAGGAACACGCTTTCAAAAATAGATGCTGGCGTCAGGCCGCTGTACCGAGATGACATATTCTTTCAAGCAAGTCTCAACAGGCTTCCCCAGTATGCTTCCCATGTATGTAATTATGTTGTATCTCGTCACCAACAAGTTTGGCAGGCTTTACATTTTTTTACACTTTCAGGCTAGTGGTCTGGACTACTCATTGTCAGTTACAAGACTGCCTACTTGGAAAGATGTGCAAGAAGAGGAAGAGGCCAAATGCGTTCTATGCCCAGAAGCCGTGCGAAGGACGCTCGCTACAATGTTAGATTTAACTCTTTTGAAATCTCCCACATTCTTGTTGTTTTCGAGTGCTGGGTTCATTACGATGATGGGGATGTTTGTACCGTTCATGTTCTTAGGAGGTAAGGATCATTTTTCCACAATGGGTGTCAATAATTTTCTTGCATGCATAAACAACAGTGTTAAAAATTTACAATAATACAAATTATTTGGGTTATATAACAATGTTAACAAATTAAATTCACTAGTTTCGTGGTCCGCTTGACCAATTAATATCTTACATTTAATTAAGGTTTTCAGTTGAGATAAAAAAGTCAATGGCACAAGATGAGGTCACGATAGCTCAAGTGGTAGAGCAGCGGCGTATCAAGCCGAAGATCGTGGGTTCAAATCCTTCTCGTGCCATTGACTTTTTATCTCAACTGAAAACCTTAATTAATTGTAAAATGTTAACAAAAATTTATCCACATAAAAATATAAAATATTTTACAACTAATTAGGATGTTACTTTCAGCTAGAGCAATCAATAATGGTTATGACAAAGAACTAGCTGTGTTTCTTGTGTCATCAATTGGAATCACAAACACAATTGGTCGGATATTATGTGGTGCTATCACAAGCATTCCAGGCGTTAGCTCTCTGTGGATAAATAACATTGCTCTCACAGTGGGTGGCATTGCTACTATGTTCAGCGGGATATCACATGAAGGCTACTTTCAATTTGGCTTTGCGGCAATATTTGGCTTGTCAATTTGTAAGTTAGATTTGATATAGTTAGAAATTTAACAATATATTTAAATTGTGTCAAACAGCCTGCTTTGCCTCCCTTCGATCAATTATGATCGTCGACCTTATTGGGCTAGAAAATCTGACCAATGCATTCGGGCTGCTCTTACTTTTTCAAGGCGTAGCTGCTACCATTGGATCACCAATTGCAGGTAAGGCAATTAAAATGTGTTTTTTACCATTCCTTTTAACACTATATAACTATGATTTTTCAGGAATGTTTTATGATTTGACTGGATCATATGACATTTCGTTTTATCTCTCTGGTGCTTTAATACTACTTTCTGGAGTCATGTGCTATCCACTTAACCACTTGAAGAGATGGGAGGAATCTAGGAAAAAAGAAAATGACAAACAATCAAAAAAGGAAGTTGTGTAAAATTTTAAGGAAACATTAACGAAATCTGTGGATGGAATAAATGATATTTATTTAAACTGAATTAATATATAAAAAGGAAAATTATTGTTTCTAGTTTACTAAATCAGTTATAACTCATTAAAACTGATTATGAATAATTAATTAACCCAGAATTAACAACTTTGAAACTTAATGAGTAATGTGTTAGTAACTATTTAATTTTATAATTGATTTTTGACCGTGTATTCACTCAGGCACGACTATAGAAATACTGAAAAAGAAATACTCGTTGCTTTCTTGCAATTGAGAATAATTTGACATTTTGCTCTTGAGAGCATTTTGTAGAAGTGTTGGAACAAATGTGGCTTAATATTTGCAAAAAAATTTACATATGTTACCAAGACACCAATGCTTTGTAAATATCACATCACTAAAATATGAATTTTAGTGGTAGGCAATATTTTTGTACATATTTTACGATATTTTTAAATGTATTTGTTTTTATAGACTTCTTATGTGAAAATGTCTTCTGTGATGTTACTGTTAAGGATTGAAATATAATTTTTGAGTTTTTGTTTTATTAAACTCCTTGTCTCTTTCTTTCACTATTAAAAATCAGTTTTTGTTTATTGAAAAATGAAAAATTACGTAGAAAAAATAATCAAATTAGTATTTTGTGAGTCAGGAACACACAAATACAATGTGTCCAATTATAAGATCACTCGATTATTTGAGTTTGTTGTTGTTTAATTGTCTGTAAGGGGGCGTCGGTGGCCGCAGTGGTTTAATCGTTGACATGGTGCTCATCACTGTAAGGTTAAGGTCCCGGTTCGAATCCAGCAGCCCTGCATTCAACCTGACATATTTAACACCAGCACCCTGAGGGTTTATATGACCTCTGCTGTTGCGAACCCTTCACAGAAAAAAACAAAAAAATTGTCTGTCAAGAGGGATTCAAATATATGACAATAATAAATAATGCAATAATGCGAATAAATTCACTAGTTTTCGTGGTCCGCTTGACCAATTAATATCTTTCAGTTAATTAAGATTTTTAGTTGAGTTAAAAAAGTCAGTGTTATGAGCAGGATTCGAAACCACGACCTTCAGCTAGAAACGCCGCTACTATAGTGCAAGTGGTAGAGTAGCGGCGTATCTAGCCGAAGGTCGTGGGTTCGAATCCCGCTCGTGACACTGACTTTTTTTATCTCAACTAACAACCTTAATTAATTGAAAGAGTAATACATAGATGTCTTGTAGGTATAATGACAGATGTAAATCGCTTAACGATCATAATAGTTACATATATCGTAATAGATTGATAAAAATAGATATGGTAAATATGTACATATAAAAATATATTAGTAGTGTGATACGTTCAAAGGTAGGAATGCTTAGAATGGTAGAAACTTAAATCGATAATTAAGTAGTTTGATGCTAATTGGTGATAATTGAGTCTTTGAAAGATAAGGACTGATCGATAAATAAATATAGATAGAAATGAATAATGTGGTAAATTTGTATGCTGTTGTCATCTGTTCCATTATGTATGTAAATAGACAACAATTCAAAAGTGTGGTTGATAAATAAAGATGAGAAAGATAAGAAACGTACATAGACACTAACTTCAATTCAAAAGGTGGGGTTGAGATGGGAAGTTGGTGTCCGAGCGAATCGAGGTCACGATAGCTCAAGTGGTAGAGCAGCGGCGTATCAAGCCGAAGATCATGGGTTCGAATCCCGCTCGTGACATTGACTTTTTTATCTCAACTAAAAACCTTAATTAATTGAAAAATGCGAATACAGTCAACTCTTGATAATTCAAAACCGAAGAGACCAAAAAAATAATTCAAATTATCAAGTGGTAAAAAAAAAACTTGTTAAGAGTTGACATGCATTTTTCCAAGTTATTACATAAGTGTGTGGTGACCATAAGTTAATGATTATTTGAAAATCTTGAAATGCGATCTTGTGTAACGTACGTTTTAGAAAAACATTTTATTTATCGTGCCAACGTTTCGATCTTTATTGAAATCATCTTCAGAGCCTGGGATTGATAAACATTGTTTAAATTTTATAAATACATGCCATAATGTGAAAAAAAAACGGGGCGCTATAGAGAATGTTTTTTTCTAACCTCTGTCACATGAGACCGCATCTCACGATTTTCAAATAGTTATTATATAAACTGTACAGACAAAAACAGTAAAAATAATGAAAAGCAGAAATAGATCAACTGCAAAATTGAATGTTGGTACACATTATTAAAAAAAAAATTGTGAAGTTGTTTTTGTTTCAATGTGGCCTGGTGTCTTTTGTTTAAATGATTTTCCAAAATGACCAGTGTTGAGGCCACATTGACAAAACACTGACCACAAACATAACAAACCAGAGAATATTCTAAGACATGTCAGGCTGTAGGTAGGTAACCACTAAACATAAATGGATAATATTTAATAAGTAAAGTAATAAGTAAAGTAATAAGTAAAGTAAATAAGTAAATCACTTCACTAACAGCTCCCACTTCATAAGTCGTTGAGAATCGAATCCCGATTTTGAAAAATGTCAAAAAGAAGGAAAATTCAAAAAAGTAGTACGCTGAGATGGGGAATTGGTGTCATTTAGATGGAAGACACAATAGCTCAAGTAGTTAGAGCAGCAACGTATTTAGCCAAAGGTCATGGGTTCGAATCCCGCTTGTGACACTAACTTTTTAGTAAAGTAATCTCAACCAAGACCTTACATAAAAAGAATAATTAATTGAAATTCTCAATATTGTTAAAATTCAACTGCTTGATAAATTATCGTAATAAAAAGCACAAATATTTCACTCGGGTACTCTGGAATAGAGCAATGAAGTAACAATAGAATAGACAATTGTTTCTGATTGACTCAGGCAAGATTAAAAAAATGTATCAGCTTCTTTTGTTTCAATACTACTATAAAAAAATTGGGTCATCAGGGGTATTGGTATATTTTTATATTTCATTTATACACTGATGAGCAAGTTTAACACACCACTCAATTTATTTAGTTATTATTATTAATTTTTAAGGTTTTTATTTAGTTTAAAATTAAATCCATTATCTGTCCAAATTAGGTACAGGTAATGAGTATCTTATTCAAAATAAACAGTAAATAATGCTTTGTTTGCTTCATTTTCTTTCATATTATTTAATAATTATGCCTTTCCATTCTGATACGCCTAAAGATCACTCTCGGTTAATCTTTTTTCTTCTTTGATTTCATTTAATTTTATTCTTATTCTTAAACCCTTTTCAATAGCTCCATTTGAGTATGACCTGTCAGGGTCAGAACATTATTAGAGGAAAGATATGTACTGCCAGCATGAAGTTACCAGGAGACTTGAGTGTAAATCACTCTAAAACAGGAATGGTTCTTCAGGGGAAATACAGGGCTTTACACTAGAATTCTAGGACAGGATCGACCTAGGTCTAGTCGAGAGAGATGACAGATGAATCTGTCATCAGGAAACTGCAGCATAATGAGAAATGTGATAAGAAATCTGTAAGACAAGTTCGAAATGTTACAATTTCCCCAGGACTGTAAGAACAAGGCTCAATGAAAATAACCTCAAGTGCCTGTCACCGAGCATGTGGATCTTTTACCACAGAAAATGGCCAGTGTTCAGTTTGCATGGAACATGTGACTTGGACATTGGCATATTGGGGACAAGTGGTTGGGACATCCTTTACATATGGGGTGAAATCTTCAGATGGTAGTTATTTCATATGGAGACACTCAGAAAAAATATACGCCTCATGTTGTATAGTTCCTCAGGTTACATTCGATAGTGGGTCATTGATGTTCTGGTGTAGCATTTCCTTGGACCACCCAAAATGGTTGGTGTGCAATAAAGATACCTAAAACTTTCTAAGAGGTACTTCTAATACTTAATCAAAGAAAATTGTCACGAAGCACCCTCATGACAAGAGGACTGAGCCCAGGATTGGGGGTAGACAGGCGTGAAGTGGGGAAAGCGCGAACTGAGAGATTAGGAGTGTTGCTCTGGCCCTCACAAGGTGCGGGGGCCACCTTGCTCCCACCTGCTGACCAACTTTCAAAACTGACAAGATTTTAAATATCTGGCCCAAAATGGCCATTAGTACATGATGTATGTATATTTGAATATATTTACCCATAAGGACATAACAGCTGATGTAGAAAAAATCAAAGTAATCCAGTTTTGCACGCACAATGGACCTTACCATGACAGCATTAGCTTTAGCCTTGTCAATTTTAAAGATGCATTATGTGAACCATGTTTCAAATGACATATTTATTTGACGACTCCAGATACCTCTTTTCTTTTTGGGCACCAGGACATTCATCTCATGTGCTTTTCAGTTTATTATTATTAAGGCAGTTAAAAATCTATATGGTTTGTGTCAACACCTAAAAGTTCGCTGCAAAACAATTTTAATATTCTTATTCTTAAGAGAATTTTGGTTTTCAGAAGACCCTACAAATGTTATTTATACTGTGGGTTGAGAGCCAATTTAAGGCTTGAAAGGACAATTGTTTAAAATAATATTTCTCTTTTGTTTTAAATTAATGTAATGTAAATTAACTTTTGTAACATAGTGATTTTATATATATATATGTCTAACATTGGCTAATAATGCATAACATGTTTACAAAATAAAAAATAGATAATAACGTACTTTTTTCTTCACTTTAATAGATTTCTTAAAATCCTTTATAATTTACTCTTATTTAAAAAGCAACAATTCAATAAATTATATGCATAAAATATTAACATTTAATACATATGAAATATATAAAAACAATATTTAAGTACATTAACGGTGCAATTGAGTACCATTAATATTTTGCCAATTTCACGCCATATTTGACTAGCTTCTCTTGGTTGGTTGTTTTGTAATATTCTTAACGATATTCCACTGGAGATAGTTAAACTATTAACACTGAAATAAGAAAAAATTAATGGAAGTAGCACTTTCAGTTTTAAACTTGTCAATACACCAAATTTCAATTTTTTTTCCTGTTTACATTATGGGTCATCCATTTTGAATATTGGAGAAATGTTTCCTTTTTTTCCGGCAACTTCAGATTTAATCATGACCAAGACTTGTATATATTATTAACACACTAAAATACTTACTTATTTAAACAATAAGTAGGCCATATTTTTTAAAATTTAATATTCTCTTTTGTAGTTATACCTTTTGTTGTTTGCGTTTTATTGGATAAAATGTCTACTGTGTTGTTAATATTAAGGCATGAATGTTATTTTTTTTAAATGCTTAAAGCAATGGATTTACCCGTTACTTAAGCAACTTTTAAACCCAGCCCATTCCCTCACATACACATTTTCTTTTAAATTAGCAGCCTTTTCAATAACCCTTAAGTTTTATAAAAATATTCTAAGAGAAGAAAGAAAAGGATTAATTTTGTTATTTAAATAAAACTTATGATTAAAAATTAACGAAGAAAGTTTAATTGATATTTAACATCGTAATTACAGTATTTGGAATATTAGTTGTTTTAAAATTAAGATTTTTTGCTGTTATATGAGTACAGTTTTTCCACAACGCTTACAGGAGAAATAATAATCCTTTTTTTTATAGTAGAGACATATTCTGATAAATTTAAAAAGAACGTGCTTTAGTAATACCTCTACTCTACCTTAGGTTAACTAATATATTTACCTAATAATTATTGGTGAGTTTCACCGACATACTAAATAAAATTGTCCATTGCTTAATTTTATTTAATCCAAGGTAATTTTGTCCTTAAAGAAAGTAGTTTATATCAGTACAATATTTTGAAGTCATTCGTATTCACACTAAATACTATGAGCACACAGTTTTACACTTGGAGGCACATAATTTAAATAATAGTTAAAGTTTATTTATATAGTTAAATTGTTATATTCGCCACAGTAAACATTTTATAAAATACAACACCGAGATAGTTTTAACTTACTAATTAGTAGTTTATATTTGAGAAGACATATATTTTTTATAATTTTTTTCCTTGTAATGGAGTCCTACTCAAGTGAATTACTTGTAATTATTTGTGTATTATAATTTGATATATCTATATGAATACAATGTTATAGAATTTTTAAAGTGAATATTGTATGCTCTATAATTCACAAATAATTAAATAATAAAACAAAAGGACATAAAAATCACATTTGTTGTATATATTTGTACAGCGCAACGAATTGGGCATTTGTTCTCTACGCCTAAGGAGAATAGGTTATAATCTAACAAAAATGGTTAAAAAAGAAAAAAATAATAATTTAAAAAAATAATTAAAAACAAGAAAACGCTTTAATGTCTTTTAAGAATACAATTTTGCCAAAAAAAAAAAAAAAATTACGTGATGGTCAGGAATGTGTGAAAAGGTTATCTATATTCACTAAGTGTAAAGATTGGGGAAAACTGTGAAGTTTTCTTTTTTTTAACTATCTAAAACGGTAATTATTTTCATTTGTGACTACAAAAAACAAAAAAAATACAGAAAAAAGAAGAGTAAAACAAAATAAAAACAGAAAAACTAAAGACAAAAAAAATGCTTGTATTATATAAATTAAGATAAATACCACATATATAATAATGGTTGTCTAAATTACTTTTTTTTACAAAAATTTACACAGATATTTTTATGTTAGAACGTTGCATTCACTTATAGATACCACTGAAAACATCAAAGCCCACTGAATGTCAATTGTGGTTAGGCTCTTGCCAGGTTGAGTGGTTTTTTCTCACTTGGAAAGCAGAATTGCATTTCGCATAACTTGAACATTGCAGAAACAATTCACTTCGATGTCATCATGGTTACAAATTCTGGAACAGATGATAAAATAAGAAACAATTAGTACAAGAAGTAAAAACTATGGTAACTAGCATTTTAAAATTTGTCTCCTGAAAATTCAGCGAGTAAAGTTTAAAGGTAAGTCTTTCTATTTAAAACCTATTATTACAGGATTTTAAATTATTAGTTCCGTTATTAGCACAGTTAAGTTTTGTTTCAAAAGAAAAGAATGCAAAAGTTTTGTGGTGTATTGAATTAACTCTTGACTATTATTTCTTGCAAAGGGTAAGTAAAAAACAAGTAGTCAACTAAATTTTCCTCTTTAACCCTTATCAAAAACTAAAACAAATATTAAATTATTGATAAAATCAACAGTTGTAATTGAAATGATGTAGCGATCAAGGTTGAGGGTGTTTCTTAATCCAAAAAACTGTTCTGCTAATAAGAGGCATAACTGTTTTTCGAACAAGAAAAATCCCCTACCTTGATCACTACATCAATACTAAAACAAATATCCTTTCACTAAATCTAGTTGTTAGTGAAATATATTTATTTATACAAAATTATAAACATGTTCAGTTTCACATCTAGATTTAAAAAAAAAAAAAAAAATCTAGTTGTGAAACTGAAAATGTTTATAATTTTGTATAAATAAATATATTTCATGGTGGTTAATTCAATGCAGTGAGGTAAATGCTAAAATATTGTTATATGAATAAAAAAATTATTAATTTTTCTTTCTTTTATGCCAGGTTAAGCCAAATCTCATGTCCAAATATGCGGGAGTGGCTCTTAAAGGGCACAGAAGACAATTATCATTTTTACTGCTGTGTATTATTAGTGTTAAATGTACTTAAGACCGGATTGCAATTGCATCTTTTTATTGCATACTCTGCTATCAAACCAAGACAAAAAGACAAATCATGGAAAAGACATTCTTTTGACTATTTTTTTTGCACAATATTGCGTTTTTGCATTATTGTATAAAATTGCATGATGTTTTTACCGCACAAATCTGCATTTGGTATTATTTTTTAAATGTGCATCTGTTGAAATTTGTGACTTGTGTTAATTGCAGTTATCTACCATATTTTTAAATTTAATAATATTAAATCATTTATGTTCAATTGGTACTTTTTACCTATCTTGCAATTTAGCTGTTCTGAGGGTCTTCTATTGCATTCTTTAATGGTTTTAACTGTACAAAACCCCGGTATTTAGATATAACTTTACGCTGTATTTAAAATTAATTTACCCTGCTCAGATTGAAAGAAAAGAAGAAGAAATTAAAATTCTGTTAGTCGTTTTAAAAAAAAGTTTCAATTAAAAAATTAGTGTTTCCAATTTTAAATAAGGTAAGTACTTATGCCCTTGCTTTTGTAAAAGAAAAACTACTTCAAGGTTGAATACTAGTATAATTATTGTAATTATTGTTAAACTCTTTAAATGGTAGCAAGTTGTTAGAAAACGTAGATTCAATGGTCAAGCCACCCTACAACGATCGATGATGATTACTAGTGAGAGGAAAAGTATTCTACCTCTCTCGGTATCGGTGGAATTTTCAAATGACATTGTAAACCGCTGTCTTAGACAAACTGTTGTCCACAATATCCCGATGAAGATTAGATCATTAGATAGATCTTATGTTGAAGCGAAACATATTTTTTTTATGAACCTTCGAGGTGCAGGTTTTTTGGAGGGGAGGGGGCTCATTTGTATGCCATCCCCCACAGTATGTTGATGTCTCTAAGTTTACTCCAGGATCAAAAAGATCAAAAGAGGATTGCACTTTGAAGAAAAATTACAAGGAATGGTATAAGTGGTTATTTCAAACAAATCCTTTATGCCATAGGCATACGCCAAGGAAAAGTTGGCTCAATTATAAATTTTCCAGATATCAGGAGAAAATTTTGTTTTCACTTTCAGTTCCTGTGTTGAACTGATCCATGTTTTCATTAGATTGAAATTTGTTATATGGAGCATGTAGGCGAAAATTGATTGGAATTAAAGCCAAACAGAAACAAGACATTGTTTCAACAAATAATCTTTAGGAACAATACTAGTGGTTATTCAAATGGATAAAAGTGGTTAAGGTTTTGGACATTTTAATTTACATTTACCACATCGATCCATGGTATTTTGATACAAGCTTTGTTTTGGAATTTTCTGACACCTTACTTTAAATTTCATTATTTTTCTAAATAGAATAATGACTTACAGTCAGTAATTATTATACAGACTTAGACTGGGAAATCAAGTGATAAAATTTTAGATAATTATGATTATATGATGATAAAAGACCCTTTTTTAAAAATCTATTTAATGCAATAAAAAACACAATGTAGTATTATTGATTAGTATGTCATGTTTATAGTTTGGAGATATTCAGCCACAATCGGAACAATGAATCCAAGAACAATCTGCATGACCAAGTCTCTACAAGCAGGACACCTGTGCCCAATTTGCCCAAAAGTAGTTGTCTGTGTTTATTTGGTACGGCCACGATCCCATCTTCCTTGCGTGTATGACCTTCAGTGGGCATCGCTTAGTCATGTTCTTGGTTTATTGTTATTACGACAATTAAAAATCTGTATAGTTTGTCAGTTGGATTTCTACTTCGTTTTTAGTACATGTCGTGATTAGCAAATTGGAAAAGATTGCATGATCATAGAAAGTGTACATACACAATACATGTGCAATCAAAGATAATTAAGCTTCCTTTATAATTTCTATTTAAAATGTCACAGTTAATTTTAAATTAAGAAAAATAGCAGGGAAATACAATAAGATTTAACTTCTTTTTTCTCTCTCCTTTTTCTAATGTTTATAATAAAACACACCATGTTTCATTAAAATCTCATGAGCATGTAAAACACTTTATGTGCCAATGTTTAAGTAACAAAATGTATGATTTTGGTATCATGAAGGCCAACCAAAAGTATCAAAATTACAATACTTGATTTATTCTTTTATTCCTTAATGATTTCATAATTATGATTCAGTCAATCAGCCTTAACAAAATTGTGGAACTACTTTTACTTAAAATCCTGCATGAAAATTGGTTTAATAGTACAAAAGTTACCTGCGCGATAAAATTCTTAATAGAGTGTGTGCATCAGACTCATCAAATCAAACTTTTGTACAAATCACCAAAAAACCAGTGTTACTGTGCTTGTTAAAATATAATTAATTATATATTTTACCTCCAAAATAACAACCGGTTTTAAATGTAACTGATTTATTGGAAAAAAAAAAAAGTTTTAAACTAAAGTAATTATCAATCAAATTATTGGGGAAAAATTACTTTATATATTTTGTAGATGAACCAATGATGAAATATCGGTAAATTAAGTAATCAGCGTAAAGAAGTGTTATAAAGCTTTCCCAAATTTTTTTAAACAAATAATTGTTATCATGATCGTTGTTAGTAGATGTTAAAATCAAAAACAGGCCAAGATCCTAACAATCAGTATTATTTTAAACCTAACGTTTTATTTTTACCTACTCAGAGAACTGTCCATGCAAAAAATAAAATGCGAAAAACATCACATGCAACTTTTTATTTTATTTTAAGAAACAAATGCCATTAGACGATTTAATTCAAGGATATTATTCTTTAGGATCAATTTCAAAGTGTCAATTTAATAAATGTTAGTTTAACTACCAAACTTTTTAACCTAAATGTGCTAATTTGTGTATGAGCATTGAAAATAGTGTCCATTTCGTTATAAAAAATGAAAATAAATAAATTAGAACTACAACAATCACAGATTATGTATATACAAATTACAATCATGTATATTCACTAACTAATTTGTATTATAAATATGTACACACATAAAATGAAATTATGTATATAAAAAAAGTTGTGCCTTGGGTGACATTAATACATTCGGTGTATCATCTCTTACAAAATTTTAAGGAGTAACAGAAAAAAAAAGTATTGAGAAAATAATGTAAAGACAATCAAAAACCATTTCAAAGAAAAAATAAGGTTTAAAATATATTCATATATATACGTTTCAAAAGAAAACCAAACAAAAACACAGAATAGTTCTTAAAAAATAAATTTAATGAATGTAGTAAAGGGATTGTTTAAATCACCAGCTTTTAAAGAAATATACAAGAAAGTATTTTGTGTCAATTTTCTTCAAAAAATGAGGACTTTGAACTAATTTAATCACAATTGGATAATATCATAAACTGTCTCATCTCTGTAAATTTGTATTGAATAGAAACATACATTTTAAGAAAAATACGGATAACAAGGTCAATGATGCTTGGTCACAATGTCAGGGGGTTTAGTAACATGTCGAGAAAAAATCCTCAATGAGATGAAATAATCTTTAATTTTTTTCATTTGGGGTGGGGAACATGCATTTTTGTGGTTAACAATTTGTTAACAATATGTGCCTGGATTGTTTTTGTTGTCCTATAACTATAATAAAATTACAACATTCGAAAAAATAATTCTAATCAATTATGCATTATATATGCTAACGATTATTGTTATGTTTGAGTCAATAAGTCAAAAATTAAATGCCAGTTAAAAAAAATAAATAAATAAAAATTACCAATGATCTTGAGAAGTCAACTTTATCAATTTGTTTCAATCAGACAATGATAATGTATGGCTTGGTTATATTTGTAAAAGTTTGGAATGAATGATTTATAAGAAAGTTAAAAACTATGAATATCGTACTGTCTTAATGTATGATGTAGGTACTAAAATAATTATTAAGATGATGGAATTAGTATTTATTACTAGATAGACCGTATATTTAATATTCAATTAAAAATAGACGAATGCATTAAGATGTTTGGTTAATTACAAATAAGTTATGTAAATTAAAACAATTACTTATTTATTTGTGTAGAACAAATGTTCTTATAGCCCCAAGACTATTATAAAACTTTCCTTTTGTTTACCAAATTATTTCTCTTGCATGTAAGTTGGATCTATTTAACTTGGATTTATATAAAATGTTATTTGTGTAAATATAAAACAAACAATATGTACGTAACATCCAAAAATAATAAAAAAAATAAAAAAATGCATCAGTGTTTATTAGTTTTCAACTTCTGTGTCTTTCTCATCCAATAAATCCTGATCCAACTTGGCTGCAAACAAATAATCAAAATCATCCTCCTGTGCAAGCAGTTCTGCCTGTCTTTTTTCTCGGAGTTTCTTTTCTTTTTTTAACTTTTTCTCAATCTTTTTCTTATCGATTGCTTGGAGTGTTTTAATATTACAATTCATATTGTGAACAAATGCTGAAATTGTCATTTAAACAGGGATTATAATAAGTGATAATCAGTTTTCTTTTTTAATAAGGTTTCAGGTAGCTATTTTCATGCTATGTTTCATGATGCTATTGTAAGACATGCGACTTCTGTCTTTTATTTCATTTTAATCTTATTTCACCTCAATAAAAACCAGGGTCAGAGCAAACAAACTCAATTTAAATAAATAAAGTGTATTCCATCAGATGAAAATAAATGACGTATTAGACTTCATTGCATTATTTCTACTAGGCTTTGGTTCACGCTAAAGAAACGGGTTTGTGGGAGGTTATGGAGCGGAATATAAGGGGGTGGAGGGTATTCAAAACTGGGTACGAAAGAAACAACATGCCCTACGAGCTGGTGATCTATCGGTGTTGGTTTCAACAAACACAACTAACATGACATTCCTTTTAAAGCATACGTGTCTCACTGACCGAGCATCGGCTGAAAACTATTCGAGCAATAGTATGGAAATCTGCAAGGAGAGACAGCATTGTGTCATGATAAAATACAGAACTGACGAAAAGAAAAATAAAAACCAAAGAAAATTAAAGAATTTTATTTTCCTTAATTGTTATAATTTCTCTTCTCTTTTTAACCATTTAAAATAGAACAGAAGAAAGAATCTTAAGAATCACCGTCTTATCAAAAAATCAGAGGTGCCCACTTAGCAAATTATTCCCAAGGAAATTAAGAGATGTAAAACTTCAATGCAGATACGCTGATATTTTCTTGATAATTATTACTTGTAACTCATATTCCAACCATCCCAAAACTGAACCAATAAAGATATTTATGTTTTAATCAGGCAATAATACAGTTAATATTCCACCAACCATTCTAAAAGTTTAAATTATGCGGTAAAAGGTCGCTTTTTTTAAAGGAAAATATTAACCATGCTTTAAATATCTTTATCAGTGACTACTATTCTAATTTTTTGTATTATTTTCAGTGACACTTAAGGATGGGATGTAACCTTAAAGGTTCTTAGTGCACTATTTGTCTACGTGCAACATAGTCATCTAATACATCTAATCTATTTCTTGATTCCTTAGCTAGAAGGTTGTTTTGATCATTTTAAAATAGGAAAAACAAATTAGAATATAGTGATGCTACACTAATTCAATTGAAAATTAATTGGAATCATGTTAGTGCTGTTTATTTCCAAGCCTCCTGATTAATAAAAATATATTAGGAAAAAGTTTTAAACAAGTCTTCAAAATGAGAGTAATTTTTTCTCTCCTTCAAATTTTGTTTAACTAAATGTTAATTAATATCCACAATTCTCCATCCTAAAATCACAAAAAGTATCGAACATTGAAGTTTAAAAGAAATAGAAATTGTTATAGGGCGCAACAGAATGGTAATAATTTGACCAAAATATTACCGAACACCTGTGACTTTAAGAACATTTGTTTTATATTTTAACTAGATATATAATTCTTCTTAGTTTTGATTTCCCAGTTAACACATCTAAAAATGATCAATCATGATAAATGCATATAGACATGACACTAAAGAGAAAAAATGAGTGGGAGAAATGAATATAAATATTAACAAGGAAAATTCCTCGTCATTGCTTTCATTTTTAAAAGTTAAAGGACTTCATCGTTTTAGTAGTATGTACAAGTAGGCGATGAATAATTTGGTTAATAATTGGATAACCAGTGCTCATTCCAAACAGTCCAATTAGTAAAAACATAAATATTAACAAAAAAAGATGTCTTTTTTTAAAACATGAATTTTATAAAAGAAAAAAATTGCAATGTTTAAAAAATATTAATATTAAAATATACTTATAAAAAAAACTAAAACTCACCTTCGTAGTTCACCTGGCCATCACCATCAATATCCGCTTCACGGATCATTTCATCGACTTCTTCATCTGTGAGTTTCTCCCCGAGATTTGTCATAACATGCCGGAGCTCAGCTGCCGAGATGAATCCGTTGCCGTCTTTATCGAATACTCTAAATGCTTCTCGAATCTCCTCCTCACTGTCTGTATCTTTCATTTTTCTGGCCATCATGGTCAGAAATTCGGGGAAATCGATTGTTCCATTGCCTGTTGGGACATTTTGACGATTCACTCAACGGCTAATATAACGTCTTTTTTTCTATGGAATGTTTAGTAATAATCACAACTGTAGGTCAATAGCCTCTTGATAATAACTGTATTACATTGAACAAAATTTTCTAGTTTTATTGACCTCACAGTCAAAGACAATTGATCCACAAAATATTTATATTAATTGGATCTAGTTATTGTTGATTTAAATATAAGTTGATTATTCTATTATCATCAAAACATCAGTACATATAGACACGATAAAGTTTAATTGATTTTCTTTTGCTAAACACACCAGAGCATATTTATACTGAAAATTTTTACAGCACATAAGGAAATTAATTAAAAATATACATAAAGCAAAAATGGAAATTATTGGGTAAGGTAAATTTTTTGCCGACTAAATTTGTGTTGATGAAATACTCCAAAAGTCAATAGATCTAAAATTTGTGCTAACAAACAAAAATATAGAGTAGAACATTACAGGCCTTTAAGAATTGTTATTAGACCCAAATCAACACACCTTACATGAATATTGCATTATAACTACAATAATTTATTATTTCCAAAGCAGTAATCAGGTAGTTCAATTAATCCTTATCCAACTGAACAATAATTAATTTTGTTTACTTTATTTAATATCGAACTCTTGGTTTATTAGTGAATGGTCTTTTTAAAAATGTAATTCTTTATTAATCTTGGCTATTGATCCAACAGTAACTAATCAATTATATGTGACTGACCTCAGTTGAAATGAAAAGGTCAATAACTATAAAACATAAATGAAGACTATCTGTGGCTGTTTTTTTTCTTTTATGAAAAAAATGCCAGAACTTGTGCCCTGATAAACATAACCCCACCTGCAATTTTTCACTTCTCAAGTTGCACAATCTTGAGTAATCTGATTTTAGAGATTTAATAAAGTTCTATCAAGAAAAAAGTTATTAAGACACATCTTACAATCAATTACGGTAGAAGGCTTACTTTAAGAATAAAAATGATTGAATATCTATATGTACACTCTACTTGTACTAAGAAGGATTTGACAAATTACTAAAAATTGATTTAGTAAGGGTATTTCTTTTGAAACAACAGAAAAAATCCATACCATCAGCATCGACTTCATTGATCATATCCTGCAGTTCTGCTTCTGTGGGATTCTGACCAAGGGACCTCATAACAGTGCCCAGCTCTTTAGTTGTAATTGTCCCATCACCGTCTTTGTCAAAGAGGGAGAAAGCCTCTTTGAATTCGGCAATTTGTTCTTCAGTTAGTTGGTCGGCCTGTTGAAAGAAAAAATTATTATTAAACTGAAACATGAATACTGTTGTAATAATAGCCTTATAGTAAAAAATTAAGTCATGAGTTTTACAAGTTTGCCAAAAGCATCAATTTTTAATTTAGGATTGAGTTAAGTAATGATTAATCAACATTTAAGCCTTAAATAACTTTTAAAAAAACCCAAATTGACAAATAATATATGTTTTAAGTTGTGTGAATGTGCTTGAGTGGGCAGGTTACTGAGGGTGACCCAATTTCCACTCGCAATCAATAATGATTCCCAGGATGATCAAATACTTTCCACATGAAGGGTAAAGCACCCACGGCCTGAACTGTGATTAAACTGAATAACTAATTAGTTTGTTCATAGATGTGTAATTTGTTACAAGACTCCTTTATCATCCTATTAACCTTTTATAAAAGGTGAATTTGGTTTCTTCTCACTACTAAGTAAATTTATTACATACTTCTTTATCAACAAGTTTTCCAGAAGGGTAGGAAGTAACTATACTCGTCTGAGCCGATAGACCCTTCTTCACAGTGTCCTTTTCTGATGCACTTTTTGTTGCTTTTACCATTGTTTTGTGTTATTTAACCAATTTAGTTTGTTTGAGTTGTGAATTTAGTATGTCCTTTTGTAGTCTAGGATACGTATTGTCAAGTTACATGTGTTTTTTAATTTTGCTAAAAAAATGTCACTATTCTATGTTTTGTGTGATGTGATGATGATCACACAAAACATAGAACATATAAAACAAGCATCACATTCCACACATCAAACATTTCTACATAGTCTAATTCTTCAACAATTTGGCTTTCCTTTCCCTAATTATCCCCATCTATATAATCTTGAAAGGATAATCAGGCTGAATCATTACCCACGTTTTTTTCCCCTTGTCGGCTCCTTTCTCGTCAAAGAAGCCGACTCCTCATATAAAAACGTCTTTCTATACCGACTCCCTTCCCCACCCCTTCAAAATCCAACGTATATAAACATAAACAGCAATATCTCACTAGCACACTCAACACGACACACATGAATGACACAATTACGCAGAAAACAAACACTTCGATTGAATATAAATTTTTTTTCATCATTGTATAAATTCATTTTTTCACACATCCTGCATTATTTGTTAAATTTAAACAATGTTTGTAAATCCCAGGCCCTGAAGATGATCTCAATAAACATTGAAATGTTGGCGCAATAAAGAAAATGTTTTTCTAAAACGGCACACCAGACCACATCGTACGATCTCCGAATAAGTATATATGTTATATAGACACGTTTCATATTTTGTTACTGTGATTATAAATAATAATGAAATGTTATAAACCAATGGTTCTACATCATCTTACAATTCAAAGGATTAAAAAAAAAAAAAAAATGTTCAAATACGTTTTTACTATAATGTAAACTTACGATATTCTAGTTTTAATACACATTTAAATAACTACTTTCGAAGAAAGGCTGTATCACAAAAAAAAAGAAGTTTATTTTCCCATTCCCAGCGGGTTCTACAAAACAAAATCCTCGTTAAATAAAATGTTTATTTACAATTTCAGAAATGGTTTGCTTAAAAGGTTTCTTCCCCCAATAAACACTCCGGGGCCTTTGAACAACGCCACAAATAATGGGGCAAGGTTATTATTAAAATGTTCACTTGTTTAAGGATTCTTTTGAGTCCACAAGTTTAATCTGGGGGGGGGTCATTGCCGATTTTTATCAAACAAAACCACATCATAGATATTTTCCTAATGAAAAAAATACAAATTGTCTTATTTTTTGTTTGCCTCATGTAGAAATGTGGCAAGTTATCTGAAATTCAATATTAAGCCTAGAAAAAATTAATTCGTATAACTAATCATAGTTCACACGATATGAAGTCCAGGAAAGGGATTTGATTAAACACCAATATAGCAAAGATAAAGAGGTGGACACTGAGTCATACAAATGATAATGCGGACAACTTAGCCTGGTAGAGAATTTCATACAAAATAAATATACAAATATATATTTTTGTAAATTTACATAATGTAACAGCAAAAATCATTTGACTATTTTCATATTTATTAATTTTGATTCTTAGACTATTATATTGAGTACTCTAGAGAAGTAATGTAACCAGCCTTCTTTCTGTATCATTTGTTGGGTTTATGTTAATTGATTGGTTTAAATGTAATTTTTTAGCGTGATTGCCCTACCCGGAATGTTTAATATGTGATTTCTGGAGAATAAAAGTAGGTTATTAGTGGGAATGGAGTGGGTTCCTGAGGAATATTCCAACTCTAGGGGAGTGAATGTGACTGGACTTAAGGTACATAAAATGTGGAAAATTGACATTTTTTTAAAATTATATTTTAAAAATGGCTCTACATTTTTATATTCACAAATTTTATTATTATTTTGTGTAAAATCTTCCTCATTGACTCGGATCAATTAGAAGGAGTTTCACAGAATTCGCCGGTGTTTTGGTGCATTTTCTTTCAAACTATTATAATTAAATAAGTTTTATTAAAACTCAAGAATTTCTGATCTTCTTTAATTTGGTTAATATTAAAATAAGAATGTTGTAATTAATATAATGTTAAAAATACATATAGTTTTAAATAAAGAAAATGTGTAAAATTAAAGCCAAAACAAATGTATGAAAAGAGAAAAATAACGCATTTTTTAAGCAAATGGTGTTTTTAAAATTTAATATACAAAATGCATTTATTTATTACTGTTAGGGATGGAATTTAATTAATTATAAATGATTTAATTTGCATTTAATTATAAATTATTTAATCATATATACCTATAGCTTTTGTTCATATACATAAAAACGTTTTTGCAATTATCATCATAACAACAAAAGTCAAGATCGAAATTTATTTAATGGTTTCTTAAAATCGATTTCTCGTATAAAACTTTAAAAAATTTTCAATTTCGACGTTATTCTTGCATTAATATTTTTTTCAATATACAATTAGTTCTTCACGCTCATCGACGGCAAAACGGTATTTTTTTTTTAACTTGATGTTCAAATCCGAAAAAAAGTAAAAAATAAAAAGGTTAATGAAAATTTTCCAAGTTCGACGTTATTCTTGCATTAATATTTTATTTTGATATACAATTAGAATCACGCTCACCGACTACTAAAACGGTCTTTTTTTTAAACTTGATGTTCAAATCCGAAAAAAGCAAAAAAAATGTTAATGACGCCCATCATCAAGACGTGGTGAACGTTTCCCGAAACTGCCTGTATTTCCTTCCTCTTGGCCTTCGATCGTTAATGCCAAAAAACACGTTTTTAATTATATGCTTCCTGGTTTGCATCTCTTGGCAAGTACCGGGTCAAAAATCAAGTTTCTTACGGCTTGATGGCACAAAACGTCAGATTGATAAAATCCAACATATTATCGACGGTACGAAGAGTTTAGAAGAATATTTAGCCCATTAGAAAACAGAATTTAATTCAAACAAAACGTTAGATTGATAAAATCCATCGACGGTACGAAAAGTTTAGAAGCATATTTAGAAAACATTATTTAATTCAATTCATTCAATGTTCAATTTTAATTCAACTAACTGGAGGATGCGTAAACGTTGACCAAATTGCTTTCAACCGTTCTTCGGACTGGCAGACAAAATCCGGCGTAATTCTACAATCGAGTAAGCAGGGCTTGAGGATTTCAATTTTTTAAAATATAAAATTATAGTTTTCAAGTTTACAAATCTCAAATAGTTCACAATGACACTTCCATACAGATGTTTTCCTGTGTCTAAACACATTTTGAATGGATTATCGGAATAATGCCCAACCCAATTGTTGATTTGTTTATTTAGACGATTGGAACTCACTATAATTTGCCTTATAATTTATCATGAAGGTAAGTTAGCGATGAGAAGAGAGTACAGCAACGAAATAAGATAAAGCAAGAAGTAACGTTCGAAGGAATAAAAGCGGAACGATAAAGAAAAAAAGAATAAAGGAATGAACAAAAGAATGGAAGAAGAAAGGGAAAAATGCAAGACCGGAAGGAAAGAAGAAAAAATGAAGGAAGTATGGAAGGTAAAACACTGAGAACGAATAAAGATACAAAACGAAAAAACAAAAGAGAAGAAGAAAGAAAAAATTAAAACCGGAAGGAAAGAAGGAGGGAGGGTAAAAGAATGGAAAGAAATTGTAAGAATTTACTTAATAAGGTTTTTAGTTGAGATAAAAAAGTCAATGGCAAGAGCGGGATCCGAACCCAAGATCTTCGGCTATATACGCCGCTGCTCTACCACTTGGAGCTATCGTGACCTCGATCCACTCGGACACCAACTTCCTATCTCAACCCCACCTTTTTGAGTTTTCCCTCCTTTTTGGGGATTGAGATATTAAGTTGGTGTCCGAGCGGATTGAGGTCACGACAGCTCAAGTGGTAGAGCAGCGGCGTATCTAGCCGAAGATCGTGGGTTCGGATCCCGCTCGTGCCATTGACTTTTTTTATCTCATCTAAAAACCTTAATTAATTGTAATATATTAATTGGTCGAGCGGACCACGAAATTGGTGAATGTAAGAATTAACTACCAAAAAGTTGAAGACAAGAAGGGAAAAAAGTAAAAACAAACAAAAAGATGGGAGTAAAGAAGAGAAAGCATGGACGAAAAAGAAGAATGAAGAAAGAAGTAAAAGCCGAGAGCCAAAAGACAAACGCAACAATGGGAAGGGAAAAACAAAAATTGAAGAAAGTAGAAATAGTAACAATAAGAAAATAAAGGAAACAAACAAGTTTTAAGGAAAATCGAAAAACAAAGGAGAATAGAAAAATGCAAGACCGGAAGGAGGGGGCAAGTGGAAACAGTAAAATTGGGTGAAAGAAATCAAGCCTTAGTGTTTGAATTTTTGAAGAAAAACGAATAATTCAACAAAGGAGGGAAGAAGAAAGAGGAAAATATGCAAGACCAGAAGGAAGGACGGAAGGAGGGTGTGAGTACAAGAAATAAAATAAAAAAGGTCGTCGTGTTTAACGGCAAAAAGGTTTAAGGTCAAGAAGGGAAATGACAAAAAAAAGTTTTTAAAAAGGGAATAAAGTACAGAAAGCACAGGCAAAAAAGGAAGGAAGTAAAAGCCGAGGGCCAAATGAAAAGGGGAATACAAAAATGTAAGTATAGTATATATAGTAAAAATGGAGGAAAGAAAGGAAAAAAAATTGTGGAGAAATAAATATAATAAAGGACATTTAAGGACCCTTTGGCTGTCTTTACATTATCAATTATGCTTTCTTATAAAATAAGACTTTTTTACTTGACCAACTAGTCCAAGAATGATCACAAATAGCCCAAATAGAACTCAATAGCTCTTAAGTGAACCAACAAAACTATCACAAATACACGCATTGATTGATTCTATTTTACTCTTCAGTATTAAGTTACAGGACTATTTTATCTCGTATTTATACAATTTTGGCCTGTTAGAAATGAAGATCGATTTATGAAAATCAAAGCGACAAGGGAAAAATGAGAAGGGAGAAAAGACAATAGAGAGAAAGAAAATAAGAAACAGTTATTCAGGATATCCTATTATTGTACTTGTAATGCTTATTACTCCAGGATGAAAATTGTTGAAGTAGCATGATTGTTTCATCATGATTTTGTCACTTTGACCAGTTTAAAAGAACTAAGATGGTCGATCTATCCGAAAATGAAAGCAGAATGAAGAAGATGAGAGAAAAGAGTAAAAGACTAGAAAAATTATTCCTCCTGAAGGTATACGTTATAATAGTGCTTAAACAATTTTCAGGTAATAAAAAAGGTAATGAAATAGTTAAAAATATGAATTATTTGTTATAAATGCATGTTACGTTGTAGCAAATTATGATTGTGCTTAATATCTTTGTGAATCTAAATTTAAAATTTACAACGATGAAAAACAATCAACATGTGAATTAATTTAGCGTAAAATGTCAGGCTATTTGAAAACAGTAAATAATTCAGAAATCAGGAAAAATCAATGTTTGGCCTACGACCTGAACCAGACTCTGCTAGTTGCCCTCTGATCGATGATTGACCAAAATGAATATGCCGTTTAACGACACTATTAAATCTGTTGTCAGCACTTTGATTCGATCAACTGTCAGTTCGCCTATTTAGCTCTTTGTCCTTGGTCCAGGCCAGTTTCCGTCTGCAATGATTTTCTTAGATGTGAACTCCTGCCATATGTTTATTTTTTTTTCTTTTCTTTAAATATGTATGTTTGGATACATATTTACTATTCGTTTGTTTGCCGAGGAAAGTATTTTCCGACTTAATTTGGCTCGTATAACTTTCTTTCTGTGTATAAGCAGAACATTCTCACTTTCTCCGTTTCTTCTATGAAATACAGTGAAAGTGATTTTTGTCGTATACACAAAATGTTGATGTGCGCGACAAAAATTGTCATTGAGTATGACGATTACACTTGCCTAAAGGATATCCGTGCTTGACCATGGTCACAGGGAAGTTATTATCGTTTACAGAATATTTCTGCGTTAATAACATACAGAAGGGGTTCTTTATCGTTAATTAAAAAAAATTAAATTGTTGGATATTAGAGGATATAACATTACCTTCTAAAACTGGAATACAAAGTTTTTTACTTTTTTTATACAAAAGGTCCTGCAGCATAATTCTTTGGTAAAGATGTGACATACAAAAAGGTTATTTCAATGGTCTTTGGCGTTTGTGTTTTGTAGTTAAAATAATTATAGGGCTTGTTATTTTAGAAAGGATAACAAATTTGATATCATTTTTCACAAATCTCAGCCTTTTTAAACGTCTTATCTAGTAATGTTTGAATATTTTTAAAAACTGGTACAGATTGTACAAGTGTTCTATTCAATTGCAACCTGGACTACTGCAGGTCAACTGTGTAAGAGTTCATGGAAGAAATAACACAAAAAAAACCTTACAATTTGTTTAGAAAGAATTTGGCAAGTAATTTATATTTGTCCACCACCAGTTATGGTGAAGACACTACATGGATGAAAATCGAGAAAAAAAAACCGTTCCCCGGAAATAGCACAGATTCACCAATTCGGATTTCGTATACTCGATTGGTACCGACGACAGTTAAAAAATTGCAAGTCGCACAAACCGATTTTAAATTAAGACACATCGCCTTCTACCTCGCTGAACTCTTGTTCGGTTCAGATTAGTTGTTTTCTATAAATAAGTTGTACAACATAATCAAAAATAGACACGGCCTATAATCGGGCCGTTTGTAACAAGAGTTGAACAAAAATCGAAACCTCTTTATAAACCGAACTAAAACGAAAACGTGCCTTGAAAAACGTAGCGAGCTGTGCGTTTTTCTTTTTTATATGCGTTTACATTCTTTGCAATTTTGGCAAGCTTAGCTGGCTTTGGTCTTCTACTCCAAGCCGTTTCAATATGAACATAGCGAGGAGTGTACACTTCCTTATATTCGTTCGGCTAGTATTTATAAATAATATCGGTGAGCATTATTTATTAAAAAATTCAAATAAAAATAAAAAATCCTTCTAAGATTAAGTTTTGCTAAAACAAATTCAATGTACACATGGTGCAAACATTCCACCATTTAGCATGTACAGTAATTAAGAAAAATATGCGTTTATCGTCATTACTGATGTAATAGGCCTGTGTACTTAAAACCTCTCATTTGTATAATAGTGCACCAAGTTTTGCCCCTTGATAAAATTTTGACAGACCGTGTCATCACATTAACTAAAAATTTAAGATATAGCATACATACATTGTTAAA
Organism: Cimex lectularius; assembly: GCF_000648675.2. Taxonomy (NCBI): domain Eukaryota; kingdom Metazoa; phylum Arthropoda; class Insecta; order Hemiptera; family Cimicidae; genus Cimex; species Cimex lectularius. The sequence continues at coordinate 1,148,248 of NW_019392979.1, read as the reverse complement.
GGGTTAAGAAACACATTCAGAAGGCGATTGAGACACTAAGTCATTCCATGATTATACACAACCTTGTTTATAATTTTGTCAGTGTATAATTTCCCCCAACGAGTACAAGTCCTCATACCAGAAAGGGAAGAGTGGGCGAATGGAATACCTCTGACGGCCAATTCCGAATGGTAATAAAACATGTCAAAAACAGACATATGCACGATTACTAGTCATCGGGATGATTCCGAAGACTGAACTGACTTTGAACTTTGCCAAATATGCTACAGTTTTCCTTTAACATTGCGCCAGAGGGACAAAAAGGCTACAAAGCGTATGGAATGTATAGAATCCCTAGCAAACGTCAGTGACAACAATGATCTTGTGTCCCTTGGGCGATATGATTTGATACATAGAGGCAATCAGACTGATGTTGGCCATAAAAGGAGCCGAATCCTATTGTGGGCTCTAGCATCTTACCACAAAAAAGGATCCTTAACGAGACCAAAACCTGATGGAACTATACCCCAGGAATGAGGCATGAGAAGAGATTCCGCAAGACGGACAAAGGAACTGCTGGAGGGTAACGCCAACAAAACCAGGATTCTGGTTGGGTTCCGGGGAACTGCCGCCTAAGGAGAATGCAAAGTATAGAAGTATTGACAGAAGAAACATTGTGCAGATACTGCCAAGAAAAAGAGACCGCAGAACTCGTTTTATGTTTTAGTGAGGATCTGCGTAGTTATAGGTTCTTACAACTCTCGAGAGTTAAAGCCGCAAGCAAGATCTTACACTAACGGACCTAGCAAGGCTATAGAGGTTGAGTTACAACCTGAAGGTAGATAGTGATTTATGTAATTAGAGGAGCACAATAGGACCACTACCGCTAAGGTACAGAAGGCCTTGTGGCCATCTCTTTTATCCCTATCCCTAGTAATAAATAATTATACAGCAAGTCTGTAGTTTAGATGCCACATCAACCATAGCGTTGAAACCATTTTAATCCGTGCTAGTTTGATTTTTGCATAAGCAAATTGGGTTCACACCTATTGTAATGCAAATACATGCAAATCGGTGTTTCTTGTCAATTACCAATAAAAGCAAAGGGCGAGGTATCTAGTGGCACTCACCATTGTAATTAAAAAAATATTTATCTATAGGACAAATAAAATATATTGCAACTATATTATGTGTGAATAATTGGATAAAAAATGTAGTACAATTCAATGCCAGCTTGCTAGTTTATAAAAATACTTCTCGGTAGATTGTAACTTGCCCATTTTCTTTTCCTTTCTTGTACATTTTTTTATTTAATTTGTCTGCCGGTTTCCTTTAACCCCGGCTTTTGTGAGCAATTACAGCACCGTATAAATCGAGAAGCGAGGTTCTATTTTGATGTGTTTTTTCTCTAAAAATATCCCTGGCACTTCCAATCTGTTTTCGATTTATTTCTGCTTCCTATCATACGTTTTTGCAGTAATCGGCTGCTTCCGAGTGTTGTTTGCACCTCCCCGAGTCGACTAATCGCACAATTCGAGACGTCCTCTTCTAAGAAAATCTCAGTATACTAAATTTATTACTAACTCTTTTTCTAGTTGAAAGCAGGAAGTATAAAAATAATTATATCTGTGAGTCCCAAATTGCAAATCTGAATGTTTTCTCGACCTTAAGGCTATGCCGCATAATGCTTCCAACTACTACTTTTATCATGAGCTTGCGCATTATTCCAAATAAATACAATTGTTTCATAAAAATATAATATATAAAAAATTAACAATTACAACAGCTTTTATATTAGGTATCAATTTTGTTGCACTACTTTATTATTTTTTTTTTTTTATAAAGTCTGACGTTTTAGTACTTTTATTAACCAATCATTCTATCACAATACTTGATGGAAGGCGTCAGTAAATTTTTTATTGTAGCGGACCGACTTAATGTTTTAATGAAATATTTTTCAACACACCCAATATGTGTTTTATTTTGTGATCAAATAGGTCATCAACCCTAGCCTGTTTTTCTTTCTAGGCCTCGAATAATAATTATCAGTTTCCTTAATAATAATAGCTAAATCTCAATACGTTGATCCTTACAAAAAACGGCGCCACTGGTAAAGGCGAGACCCGCCGGACCCAATAAACGACATTATGCGTACCCAGAAACAATATGTAGAGAGAAAAATGTTTTTGAATGGGAAAATTCATTTCTTTAATCAATTCTACAATTATTTGTCTATACCCAATTTTATGATTTGTTAAGTTAGAATTATTTCTGCCGACCATTTATACAATTCGAAGTCTTTTTGCCAAATTAACCAAACTACAAAAATGTTTCTCATTATATCGTTTATGTATTTGTTTTCTGCCTTGGGCAACAGAAATTCGATCAAATGAAAATATACTTAAGAAACGCAGCAAATATATAGACGTTAAAAAAAAAAAAAAAAAAAAAAAAAAGTGTACAGCCTTGATGTCGTTTATCTATTGTTATTTTGGTTTTAAAATTTTAGCTAGTTCATCATTGGCACATCAATCATCCGGTCCGCCGGTTCTCGTGCTGTTTCGTCACCAGCCTCGTTTCAACTCGGCATATACGGTTTAAAAAAAAGTACGAGGGGGTAGATAATAAAGAAGCAAATCAATATAATAAATAATACATAAAATTATATAAAATATAAATTTCGATTATTTATGGAAGAGTGATGGACTGTGGGGTACTAATGTAATAGAAACTAAAGAAATAAGCAAAGAGGAAACCCAGGAAAGTGCACTTTTCTAGGATTAGAAAAAAAAGAAGGGTCAAATTCAACAGTGGTCTTTTAGGTCGTGGAGAATAAAAAGGAAGAGTTTGATCACTACTGACCCAGAAGAAAGAAACAGAATATAAATGTTTTATATTAGTGAGCATTATCATGTAAAAATATCAATTAATGATTAATTCCCAAATAAATTTTTTCTTATGTCGTCTACTACAAAATTTTTGCATTTTCAAATAGAATGCGCATCAAACAAATAGTTTCTATTGGTATAACAGCAGCAATGATCCATATTTTTTCAAAATACGTATCTCTATAATAAGTCTGATTTTGTATTAGTAATGAATTTTGAAAATACGATTATTAAAACTGGTCCTAAAATTTTTTAATTAATATTGGAGTGGTTTTAAGTAATGAGATTAATATAATCTGATAATATGATTATGTTATTCATTATATTAATTTAAAATAGCCTAGGTGTCCATAGCCTCAGAATAAAATTGAGGTAACTTTTTTTTAATGGAGAGGGGTAATTAATTATAAACTAACAGATTTTATTATCTAATAAAGACTACTTTATTTCAAATAACACATAATAATAATTATTATTATTTAATAAGTCATACTGATATATAATAAATCCCACTGCTTGACCTTAGATCGTAAATTAACAATTAAAATAGGCCATGTTTAAGATTTAAGTAGTGTGATTAATATCTCATAACATAACAATAAATTTATAGATTTAAATTTTTTATGTCGTTATACTCAAATTGATTCACAAGTGTTAAATGTGAATAAATTTGACTCATACATGCTGATATATACATTGGTTACTATTGATCTTTTTACATGTGTATGTGTGCAAGTGCGCAAGAAATAGTAATGTATTATGACTTAAGTGTTTAATGTTAAATTTTTTAATAATGTAATATCCCAATCCATTTTGTATTAAATTATTTGTATTAAAAAAAATTATAATAAAATTTTTTGAATCAATACAATATGGATGGTAAAAAAAAAATATTGGAACGAAATATTACGAAGTGTATTAATGCAAATTACATTTATGTGACGATTTCATATTATCAATACGCCTTGAAACCTAAAAACCGTACATAATGCCCATGATGGGGAAAAAAGGAGAATTGTAATTAAAAACAAAAAATTAATTAATTAATTAAAAAAGAATATGAATATGTCGAGAGAATTTTATGGTATGAGAGGGTGTACTGAGAAAAGGAGAGAAGAGGTAGAAGGGAGATGATAGTGAGAAAGAGAAGAAAATAAGAGAGAGAGAGAGAGAGAGAGAGTGAGAGTGAGAGAGAGAGTGAGAGAGAGAGAGAGAAGAGGGAGGGAGAGTGAGAAAAAGGAAGAGGTAAGAGAGGTATTAGTGAGAGAAAAGAAAGATAAAGAGAGAGACAGAAGAGAGGTGATAGAAGAAAGAAAAGGAAAATAAGAGAGAGAGAGAGAGAAAGAAAGAAGTGAGAGAAAAGAAAGACGCGAGTTAGAGGAAGAGAGACGAGATAGAAGAGGTGATAGTAAGAAAGAAAAGGAAGAAAAGAGAGGGAAAGAAAGAAAAGGAAGAGGTAAAAGAGAGATATTAGTGAGAAAAAAAAGAGAAAGAGACGAGATAGAAGAGAGGTGATAGTAAGAAAGAAAAGGAAGATAAGAGAGGGAGAGAGTAAAAGAACAGATAAAAGAGAAATATTAGAGAAAAAAGAAATATGGGAGAGAGACGAGATAGAAGAGAGATGAAAGAAAAAAAGGAAGACCCGAGAGAGAAAGAGATAATGAGAACGAGAAGAAAGGGAAAGAGAGTGTGGAGTGAGGAATAGGAGAGAGAGCGAAAGAAAAAGAGAAAAGGTTAATAGGAAAAAATTGTCACAGAGAAATTCGACTTAAAAAACGATGCCAAGTAGCAAGGTGGAGTAACCATTCTGAGAATGAAATTATAATTCTTTATGTTAAAAAAATATTCAGCATAGCATAATAGAATAAGAACGTTCTGTACGAACTGGAAAAAGAAATTTAAAATATGTAATGGTGTCCGAATTCTGTTCATGTTCCTTGTAAAATATGTTCTAAACCGTTCGACAGCCTATATACTTTAGTTTAATTATACAATGTAATAAAAAGGGTTGATTTTTTTTTTTTTAAATTAAGTTTGTGTAACAGGCCAGCGTGGAAAATCCAAGACGGTTCATGCGGATTTCATTAAAGAAAACCGGTGAACCGGTCCAAGTAGGCTAGATGCGAACATTTCCTGGGCAGGGACCGTTAACGGGCACATTCGCCGCAAGGGCGGCCCTAACCTAACGACCTCACAGAACCGAGCCCTTTCACATCACCAATACAAAAATGAAAATTCATTTACAAATATTTGTAAGAACAAGGGATTGAAAGCGTTTTTTAAGGTTAACCCGCCGTCCTGGCCGGTGCCGTACTAAAAATATTCTAGGGCCGGGGATGCAAATTTTTATTGTGACTTGTTGGGTTTTTTTATGGAGTTGGTTTGAATTGTGGGTTTTGTTGAATTGGTTTAATGGGGTTTTTCATTTTTGAATTGACCTCGAGGCTATCGGGTTAATTTTTTTTAGGTTGGGGATTTTTTTTTATAGGTTCGTTTTAAATATTTTTTTGTAGTTTGATTTTGTTTTGTTAATTGTAGATGATTTGTTTGAGATTTGGAAAAGGTTTCGGGTCGGGGTCGAAGGAAAATGAACCTCGATGAAACGGACATGATGGCGCAAACTTGTAAACTTGTTTCGTTGGATTTTTTCGTTCTCGATTCGTCAAGCGGGCCCCGGGAGCCCGTCCGCGGCGACGGCAAACCTCAAAACCCGCCCTCACCGGCCAAAAATAGACAAAAAATGAGACTCACCATTTTTAAGGTTGATCCAACTAAAGACTAGTAAACACTGCCGGTTTAACTACAAAAGCCACACTGCACCGGACTCTAGTGGAATACTTGTCGATCTCGACCGTGACGTCAGAGGCTCTGTGTATTCCTCCGCGTGTCCCCGACCTGGGATTATTTTCAAAACCGTTTCGACGACGTCGTGTCGTAAAAAAGACGCCGCGTTTATCCGCACTGTACGATTTTGGACGAGGAGAGAGAAAGATGCTCACGATCTGGGCTCGGGTGGAGGATTAGCTTTCCAAGCCGGATGGAAAGAGCTTTATAGCCGCTGGGTGCGGTCTTGTTTACAAGAGTCGGCTTCCCGACACCCGTGCCGAACTCGATTCCCATTGGCGGACGCGAACCTGCAATGCGTCAACCCTTGGCGTCTACCCGCTCCTGAATCAACTCCGGCCTTTTATTTTACAACGGGGCTTCCGATCGGCCGTACGAAGCTCTAAAGCCCGACAAAGCTCGGAAATCCTGAAAATAAAAAAAAATCCGATTCCAAAAAAAAAAAAAAAAAAAAAAAAAAGCTTTATAAAGCCGAAATATTTTAAACCAATAAAAAATTATCTATTACATATAATAAAAAAAAAACAATAAAAAAAATTTAAAAATACAAAAATCATAAGTTCCGATGATTTAAAAAAGAGCGGGAAAACCGCTCAATCTCTACTACGCATGCGCGCTCTCATGGCGGGCAAACGACAAAACCGTCTTGTCCCCGAGTACCATCAAACAGTGAAATCCTCAAAAAAATCCATCGATTTAAAAATTCATTTTCCGTTGTAAAAACATTTCCAGCAAGGGTGTGAGTTTTGGTATAAGAAACCCGGTGGAAAAAAAAAATTTTGGAACGGTTTTGAAACTGGGAGAAAGAAAAAGTATGAAATCGATATCGGCCGGGCCGGTCCAGCCGATCCCCTTGAATGCAGTTCGTGGCCGGTCCGTGACGACCCTTTCCCTCGTGAGGAGCCGCGCCGGCCCAACAGACACGGGACTAGGCGAAGGCGGGCGGACCCACGGCCTAAATTAATCTAACATTTTTTTTTCTTTCTTTTTTTTAAGGGAAAATAAGAAAAATTGCCCACGCTGCAACGTTTCGCCCGGTCTAAAAATACAAACCGAATCGCACACTGGATAAATATAGAAAATGTCAACTGTCAAGTAATCAGATGACTCATTGGTGTGATCCTGAATTTTTTTACCACAAGCTTTTTCCATTTTTAATCGTCAAAAATAAGTTTTTATTGTCAACAAAATTATGCCTAAATCAACCTAAATCAAAACCTACATTAATATATTAAATACTTTTTACAGAAACAGATAGAAACATTTCTCTCCCAACCTCTCTCTCCCTTTGTCCGTCTCTTTCTCTTTTTTCTCTGTTTCTGGGTATATATGGTGTATGTTGTGTATATTATATATTATCACATTGTTCTACTTCAGTCATTCCATTTTGAATTATTGTTATCATTATCTCTCTCTCTCTCTCTCTCTCACTCTCTCTCTCTCTCTCTCTCTCTCTCTCTCTTTCTTTCCCTCTCTCTCTTTCTCTCTCAATGCGTCGATACCTCGCTTTCTAACCTCTTCCCGTTGACATTTTCGCTTTCGCACCCCCTCTCGATTTAATAATAAAAAAGTTAATCAATCTTTCACTTTATCTCTCCTTCTCTCTCTCTCCCTCTTTTTCTCTCTGTCCGTCTCTCTCTTTCTCTTTTTCTCCCTATTTCTGGATATATTTTTGTCTTTTTTCAACTTCTCTCTTTCACTCCTCTCGCTCTCTCTCTTTCTCACACTCTCTCTCTCTCTCTCTTTCTCACACTCTCTCTCTCTCACTCACACACTCTCTCTCTCTCTCTCTCTCTCTCTCTCTCTCTCTATCAATGCGTCGATACCTCGCTTTCTAACCTCTTCCTGTTGACATTTTCGCTTTCGCACTCCCTCTCGATTTAATAATAAAAAAGTTAATCAATCTTTCACTTTATCTCTCCTTCTCTCTCTCTCCCTCTTCTCTTTTTCTCCCTATTTCTGGATATATTTTTGTCTTTTTTCAACTTCTCTCTTTCACTCCTCTCNACTCCTTTATTTTCACTCTCTCTTTCTCCAACCAAACAACTTTTTTGCTATATCATTTTTTCTTTTTTCGAGTGTGTTTGAGTGTTTGACAGTCTAACTGCCCCACTGCATTGTATCTTCTCTTTCTTTTTTCCCTTTATTATTTTTTATGTTGAAAACAGCTAGGGCCACAACAGTTTTTTTAGTATTTTTGTATTTTTCTCTTGTACATTTGGCACTTATGTTTGCAATGACATGGGGGACACATCTGCACCTTTCGTATACAACCGATAGCACAATCGATATTCATTCACTCCCCAATGACTACTAACAACGCGCTAATAAATACACTCTTTCGTCTACTCACATGACATATTATATACGATGAAGTAATAATTCGAGGGCAACCGCGGTACTCGATATTCTGCCGATGACAATTCTTTTCATTCATAACATAAGACTAATCCTAGAAACAGGACGTCGAGGTACTGAAATATTCCGACGAACGGCCTACTCTAATTCACACCAATTTCTGTCCCTATTTAAAGTACTGTTGCATTATTCTTCCAGAAACAAAGAAATAGAATCTCCATTATCAATCACGCTAATAAATGCACTCATTCATCTACACACATGCTATACTATGTACAAATAGAAGATAAATCGGGGGTCACCGGTGTACTTAATATTTCGCCCATGACCACTCCTCTCATTCACACCAAAAACGACTATACCTAGATACTGTCGAACAGCCTGTTCTCATTCATACCAATTCATACAGCATTCTCGCTAATAAAGACATTCATTAATGGATTAGTACGCCATACAATTTCTCGCAAAAATTCCAATAAATGATGCTGGTATGGTGTTACTCTACCAAGATTTTCTTTACATCTAGGGATAGGCCTAGGTAATTTATAATGTTTCTCACACTCCGCCAGTATCTGACGTACTGGCACTGCGTCATTAGACTGTGGGTAACAAATCTGTCAACAGCCCTCCAGAAGATAGTCATGGGTGAGACGCGTGTTGTCTTTCCTTAAGTCTTCTTAAGATCGTTTTGTCTTTCTTTTTCATTTCCTCCACGGGTCTCGGTTCGACCGTATCTTTAATAAATTTTAGTTTTTCTGCATTTCAATCTAGCTGTTTTGCCATTTTTCATAACAATTAATTAAGGTTTATTAGTTGAGATAAAAAAGTCAATGGCACGAGCGGGATTCGAACCCACGATCTTCGGCTAGATAAGCCGCTGCTCTACCACTTGAGCTATCGTGACCGCGATCCACTCGGACACTAACTTCCCATCTCAACCCCACCTTTTGATCAGAATCACACATCACACAGAATTACACGACATTTGAAAAAAGGCAAAAAGGAGGAAAAATTCAAAAGGTGGGGTTGAGATAGGAAGTTAGTGTCCCAGTGGATCGAGGTCACGATAGCTCAAGTGGTAGAGCAGCGGCGTATCTAGCCGAAGATCGTGGGTTCGAATCCCGCTAATGCCATTGACTTTTGTATCTCAACTAAAAAACCTTAATTAATTGTAATATATTAATTGGTCAAGCGGACCACGAAATTAGTGAAATTAATTCTTCATAACTTATATTTTGGCATCTCACGGTTGTCGGGTCGCTGAGGTTCGTTTGACGCCTTGTTCTTTCGTTCTTTCTCACTCATTCTCTCTCTCTCCTCTCTCTTCTTTCTTTCCGACTCTTTCTTTCTTTAAATCAATGTTTCCCTTTCTATTACATATATTTCTCCCTGTCTCTTGATCTTATTCACACATTTGTGGAAAGGATGAAAACAAAAGAGACTATCCACCGAGTAAAATTGGATAATACATGGTCAAATTTTAATGAAATCATTTTTCAAAAATAAATTTTTAACAATAATTATAAACCAGTAAAGAATAAAGGTCTGTGTATTTTTTACGTTATTAAAATTGTGATATTGATTGAAATAAATTAATTATTTTCCAATCAATAGGGTAAGATTTCTTACAGACTTCCACGTTTCCCATGATAATGACTTAAAAGGTGTAAAATCTTACACACTTCGTATGTTTAACATAGCAGAAAGCATTATTGCAGATTTTTTATGGACGTAATTTTCTTGCCACTGGTTATGAAAAGAATTAATAAGAAGAAGAATTAAACACTTTTCTTTAAACAAGGACAACCTACGACAAAAGCTTCGTTTCTTTTCGTTTTGTAAGTATAATTCATTACGACTCATTCGTTCCAGAACGATTTTCTTCAATGACCTGTTTTTATTCTTCCCCCAATTTAAACCCATCTGGACAAAGGACACTCGAGTCTTAAGTCAAAAGTTAATAAAGAGAATTATAAGAATAATTAAAGAAACTTTCAAATCGTCCGGCAGACCTTAGGCAATAAGTTCTTTTTTCTATGTTATTTTCCTAATTATGACCAAGATTGGAACAGGCCACCAGATGTTAGCGAGCGACTTGTAGAACGAAAACTAAAAATAAATAAATAAAATAGGTTAATTACTACTACTACTACTACTACTACTACTATGTCTTTATTCTTTAATATATATATACAAAGTTTACAATTTGGCAATATATCTTACAAAACAAAAAAGACGTTCCTCATGGTTTAAAACCGCCTGAGGGAATAGGTCAATTAACATTTACTGTTTGTTGTCATGTTTCAAGTTTATTTTATATCCAGCCTTTTCGTAGATCAGAAGAAAATGGTTTTAACTTAATTTAATTTTAACGGCACAATTTAATAAACAGCGAGCATGGAAAGATATGATTGAGTTCCCTAACTATGCAATGAAGCATTTTCATAATTCAAATATTAATTTTTGTAAAAACACGTTCTGTAAAACTTACATAAATAATTAAATTTATGTCGTAAGTAGTTTTACTCACGCAATGTCTAGTATTTCTATACCTTTAAATGCTTCTGCGGTTTTAACTTGTTTATGTTCCTATGACGATGTTACCATTTTGTTTGTGGATTTAACACAAAAGGTTCGCCCAGGTGTCTTCAAAATAATGACATTTCTTTGGCTAAGTACTTGTACTACTGAAATACTTATTCATTTATAATTAATACCTTAAATTATTGCGGATTTTAATGATAATTACTAATTGTGTGGATTATATGATTTTTCACCACATACGCCCGTTCAGAAGGAAGTGAGTAACAGTGGAAGATTTTTTTGTTATTATTATTATTATTATTATTATTACGAGGGCTCGCAACAGCAGAGGTTATATCAACCCACGGGGTGCCGGTGTTTTTGAAAAAAAAAGCCCATTTGTAAGTATGTCGGGTTCCAATGCAGGGCCGCAAGATTCGAACCCGGGACCTTTACCTTACAGTGATGAACACCATGTCAACACTTAAACCGGTGCGGCCACCGACGCCCCTACAGTGTAAGATTGAATTTTAAAATGAGACAGAAGGAGAAGAGAAAGAAAGAAAACGTTATTATGTCCTGAGAACTAGTTCCCTAAGGACAACAACAATCAACAATACAAATATAAAAACAGCTCTTCAAGCGATAGTACAATAATTTAAAATGTATAGGTATTACAAAAAAATAAATAAAAAATCATAATGTAAAATTTTACCAAGCGTCGAAATAAAGTAGAACAATGTGTAAAGTATCAGTGTGGAGGGAGTGCCTCAATTTGCAGGAATAGATCAAAAATGATATCAAGGGAGTGGGTGGTCGGTGGGGGAGTGGGCGGTGGAGAGGGTGGTAGAGGGGAGTGAGAGAGAAAGGGGAGGGTGAGAGAGAGAGAGAGAGAGAGAGAGAGAGAGAGAGAGAAAGAGAGAGAGAGAGAGAGNAGTCCTTAGTTCGTTGCAATCGACTCGAACCTTCTCCCAAGAAGTACCAGGTCATTGACAGTGTTGCTACAATTCCTTTCACTGGGGTTTCTTTGCACCCCAAATTATGTTTCGTTTGAGTGGTTGCTTCGCATTCAAAGATGATGTGGATGGCCGATTCTTCCACCTCAAGACGTAATGTACAATTGGATTCATCAGTGAATATACCAATGTAGATGTATTCTCAGATGCCAGTGACCGACCTCTGAGTTTAGCCCTCTTTAACTGTAGCAATGAGTTTGCCAGTCTTAGTCACGGTTGTTTTAACATACGCTTACTGTGTCCAGCACCTCCAGAGTTTACCCACTTCTCATTTCGACGTTTGCTTTTGTTATCCTAAGAAAAGGTTCAGGACCTACATACGGTCTTGCAGACCTCCTTTAGTCTGAGTGTCTGCCTTTTCGTTACCCTAACATTCCTTTTACCCAAGATATCAGTTTGCTTTATATCCCCAAATTTGGAAGATTTTGGATGGATTCACTGACTAATTTTGATGTGATTTTTTTACGTGTTAATGCTGCTCGGCTATTCGATCTTATGAGGATTTTTTGTAAGTGTAACCTCCTTTAAGATTTTCTAAGGCATAAGTGTCATAAAGTTTTCTTTGCCAGTTGCCTGATTTTACCGTCATGATTGATCGATCACTCTTGTCTTATTTTCTCCCCAACTAGAAATATTTGAGAAAATATTTATTTAGAAATCGTGAGATGCGGTCTGGAGTGAAGTAGGTTTCAGAAAAACAATTTCTTTATCGTGCCAACGTTTCGATCTTTATTGAGATCATCTTCAGGGCCTGGAATTTACAAACATTGTTTACATATAACAAATACATTTTGGATGTGGAAAAGTCAATGTCAATGTGTAAATCCCAGGCTCTGAAGATGATCTCAATAAAGATCTTCAGGGCTCAAAGTGTTTGGCTTCTGTGTAATTGTGCCATTCTTGCGTATCGTGGGCAAGACGATAACTTTGAGCCCTGAAGATGATCTCAATAAAGATGGAAACGTTGGCACGATAAAGAAAATGTTTTTCTGAAACCTACATCACACCAGACCGCATCTCACAATTTCTAAATAATTATCGTTAACGATCACTAATCACCACACATTTGAGAAAATAGTTGAGTGAAATTGTAAGACCACTATTGTTAGTTAATTGGTTGTGGTTTGGTTTATTGAATTCATGAGTTTTCGTTTGGTAATGCATATGTGCTTTTACAATTTAGTTGAGTTTAAAAGTGGGTTCGAATTTCATATCAAGGCATCAGAATTAAAAGATATTCTTTACAATTACGAGTACAATAAAGTGACATTAAATGAAATCCTTCAGGAAAATTTGCAGTGTGTAGTAGTTCATAGTAAACAATTCCAAGTTAAATTTTATTTTTTAAATGGAGTTGAATTTTAACATTTCAAAAAGTATCTATCGGACAAAGTATAGCCTAAAAGAGTAACTGGTGATAAAAAGTACAATAAAACAATTTTTTCTCCGATATTTTTTCTTTGATACTCTCCTTTCCCGGGCCTTAACCTACTTCGAACAAAAGGAATCGTATCGCCTCAACAACAAGACGAAAGGGATAAACTTAGACTAGTTGAGAAAAAATAATTTGAAGTTGTTGTTGCCCAAGAGAGCAAAGAAGATTCTTTTCCGACCGATAGTTTGCAATCTGAATTTTAACTATCGGCCGTTTGTTAAAAGGATTTTTTGTGCAGAAAAACGGCAAGAGAGAAAACAAGTTTACTCTCTTCCGATAGAATTATTGCCTTACAAAGAAAATCGAACTAAATAATTTAATGTTATGTTTTCTGATATCTACCCAACGATTTATCTACCTAACAACCTAGCATAAATTTAGTTTCATAGATTTAAGGTAAATTATACATTGTAGATTTATGTTTTGTCTCTCTCTCTCTCTCACTCTCTCTCTCTCTCTCTCTCTATCGTTTTATTCACGCTCTCTCTCTTTCCTCATTCTCGTTTTCTAACTCCTTCCCGTTCACATTTTCGCTATCTTATCCACTTTCGCTTAAAAAAATCAATCAACAATCCATCATTCAATCAACCGAGAGCATTATCTCTCCCTCTCACTCTTTCACTCCTTTTCCCTCACTCTCTCTCTTTCTGGTTCCATTTCTCTTCCTCCTACGTACTTTCGTGCTTTCGTCCATCTTTAGATTTTCGTCTATTTTCTTCTTGCCTTTAATTAGTTCTTACACCCACACTTTCTCTCTTTCTTTGTTCTCCCTTCTTTTCTCTCTCTCGCTATTGCTTTCTCGCTATGTCGCTCTCTTCGCCTTTCTTTCTTTCTCGCTCTTACCCTCTCTCTTTCTCCCTCTCACTCTTTCATTCCCCTCCCTATTCTCTTGTTCACTCTTTCTCTCTCTCTCTCTCTCTCTCTCTGGTTCCATTTCTCTTCTTCCTTCGTTCTTTCACGCTTTCGTCCATACCATCTATAAGTTTTCGCCTGTTTTCTGCTTGCCTTTATTAGCTCTTACTCACACGCACTCTCTCACTTTCTCTCTTGTCCCCTTATTTTCTCTCTCTCTCTCTCTCTTTCTCTTTCGCTCTCCTCCATCTTTTTTTTCTTTCTCTTTCTATCTCTATCTAATTTACCATTATTTCTACATATCTTTCCTTCTCACGTTCCTAGAGATATTTACATTTATATATTTCTTTCCCTTCCGGTCTTTTTCATGTTGGTTTTCCAGTCTCTATTAATCTCTCTTCGTTTCTTTCTATTTGGGTCTTCTTCTTTCTGCCCTCACTTTCACTCTACCTTTATCTATCTTGTTGTCTACCAATATTTCTAGATATTAATCTCTTTCTCTCTAACTGTCTTTCTGTTCTGCACGATTGTGCTTCTTTTATCACAACCATATCTTCTACCTATTAATCTATCTTTATCTCTTTTTTCCTTTCTCCTACTGTAACCCTCACTCTTTCCTGACCTCCTTGAACTTTCTTCTCTTCTTCCGTCTTTATTTATCATTCTTTAAATTCTCTCCCTTTCTTCCCTTCTTTTTCTTTCTTTTTCTCTCCCACTTTTTTCTCGAACGGTTGGACTATCTGTACTGATTTCGCCTATATTGCAGTTTTCTCGAATGCTGTCGAAAACCGTGATTTATTTTTTTGAAAGAATGGGAACAATATATTGTCATGCTTTATACTAAACTAACATATACTTTGCCATGTGTATGTTTTAGTAGTTGCCTAAATACGAAATTAGTAATTAATGCAAATACACGTTGCATTAGATTAATACAAATTAACAGGTCAATTTCTGTAAAGACATCGTGCATATGAGATAATAAACTGTTGTTAATCACGCGTTATAAATTACTACAAGGACGGGGACAGCTTTCTCGCTGGCGATGTTGACATTGTCATTGACACGAACGTTATTTTGACCTTTAAGCGGATAAAGTGACTAATGTAACAACACGGTCGGCCGGTCAACCAAAGGTCCGTAGAATTGTTGACAAAAGAACAGTAGATTTTTGTTTTTGTAAACATGGCCTTATTTAGTTTTTGCTCTTTGTATTACGGCGATGACACGAATAAAGTTCAGCCAAAAAACGAAATGATCCATTTGGAGAGACATAAAAATGAATGTATAAATCCCAACAAAAAGGGCCAAGTTCCAGACCCCCTTAAAAAAAATTAGCCTATCATCTACGCTGTAGCCAAGTGTCATTTTTAGTCCATAATCTGAAGTAAGTCAAAAGAAAATATGTACATAACTTCCAGACTCCTTCCCCAAAAAAGTAAAACGTCAGCCTATCAAAGTAGTAGTAATATCTACATTGTGGCCAACTTCACTTCACTCCTACTTTTATTAGCAACATAGTTTTTTCTTTTTATTGGTCAACTCTTGGCCAGTTTCTGAATGACGATTAAACCATACGTGCTTATTCAGGAGACGCTTACACGACTAAAGGGAAGGTAGAGAATTCACAAGAAAAGAAAAAAGTTCCAGCCTCCTCATTGCTCATTCAGAAACTGACAAAGAGTTAACCAATAAAAAGAAAAAACTATGTTGCTAATAAAAGTAGGAGTGAAGTGAAGTTGGCCACAATGTAGATATCACTACTACTAATAAAAGCTTACATTTTTAATTTTTTTTGTAGGGTGTCTGGAACTTTTCTTTTTTCTTTTGAGTTTCTCAGGTTATCGACTAAAAAACGGACTTAGTCACAATGTAGATATCATTACATTGATAGGCTAATGTTTTTGAAGGGGGGTCTGGAACTTGGCCCTTTTTTCACAGTTAGGTTTCTGCAAGGATATCATATTTTTTGCTCGCTCCAGCATCGTGGATCTTATTTTTGAGGCACAGGAACGATTATGCGTGCCGTTAATTTTCTCTTTTAAGATCGTTTTGGCCTCTGTTGAGGAGATGAAAGATTGGCCCCTTGGGCACTGACTCGTGTATTTATATTTTTTCTTAACAAGTTATTTTGAATTAATCAACTGGTACAGATCATAGACGTATCTAAAATTCATTTCTTATATTTTTCGTTTTCATTAAAGATGATTTATTTTTTAAAAAATTCACTCTCGGTGGCGTTTGGATCACCAAAACCGCCTTTCTAACCAAGCAATTGAACGCGCAAAAATTTGACTGTGAAACGTTTTAATGAAAGTTTTTTTTAAATAGATGGATGGGCGTGACTTCACGTATTTAGAACTGTCCTCCCTTCCTTAAAGCGGCACAAGTTTTAAGAAACTTGCAATTTTCAGATTTTCTCCATTATTTACAATATAAGCTTTACCTTCTACCAAATTTCACGGTCCTACCATTAGGGAAAATGCTTTATACGACAATTTTATAAGATCCACATTTCTACTCATACACGAAGTGCCTTATAGTTTTGATGATGAGACTACCCCTCCACTCTGAAGCGACATTAATTTTGGGAAAATTGCAAGTTTCACATTCTTACCATTGTTTTTCAATATAAGGCCGACCTTTGTACCAAATTTCATATTTCTTCTATCTAAACCGGAAGTGCCTTATAATTTTTACGGTGAGACTATCCCCTTTACTTACAAAACAAGCTTTACCTTTCTACCAAATCTCACGGTTCTACCAATAGGGTACGAAAATTTTCATGATAAGATTAAATACTCCCTTCTAAAGCGGCACTAATTTTGAAAAAAATTACTTATAAAATCTACATTTGCATCAAATATCACATTTCTACTCATACGGGAAGTGCGTTATAGTTTTGTCGATGGCATTCTTACCATTTTTTTTTTCAATATAAGGCCTGCCTACCTTTGTACAAAATTTCATATTTCAACCTATACAGGAAGTGCCCTATAATTTTGATCGTGACACTAAAGCGGCACTAATTTCTAGAAACTTCCCATTTTCAGATTTTTTCCTTTATTTGCTATATAAAACATACCTTTTTATCCAATTTCCCGTTTCTAGCTATTCCAGCTATACCCTATAATTTTGATGATCAGTGAGTCGTTCAGTAACAAAAATGCACTTTTTTGAAATTCTCCTCTTTCAAAAAGATTTAATATTAAGTGCTCAAATTTTAACGATGTTCTAGGCATAATTTATGTTTCAAATGTCAAAAGCCCATCTTAAGAGGAAGCTTGGGGCGTCGGTAGCCGCAACGGTTTAGGCGTTGACACGGCGCTCATCACTGTAAGGTAAAGGTCCCGGGTTCGAATCCAGCGGCCCTGCATTCGAACCCGACATACTTACAAACGGGCTTTTTTTCTGGCCTCTGCTGTTGCGAACCCTCGTACAAAAAAAATCAAAATCATGTTTGTTTTACCGAAACCCAGTACTTTTACCTTACGGTGATGAGAGTCGTATCAACGCCTAAACCGTTGAGGCCACCAACGCCCATTTTAATCAATTTTTATAATAAAATATTGATATATGTAATACAGTATTTAAATATGGTATAAGTAATAATGAACATTAATTAAATAAAATATGAAATTATAAAAACGACAGTAAATTGTGACTACTTTATTCCATCCAGTTCGCACCTGCAGGTGCACCAATAAAACTCGGGTTTCCTGTGACATCTGTTGAAAACAAAATAAATACGAACAACCTTTTACTACTATTTAATAAATATCAAGGTTTCATATAAAAATATTTATAAACAATTAAAGAACAAATAAAAAAAATCAGAGACCGGAGCCTACAAGATTTACTGATTGTTATCTTACCTCTTTAGACTACAATTATTTACCAGCCAGTATATACTAGTAGTAACTGTAATACGTATAGGACTGGAATATGTGTAAACATTGACACATAAACTCAGATAAACAAAGTTGGTGTTAACACGTGTAGAAATGTTCCAAAAACAATACAAAGAGTGATAAAATGGGTGACCCGCTTTCTCCCGTACTTACGTGCATTACATCAAGTTTTCTAATGTAAACTAGAAAAACGAACGTGTAATTATTAAATACTGTTAAACGGTAATGTCGATTTCGAAAATTAGATTGTTAGAAATGATGAAAACGGAGTGAGTATGTAGATTCGGTTTTTGTAAAAGATAGTTCTAATCACAAAAAACAGTGAAATGTACTGTTTACATGGAAATAAGGAAATAGAATCACATAAATTATATTAGAAAAGTTAAATGAAACAAATTTTAGCCCAATACTTATTTAACCCAAAAATGTTAAAATTGATCAGTTAAAAAAAAGTACAAGGACCTTGTTTTGAAAGAAGTTGTTACCTTCAGTAAATTGGATGATTGTGTCAAATAGGAAGCCCTAATTTAAAATTTTAATACATGCACGTCTAAATCTCCCATTATAGGTCCAAATACATTGTGACTTTTAAGCTAAATTGTAAAATTAAATTTCAGTTGATTCTTTTTCATGAATGATTTAATATTCATTTTTAAAACCAAGTTGAAGACTAAAATATTTCAGTGTTAGTATGCCATTAGAGGTGAACTTGGATTCGTCAGTCCATAGGATGTATGGAAGAACGTTTTCTTCAGCCTCCCAAATCGACATTTGTACAAGGAGCGTTAGACCCCTGTCATAATCAGAGACCCTGGACAAAATGAGAGCGATACGGCTTAAAATTGTAAATTCGGAATTCACCTCTAATTTTTTATTTTGAAAAACCTAAAACCCTCCCAACATTTAGGAGAGAGGAAGTCGGATTTTCGCGAACATTCAGTAAAATATTCAGCTCCTCGTCCAAATTACGCTGCCGGTTTCTTTTTGCCATAACTTTGTCATTTTTCGACCAATTTAAAATACGATTGCAACATCGTTTTCAGCTTTAAAAAAACCCTTTAAATTTATCTGACGCATAGGGTCGTATTTGAAATATTGAAGTTCAACTGGCCCGGAGGTACCCTGTATAATTTTTCGACAAAAAGGTAAACATTTGAAACTAGTCAAAGTAATAGTAAACACTTTTTTATATTTTTGATAGCGTCATTGATTCAAGAGAAATTCAGCCGGGTCGTCTAAAAAGGACACCTGCATATAACCGTAATTTAATACTACCATAATTTTATATATAATTTACAAAATTATTTGAGCGTTTTCTTTTATTGTATTTTTGTGGAGATTGGATTTGGTGGTGGTTTTTAATATGTAAGACGGTAAATCACATATTAAACTGATTAAGTGTTTAACACATGAAAGAAGTTAGAAATGACAGAAATTGACCTACCACTTTAAACTGCCCTTCTCTTGCCCTTTTACAGTTCCTTATTGAATTAATTGATCATACGTGATTAATGTCAAGATATTTAACTCAAGAAAATATTCAATATGATAGTNACTCCCGGAGACGGTCTCTCTCTCTCTCTCTCTCTCTCTCTCTCTCTCTCTCTCTCTCTCTCTCTCTCTCTCTCTCTCTCTCTCTCTCTTTCTCTCTCTTTCATTTTAAATCGTTATCGTTGTCTCTCTGTTAGTAATGTCACTAATTTTTCCACATTTGTATGTTTTATTGTTTACGTGCAATGTGCTTCATGGATAGTTTAATAACTTAATTGCAAAGAGGTTTAAACATGTGCATAAGATACGTACTAAAAAACTTTAAATTTGACGATCGTACGTTTGAAATCAATCTTCAAAACTAAACTTCCAAAAGATAAAAGATGTGATAGATTGCATGTTAACATGCATGATTTTCAATGTTGTGAAAACTAAAAAACCTAAATATTTTCATCCGATATATACTCTGTTGGTACTAGATATAAAAGTGAACACTTGCACATTATAAAGCATAAAACTATGACTTTTATCAATTCTTTTTCTGTAAAAGGTGCTAGATCTTATTCACTAATTCCCAAAGAAATAAAAAACGTCACAAGTGGTAATAATTTTTAATTAAAATTTCAAAAAAAAAATTAATAAAGAAGTACTTTTAGATGTTTATACGTATAACATTTACACTAAAGTGGTTGATAAAACCCAATTATCAATTGCTGATTAATTTTTTTTTATTACATTCATTTTACACTTTCTTCGTATAATGTATTGTGAATGTATTATTTTATTTATTAGTTGAGTTCATGTTATATGTTAAGACTAGTAAATGCAAAATTCACGTAGGTGGTCGTTGATACCAATATTACGCGATCAGTAAATAAATCGATCATTCATAACTAATTATTTCTCTCTAACTCACTCTATTTCTCTCTCTCTAATTTTAAATCGCTATCATTGTCTCTCTCATTTTTACTCTTCCTCTCTCTCTCTCTCTTCCCCTTTCAAGTGATCTCCCTCTCCCCCCTCACTCACCCTCTCTCTCTCTCTAATTTTAAATCGATATCATTGTCTCTCGTATTTTTACTCTTCCTCTCTCTCTCTCTCTCTCTCTCTCTCTCTCTCTCTCTCTTTCTGCCTGTCTCTATCCCACACACTCATATTCTTCGTTTCCTCTGTCCCTCCACTCTCTCTCTCCCTCTCTCGCTTTTACTAACTTAATTTGAATGAAATTAATGAAAACTCACATTTCACTCATAGTGTATTTTTAATTGATCATTAAAATATAGTACGGTCAAATTTATCTGAATAAAGTGTGATGGCATTTTTTCTTTATTGAGGACTCTTTAACTCATGAAGGAACAGGCTCATCCCTCCCATATTCCTTCCTGCCGTCCAAAAGTGGTAAAAGATAAAAGTTCTAGCAGGTGTGGGACGGTCTGATAGGGGGAAAACATATGCACATATTTTAAAAGGCCTAGTAAAACCGACAATTGCTAATTGTGGAAGGCCTTCGTCTAATACCATTAATTTAATTTTGATTAAGTCATTTGTATTTTTAAACGAGTAAAGTATTTTGAGTTTAATAAAGGCTTCTTTAATTTATCGCGTTAGTTGGTTTCTATATTCGAGTTTCCATTTTGTGGAACATATAAATTTTTATTTTTGGGTTTTTATTTTATTTACAATTCCAATTAATTATTTTTTTTATCTAAGGTATTTTGCTGAGATGAAAAATTAGTGTCACTAGTGGGATTTACAATGATGTATTTTATGTTTTATTTTTACTACATAATTTGATATTTTATTTCCCAAAGTTAAATATTAAACGGCGGTGGCAACAATTCAGGGATTATTCGCATAAAAAATAAGAAAAAGATTATATGTAGAAACAAATTGCTCATTTGATTTGATAAACGGATACGTCAACTAAAATTCCGATAGGACTGTTATCAAATTTATGTACCTGGTGTATTTTCATTTTTGAAGTTGCACCAGAAAAAAAATTGTAAAAATAATTCATAACATTTTTCTTTATAATAGTTTATTGTTTGTTTTTTGTTTAGTGTTGTGACTAAATAAGGTGAGAATGACGTAAAGCAAGGCCCACAAGGTCGCAGCTGTATCGGAAGTGGGAAAATTATGATATAACTTCGTCAAATTGCTCAGATATGAACTTGACTCACCAAAGCATTGAGTCAGCTCTCCACAGCCAGTTTCACATCCATCTCGAACTTGGAGATTTTCTCTATTTTGGATGTGTGTACGAGTGTGAGAGTATTGTGTGTGCACATTGTTTTCTAAAATATTCAAAATTAAATTAACGTTGGAACAGTTTCTTTATAGATATAATAATATAAATATGTTCGAAATGTTGTTTACTCGTATCAGGAATGAAGTTTTTACAAATTAAGTTTACCAAGGCATTTCTCATCTGTGAATATCGTGTAAGCTTCCTTTCCTAAGAGTGTAATTATTATAAGATGGCTTTTTGTAAATAATTTTTTTTTCAAACTGTTAGTAGTTTTATATGCATATTTGTGATTTGCAATTAAAAAATGATATGATGTTGTTGAACAACATGAACAAAAAGATCTTCAGTGAGGTCACAACAGAAACGACAATTCTTTAAGTGTTTGCCGAGCTTTCGACGATTATATCGTCATTATCAGGTCCTATTTATTTTAGGAAAATATCGCAGTTAGAACATGTTATATCATTTAAAAAAACAAAATTAATTTAAATGATATAACATGTTCCAACTGCGATATTTTCCTAAAATAAATAGGCCCAGATAATGACGATATAATCGTCGAAAGCTCGGCAGAATTGTCTTTTCTGTTGTGACTTCACTGAAGATCCTTTTGTCCAAGTTTGTGATTTGCAATTAATTAAGGTTTTTAGTTGAGATAAAAAAGTCAATGGCACGAGCGGGATTCGAACCCACGATCTTCGGCTAGATACGCCGCTGCTCTACCACTTGAGCTATCGTGACCTCGATCCACTCGGACACTAACTTCCCATCTCAACCCCACCTTTTGAAGTTTCCTTCCTTTTTGCCATTTTTCAAATGTCGTGTAATCGGATTGGATTCTCGACGACAAATGAAATTGCCACGGAGATTTAATTAATTGTAATATATTAATTGGTCAAGCGGACCACGAAATTAGTGAATTTGTGATTTGCCTTTATTGAGCTTTTATTTTAAGATGAGCCTTTTTTCTAAAATCTTCTTAGAGCGAGCTGAAAGACTGTTATAGTAGAATATTTTGTTTTGGTCATGATTTGTTTAATCCTTTCTAATTTACTATGACGATCAGCATGATCATCGGAGCTAAAACCTCCTTTTTTTAACGATCTTGTTGCCAGAGCTTACTAACCGGAAAAAGCGATCAGATGGTGCCATATCGAGATTATAAGAAAGGAGAGGCAGTAGGAATACTTTCCATTTTAACAGTTTTTTCTCTACTCTCCGTTTTTTGATCTCTCTTCCTTCTATGAACTCTCGCCCTTTAGTCCACACCCTCTAAAGCTTTTCATCGATTATTTTGTCCGTCTCTATTCGTTCTTTTACACGCGTTCCCACTTTCTCTCTCTCTCCCTCACTCTCTCACTTTCTCTTACACCCTCTTTCGCTCATTCCCTTGCTCTCTACCTCCCTCCCTTTCACATTTTATCCAAATTAACATTCCGCTTATATATCTTTCTTTCTCTGCCGATCTCTTTTAAATTGCTTTCCAGTCTCTATTAATCTCCTTGGTTTTATCGATGTTGTTTCCGGAGCCTACTAACCGGAAAAGGTGAAAAGGCGAGGAGTGGCTCGAAGAATAATAAATTTTACAATTTTTCTCATCTCTCTCTCTCTCTCTCTCTCTCTCTCTCTCTCTCTCTGTTTCGACCTCTCTTCATGGTATGCACTTTCGTGCTCTATTTTATATCCTCTTTAGTTTTTAATCGGTTTATCTGTCTGTCTCTACTCGCTTTTACACACTCTCTTTCTCTCTCCTCTCTCACTCTCTCTCTCTCTCTCTCTCTCTCTCTCTCTCTCTCTCTCACACACACACACACTCACACACACTTTCTCTCGCTCAATCCATTGTTCTCTAACTCCCACCCATTCACATTTTATCCTATTTATCATTATGTATATATAAACAGGGTTCTCTCTTTGGTTATAAGTAGGAATAAGCAGCAAGAAAATTTTCAATTTTACAAATTTTATCAAAATTAAACGCGAACCATGACAATTTTTTTCTCATGAATGATCATTATTAATTTTATGCATTCCTTGAGATTAACTACATAAACACTACATAGCTTTCTTCTTTAAAAAATCAATTTAGCGAGATGACGTTTTGTAAAAATAATTTAAAAAATGGTTATTTATTTATTCACATAGAAAATATGCACCTTCATTCACGAACCTTTAATGAGAGAGTTGAAAGACAACCAGCATTAAAAAGAATTGTGTCTTTCCCCACATAATCCCTGAATTTTCCAGCCAATTTTTGAATTTTGTAAATCTTTATTTTTGAGAGGTAAAACCTGCTTGAATTCATACATTTAAAAAGTTTACTAATCAGAAAAGACAGCAAGTACATGACGCCAGCAGGAGCATTATTCTGTGAATAGCTTGTTAGTTTCTGTCTGAAGAGTCTGTAATTTTGTAAGAAGGCTATTGTTTGAAAAAGCTGGTAGCCTTGTTGTCTGCATATTCTACTTTTTTTTATTCACAATTGGAAGGATGAACCTGAATTGAGTGTACCTGGAATATTTCGTTGGGCACTACTTTTAAGGAAACTACTAAAGGCATATGGCACGATATCGGGGTTATAATCAGGAACAGGCAGTAGGAACACGTTCCATTTTTGTGAATTTTACTAGAGGAAACGTGAAAAATTTGAAGGAGCGATATTTTGTAGCAGCAGTGTTGGTTTCTGTTAATTTTACTTTTAAAACATTTTATAATTTATCGATAGTTGGTTGTAAAGCACAGAACCAAAAGCCCTTTAATCAAAACTCAAAGTGCAAAAGTTGTTCGTATTACAACAATACAAAAATACAAACTTCCATTCTCTTTAAAAATTAAGGTCATATTTTGAATATAATTTTTTAATATAATTGCCAGCTACCGTTTAAACGGTCAATGAAAATCACTTTCTTATTTCGTTGGAATAGTTGGAATTTATTTCTGCTGTTAACCACAAATTCGGCCGAAACTGGGCTAAAATCGCGTCTTACTAAACTGTAAATAAAGTTGGTAATGTAAAAATCAATATTTTCTGGCGGGGAGGGTGGCTATGGGCGTTTCCACCACCCTTAAACCCGACAACTAAAGCGAGGGGTCTATACATAATACACATATGTATTTTTTAAATGCAGAATGATTTAATTCAATATTGCTTTCCATTCAATTTTGTGTCTATTTAACTTTATTTTAGAATAACACTTAACTTTATCAACTAACCACTGCCTTACCCTCTTTAATAAACATGAGTTTTGATTGATAATAATCTCTTTTTTTAAGTGTCACATGTGCAAATTGGTAGCGAAAAGCCAATATCTCTTATGATAATTAATGTTTGTTTGTTTTTTAAATATACGCTCAAAGACAAAATAACCGGACACTCGTATTTTGTTTCAAACTGTATTTATTCTAATGTAAGCCAAATTAAACGAGATCAGAAATTCATGATTTTTTATAAAAATTATTTAATTATGAAGGTTTGAAAGTCACCAAAACACCGATAAATCATTTAATAATGGATTAAAATGTAATTCACATTTTATTACCTGGTTTTGATCTTAAAAAAGCGTATTATTTTTTATAAGTGTACTAAAGGATTCATTACCATGAACGTGTATTTATTTTAATGTTAGGCCAAACTCAAATCAAGAGAAATCCCTATTTATCAAAGATGCAGTTTTGTTGAAAAAGGTTATTTTTACAATCACAGGTAAAAACGGTACAGTGAAAAATATTGACTTACAAATTTTTTTGGATATTCACACAAATACGATGTAAATTATTTCAGAAGATCCTATTTAGCTGTACAATTTTAGAAGAACTAATGGTGTTTTCCCCTAAATCGTACAAAACCCAAACGGATTGCAAGAAAATTTTACCAAATGTAGATAAATAGTTTTAAATGAATTAAAAGTCATATTCATTGCAAATATCATTAAAAACAGATATTAAATATTTTCAGAAGATAAAGGATTTTTCTAAATGAAGAAAAAAAGTCTATCGTGGATATTCTGTGAACGGCATTTAAAACGAACTTACGACGGTGTATTTTACAGTAAAGTGTGGACATACCATTTCAAAGTTTACCATGACAATAATTAGTAAATATTTCCTCAGGTATGTTTTACTGTTTGCATAAACGTGTGGAAAAGAGAAAAAAATGTTTTAGTCTGATTTTTTAGTAAATCACCTAAAAATAAATAATGTAAAGAAGAATGGTGTACGAGGAACTAACGGCAGCCGGACACTCGTATTTTGTTTCAAACTGTATTTATTCTAATGTAAGCCAAATTAAAGATCAGAAATTCATGAATTTAAAAAAAATATTTAATCATGATGGTTTGAAAGTTCACCAAAACATTGAAAAATCATTTATAATGGATTAAAATGTAACCTGGCCAATTCATTGTCGTAATTTCTCCTAACTCCAAGTAATGAGCGACAACTCGAGCTACATGCGATCGAACATTATCTTACATTAACACGATGCTGTCCCCTATAAATAGAGCTAATAGGAAGAACTCTTCGGTGTACGTAGTGCAGTCAGAGATCCATTCTGCACCAGTTCTGTACGGGAATGGACGTTGATCATAACTGACTATCTTTGAAAAGGCTGTAATTCACGAGTGGCACATGAAGCAAAGCGTTCTTCACGTCTTCTCCAGTCATCTGATTGCCATAAACGAAACCGGCATTCAACTGTGAAGAGGACAGCCCCCATGGTTCAAAGGTCCAAGCGAGATGTTGATTTTCGTCTCCTTTCTACTCGATGTATCTCCAGTAGTAGAGAACTGATGGGGATGTCATAAGAATAGGCTATCTCAAGAAACATTCTTATGACTGTTTTAGAGTTCACCCTTATGTTACGGACAGTTTGAAATTGCCTTTAAAAAACGGTTCCGTAAAACGGTAAAATTAGTAAAACTATCATCTCGAGACGTCCACTATCTTCTCTTGGATCGAGACTTCCAAGCGCCCTTAACCGCTGTAGGCCATAGTGGATTGTAGAGCACAGCATACTCAGGAGTTGGGCTATATAACGAACGCTATGTCCGACGTTGGCCAAAGCATCTGCCTGGACGAGATCTTCCGACTTAATACCATGCTTTTTACAAAAAAATGTAAATTTATTGTTTCGTCAATGAAAAGTATTAAAAAAAACAATTAACTCACTCGACAAATTGTCTATGAAAAGGATGGAATGAACTGATTTTTTTTAACTTTAATCTAAGGAGTACAAAATGATTACAACCCTCTATAAAGTTAATGCTGTTTACGTTTTAAGTTAACGATCAATTTCACTAGTTTTCGTGGTAGGCTTGACCAATTAATATCTTTCAATTAATTAAGGTTTTTAGTTGAGATAAAAGAGTCAGTGTCACGAGCGGGATTCGAACCCACGATCTTCGGCTAGATACGCCGCTGATCTACCACTTGAGCTATCGTGACCTCGATCCACTCGGACACTAACTTCCCATCTCAACCCTCTCAACTAAAAACCTTAATTAATTGAAAGATATTAATTGGTCAAGCGGACCACAAAACCTAGTGAATTTAAAATGAAGTATACCTTCACTAAAGCTCTCCGTGGCCATTTCATTTGTCGCCGAGAATCAAATAGATTACATGACATTTGAAAAATGGCAAAAAGGAGAGAAAATTCAAAAGGTGGGGTTGAGATGGGATGTTAGTGTCCGAGTGGATCGAGGTCACGATAGCTCAAGCGGTAGAGCAGCGACGTATCTAGCCGAAGATCGTGGGTTCGGATCCCGCTCGTGACACTGACTTTTTTATCTCAACTACAAACCTTAATTAATTAACGATCACTATTTATACCTGGTTGTCTTTAAAAATATCATTATATATAATGATAAAAAATCTTAAAAATTCCACTCTATTGTTATAATTGACAAAACTGATTTTTCTAGACAACGTAAATCCAACGTCAAACTTAATTCATATAAAAAAATTAACTCATAGCGTGTTGGAGTTTTAATATTTAATGAATAGCACTATGGGTTGAATATTTTAGTTTTATCATAACGCCCGTTCCTTTTGAATCGATTATTCAATATATTTATAAATAATAGTTATTATAGATAACTATTAGAGGATAAACAAAATTGAATGAGCTTAAATAAAAATATAAATTATTCTTTAATCTAATCGAATTTAAAGATATACGTGTGTGTAAATGTGTGGTGTTAAAAATATACATTGCGTATAAGGGGTAAATTTGTTTTTATGGTATAGTAATTACTTATTAGGCAAAAAATTATGGTATTTTTTGGTGTTATACTATTTTTCGTTAAGTTTAATATTTTTGTATGTTGAATAATACTTTACGAGTCGTACATTGCACTCGGCGATAACCAAATGTAATAAACCGTTTTATCACCTCTCTATATGCAAGTTTCACGATTTTGATTCTTAAATGAAAAATGGAATCGGAAGAAGGAAAACGAAATTTCTGCGTTGGTGTCGATGAGGCCTTAGGGAATCCTTATTTTTGGATCACAATAAACGCCCACTAAAGTGTGCCCCGGATCATTTGTCGCACGTGTTTCCATGGTATGTTCTCGCACGCTGAAATTCACAATGCGCACGATTTGCATTTCCGGAAAGGAAATTTCTTTAAAGCATATTTTTAATTTACTTACCTATTTTTCCTGAATCGTGAATAATTATTCTGACAAATTTTATCAATATCTTTTATCGCAATTTTCCCTTTGTGACGGAAAGTTCTATTCTCATGCTTACCATGTATACAATGTCAACCTTGACCATATTTTATCAAACATATTTAAATTTTGGCACCACTTTACTGTATTTTTCAAAATAAAATTAATTTAGTTACTTTTTGATAATCTCTCTCTCTCTCTCTCTCTCTCTCTCTCTCTCTCTCTCTTTCTCTCCCTCCCTTCTTCTATTTCAACTTTTCTCTTTTTCTCCCTTTTTCTCTGTTATATTTGAGTTTTTTCAACAATAGACCAAATTCACCGAGTAACAGATGTAATAGAAAAATCTCTCGAAGACAAACAAATTTGTTCTGCTATTATCCTTGATGTCTCACAAGCTTTTGACAAGGTCTGTCACNAGTGTCCGAGTGGATCAAGGTCACGATAGCTCAAGTGGTAGAGCAGCGGCGTATCTAGCCGAAGATCGTGGGTTCGAATCCCGCTCGTGCCATTAACGTTTTTTCATCTCAACTAAAAACCTTAATTAATTGTAATTATATAGAAAGGAATAAATATGAAAAGGAAAGCTAAATTGTTGAAAAATTAGACTATGCGAAAAATGTTTGATGTGTGGAATGTAATGTAATGATATATGTATGTTATCTATATTGTATTTGGTTAATGATATTGACGTAGCTGTGACTGAGTTTACATGTATCTGTTCTGTAATTGATTCTGTGTTTATCTCTGTTGATATAAACCATTTCTAAGAAATTACGTTTATGTTTGTTTTGTTCTGTATGTAATATTTTTGAATTTCTGAAGTCGAAATTGTGTTTGTGTTCAAAATAGTGGGTATTTGGTATGGCCATGGATAGCAACCTAGGCCCTATACTTGCAGACATAATCATGACACGTCTATTAAATACAGTCATACCACAACTTCCTTTCACATTACCCTTCCTCACTAAATACGTAGATGATATATTGACAGCAGTTCCCAATCAAATTCAAAGTACTTTAGATACATTTAATAACTTGCACCCACGCCAACAATTTTCAATTTTTTGCATTGTATAAATTCACTTTTCCACATCCTACATGTATTTGTTAAATGTCAACAATGTTTGTAAATCCCAGGCCCTGAAGATGATCTCAATAAAGATGATTGGCACGATAAAGAAAATGTTTTTCTGAAACCTACATCACACCAGACCGCATCTCACGATTTCTGAATAAACTATTTTAAAGTTTACTTTATGCCATTCACCGTCTATAAAAATGAATTATTTAAGATATCAATCTTGATGATATTTTTATAAATACGTCCTTTATGATAAGGCTTTTGACCCTGAACACATCCTTTTTTTAAGGTTTAGATAGTGACGTATTAATGGTAAATTAAATCGACCTTCTGTTCTTCGTTTTTGTTGTTACCTTTTTTAACAGTCTCGAGAGACGATGAAATAATTGATATTGCGTTATTAGATCTAGGATTGTTTGCCGTGGTGTTTTATTTCTCGGTATTATAAGTGATATGTTGTTTTTCCCCCTTCAAAAACGATTAAAAATTACGAAATAACACATTCTTTATATATGGTTTTATAAACAGCTCAAAAATGAATAAGGATATTTGAAATTTCTATTAATTTTAATTAACGTAATCGATATATTTTAGTTAATTGGATAAAACAAACTAGAAAATACAAACCAAAAACAAACAAATGTACAATCCCTATTTTTAAAAACGGACTTTCTTAAGAATAGGAAACATGAAGATTACTCAATTCGAAAACAAACACCTTTTCTCGTCTTTTCTCCATTTTAATTCAGTTGTATTCTCTTTAGCCATGGAAAGACATCATCTTGAACCTGAAGTTCGCATTATTATTGTGAGACTGAGTCATCGAGTTCACCGGCAAGCGGAGAGATGCAGAGGCAGTTGGCATATCTCAGGAGGTGGTGTCCCAGGCTTTAGCTCGATTCCGAGAGACTGGAAGTGCTAACAGGAGGCTTGGTAATGGGTCGCAGAGCATTACGAGCTAAGGGAGGACGGAAATATTGTCATTGCTGCAATACAGAACCTTTTCCATAGTGCCTGCTAGATCCTAAATGAAGTCCAAGATATTTTGGCAAGACCTTTATCTACACAAACGATGCGCAATCGTTGGCCTTAAATCATACGCCCCTTTGAGACGACCTGCCACAATAACCCGCCACCAGCAACTGAACATGGTGAGGTGAGCGCCTAGAATTGGAATGTTGTTTTGTTTACTGATGAGTTGTTTCTGTCTGTATAGGGATAATAGTAGTGGTACGTGGAAAGAAGAAGCTGTCTTCTACCTGTGAGCTTCGCTCGAAACTTGCGTATGACCACCGTTATACACCCGGCCTCACGGGATACGGCTGCGTATAAGCGTTGAGGACGCTATGATTATGCTGAAAAGTCCCTCGAATGCACGAGTAGTGGCGGATGGGAACGGGTAGTGAATCGGTTGCTCCTACTCGAGTATGCTTGCACGTAGGTGTAGGCTGAGCTCGATTGGAGGCTTTTACCGTAGCGGTACTCATCTAGGAGGTGGTTAGCAATTCCACTTTAAACAAAACCGCGGCCGGAGCGGATCCGGTAGTTTCGACGCTAGAGAAGCCCCAATACTCTGGGAGATAGAGTGGCCTTCTCTATCTAGGGAGTGTGCGGGAGACCGGGCTGATGTATTTCGGCTAAGGTAGCCCTTTGCGCGCGGCATTTGGTCTGATGCTAAATGCAGACCCGACCACTCGGAATGGGCAAGCGGGGAGCTAGGTTGTCTTGGGCCTTCGGAGCTGAGCTGCTTCTACACCAATGCTGCGGCAGTAACACCATTCTGTCGTCTGTGTAGGTGCGTCAGCTCTCTTCTTGAGAATCAGAACGTCCGATAAGGCCGAATAGGCTAGGTTCGGACGTTAAAGATCTCATTGTCATTTTTAGGACGACCGAATATACGAAAGCATGTATAGTGATAACAGGGGCCGAACAGTCTCCGAGAACATGGGATGCGTACAATGCCTCAGTTCTTGCACCCTTCAGTGTAGTTTGGTGGAGGAGGTGTAATGGTCTGGGCTGGGATTTACACTGGAGGATGAACTGGACTCCAAGAAATTATCAAGGATACCTCAAACCAGGGATCTAATTGGCAGGAATTGCGATTTCTGAATGACAATGCCAGACCTCACAGAGATAGAGTTGTTCATCAATGTATAGAAAACTTAGGAATTTCTGCCCTTTCATCCATTATCTCCAGACATCAATCCCATTGAGCACAAGTGCGATACGTTGCAGAGGAGGCTTTTCTGTCATCATCTGCAGCCAGTTGACCTGCAACAATTAAATCCAGCGTTGTCACTGTCATTGTCAGCACAAATTTTGCACGAAACTTTAAAAATATAATGGAAAGTGTACTATAAGCGGCGAGATATGGAACTGTTGGCTCAACAAAACTGAAAATATTATGCGGATGATATCATCCTTGCTTCTTCTCCCCACGGTATGTAATTGTTCATAAATGCAATAGCCAAATATTGTTAATATTGTGCGGCCTCAAAATAAATTTAGAGAAATCAAAGATTATTGCTATGAAAAATTACGGTAAACTTGCAAGTAACGAAAAGTTGTATTTTGAAAGAAAGATTAGAGGTAAGGAAAACCTGCGAATACCTATAAATTACACAGGGCGGGCGACCAGGACCCGAGGGGTTAAAAGCCTGAGTAGGCCCGTACCCCATCCCTAAAAGATCCGGGACCTGGTCGGCTCACGAGTCCTGCATAAACCTTTTGGACCTATTCACAAACCCCAGGATTGTGGACCATTTTATCCTGGGGAGTGTTTTGGTTATGTCCTCTCCTTCGAAAGTATTAAATCTTTCCCTAGCATACCTATCGCATTCTGCGAGGTAGTGTCGAGCCGTTTCTTCTTTTGTTTCGCAGAAGCGGCAGAAGGGGTCTGGTAGAGTACCCATTATGAAGAGGTGTCTTCTCAAGGGGCAATGGCCCGTTAGGATACCTATCAGCCTCCTTATTCCCCTCCTAGAGTTAGAGAGTAGCCATTTCGTTTCTTTAGGTTTGATTTCCTTCAGAAACTCCTTCGATTGCCTGCATCCGGGGGACATATTCCATTCCTTAAGGAATTGTTTCATGCCCCAGCTACCTATACTCTCTTTTGCTGTGCTTAAAGAGTGGGGTAATACCGGTTGTGGTCCGACGAACTCAGTATTTGATCCTTCCTTGGCCAGGCTGTCCGCCTCCTCATTGCCATAGTGCCCCTTATGAGCAGGTATCCATATGAGGGTTACCCTATTCTCATACCTGGTGATAGTCCTATTAATGAGTTCAACGGTTTCCTCTACCAGTCTAGATGTTGATAGTTCTGATAGTACCTAGGTGTATCTTGACTTCTAAACATTCATTTGTAAACCATCTTAAAGAAAAAGTGGAAAAAGATAATCATTTGTGCCACACCTTTTTTATTAATCAAAAATATATTTTTCCTATAAAATAACACTGTTTAGAACAACATACCAGACATTAACTATGGGACGAAGGTGTGGGGAGAAATTCAATTCATAAAATTAGAGTATTTTTAAGAATTAAAAAAAAGTTGTTTAATCTTCCTTGTTGGGCAACCTCAGCCTTCTTAAATCTCGAGACACAATAAGGATTTATTCGTTGTTACACTCTGAAGCTTCAACTTGCTTATATGGTAAAAGTGTTAAATATGTCAGATAAATGACTGCCTAAAATGCCTTGGGAACTATAAAAAGATGTATCATGTTATAAGAATATTAAGCGAATAGCTAAATTGGTTAACATGAGTTTTAATACTATCACTCGATCTTTCATGAAAAAATAGAGCTTTTACCTATGTAATACAAAAATATATGTTACAGTAAAATTAAAGAGTTTTTATAGAGAATTGGATTATAAGTTAACATGTAAAGTTTATTTAAATAGTTTAATTTACATAGTTTTGAGTGAAAATCAGTTGATACGAAATTGTGTGGGAGATTAATTTAAACATTAAGCCCTATAATGACACATTGCGGTGGTCTAATGAAAAAGAGGACACCTATCATTTGTTAACTATACGTCGAAAGCTTTCCAGTGTGAGAAAGAAATGGTTCGGCCTCGAAATTGTGTATGGTGAAACAAATTTTGCTTTTTTAAACGGTAAAAGTTGGACAAAGATGACTGAATACTTTACACAGGCTTACACTTTCAGATGGTAACTTGTATAATGATAAAACGAATAATGATCATTTTGTCAGTTATTTGTTATTTATTTAAATTGCATAATTTTTAACGTTACATAACCAATTTTGTTTATTGTTTTTAATTAATTTATGAAAGGTATGGTCGAGATAAGAAAGTCAGCGTCACTGCCGTCAAATAGGAATTTGTTTGAAAATGACTCCTTTATATCCTTTCTACTTTTTATTTTATATTTGTTTGTATATTTTTATATTTTATTTTTATAAAGTCAAAAATACTGTCTTGTTACATTTGGTTAAGTTGTATACTATTTATGTACATACATACAATGTTATCATCATGCATTGCAATTAATTAATAAATATTTAATAATAATACTTTATTACTGATATATTTTAGTGATAGTCCTTATAAAGTTCCAATATTGTTCTTTTTCCTCTTTGCTAATTAATTAATACTTTTTCTGCAAAGAAATGTTTTCCGAAACTTTAATAATACAGTTGAAAGTGTGCTGTAAGCGGTAAGATAATGAATTTTCAATAAAGCTAGGAAACTTTTCAGCATTCGACTTTTTGTTGAAGACGAACAATTACGCTAGAAAGATTAAAGTTTGTTTTAATTACAGGCTTTGCCGTTCTTGAAAAAGGCCGGCTCAATTATTTTCAGACGGCGATGGTTGGAAAGACTCCCCCTGGGTCAATTATTCGCAGGCAGTCCAGGTTGGAGGTAGAATGACGAAATTGGCTTTATCCCAAATCGGAGATATCCATTACTACATTCTCCGAAACCTGAAGCTCGACATATTCTTGAACGATAAGGAGGACACGGTGATAACCAAACTACAAAAGTATGTCTTGACTCTTTTCATTATCGGGATCGTGCAGACATTCGCCATCCTCCAAGTTACCTCCTACGACCCGGCCGACCCGTTCGAAGAAAAGGCCATGCACTGGGGCATTTCCTTGAACATGACCTGCTTCTTGATAAAATTTATCAGGATCATATCCAACATAGGCCTCTTCAAGTCGTTGTTCATCGATTTCGAAAGAATGAATTGCAACCAACACAGAAGCGACTACGCGAGAGAAGTCTTGACAAAAGCAATCGATTTTTGCAAGAAAATCGACAAAAACTGCATGTATTTCATGGTTTTCATTTATTTGGTTTGGTTCTTGGTGCCAGCTTTACTCAGCCCTTTTGTAGTATTGGTTAACCAAGAAGAAATGACATATGATAGTATCACCTCCCACTTACCGACGACTTTCTCTTTCAAAGTCAACAGTCCTTTTCGCGAAATTAGGTATGAATCCTTTTAAATATGATATGTGATATTTATTTAAAGCGAACAGATATGTGTTCGAGTCCGTCAACTGTTTCGTAGCAACAGCGCTATTGCAGTCCGCAAATTTATCATTTTTCGTCATTGTCTACATGCTACAAACTCAGTTCATGGTGCTGTGCGATTCTGTCAAAAGAAGACACGATCTGACGTCAAATGACGATAAAGAACCTCTGGCTCTGAAAAAACTAATCAAAGATCACGTCACACTTCTCCGGTACGATCAGTTTTTATTCAAAAATGGATTCTAACTCAAAAGGTTCGTATGTTTTAGGATCAGCAAGAATTTAAAAGAATTTCTTAGTCCTTTGTTAATGGTGCAATTGCTCGACAGTGTCTTCTTGATCGGATGTATCGGTTCCAGCTTAACGTCAACAGTGAGTATTTTTTCCTCATCTTGGGAGTAAACATATTACTAATAATTTTTATTTCAGCCTACGACAAAAGATGCCAGTCTCATAGATGTGCTAGCGAATTTTGTTCAGTTTGCATCTTTTTTGTGTTTGGCGCTCGCCGAACTATTTATGTACTGTTGGCTCAGTCACATTACAAACGAGTCGGTAACTATTTTCATTTTGTTTGTCTTAAACTACAATCTAAAAGAAAAATCTAGGATTAAAAACGATAATATTGGGCTACCATAACTAAACAATCACAGAAAAGCAATTGTTGAAGTAAGTTGAATTCCATTCATGATGAATATGCCATTAAAGTACGAAAAGACATAAAGTTAGGAAATGTTGACGCATGGAGAAAAAACGATATTGTAGATCAGAGTAATTAAGTTTACATAACTTTAAATTTAACAATCATTGCGTTGATCTTCCAATGAAACATTTATTAACTGTACTGTAATAACCATGGCTGCGTAATTTCAACAAGTTTATGATCAGCACATTGACTAATGATTGAACTTTAAACATAGCCTCTTGTTAGTATAATTTATAAATAAATGGGCCACCGATCTTTGTGTTAAACCAGATATCATATCTGTTTAATATTTATATCAACGATTTGTGCAAGCTCAAGACAAAATCTGAACTGGCTCTCTTTGCTGATGACACAGCTTTTAAAAGAGCGTCTTATAGGGTCGAGGCCAATAGTAAGAAGCTAGTCAATATATTAAAAAATGTGTGGTGATTAGTGACCATTAGTCGATGATTATTCGGAAATCGTGAGATGCGGTCTGGTGTGATGTAGGTTTCAGAAAAACATTTTCTTTATCGTACGGTCGTTTCGATCTTTATTGAGATCATCTTCAGGGCCTGGGATTTACAAACATCTCAGTGTTTGTTTTCTGCGTAAAAAACAACGTAAAAACACTTTGAGTGAGTACAAATACTTTGATTGAATATAAAAAATATTTTTTGCATTGTATAAATTCACTTTTTTCCGCATCCTACATGTATTTGTTAAATTTAACCAATGTTTGTAAATCCCAGGCCCTGAAGATGATCTCAATAAAGATCGAAACGTTGGCATGATAAAGGAAGTGTTTTTCTGAAACCTACATCACACCAGACCGCATCTCACGATTTCAGAATAATCATGTTACAAAACTTGTAAATACTTTATAAAGTGACGAATCAGACCGATTAACGCCAAAACAGATATTCCCACGTCGTAGTCCTTCTATAAGTAATCATACTGTTCTACACAGTTGTGAATAAATATAAAAATTGTAAAGATAAATAATTGTGAGGCTAAAAGAATTTTCAATATCACAGTTCAATGTCACACATTATCTGTTTCAATCGTTTTTATTTATAATTAGAGTATTTTAAATCGTCCTTGTGATAAAAAAGTATTTAAGTGATACGAACATATTTACCAACTGATCTTATCATAAAATCTCGTAATTAAGCCGCAATTGTAAGTTGTTATGCTTGCAATGCTGCGAACAGTATGCATCTAATCTATACGTGTGGAGCCCACCAGTAATTCTAATAGTACTGTACCACTTTATGTTTTACATAGTTTGTTTTGTACATTTCCTCAGACTGTGACGACAATAGTGATCAACGGCTGTATATACATTTCATGCATTAATTTTTTTATTTGTGTTGGTGTCAAGACAAGAATTTTTAATTAATTATAGTTTTCATCTTATTCATCATTCATTCTCTCACCATTATTAATTTCAAGGGCGTTTTAACGGCCATGATCATTTCACGCCCTAACATTTAAACCTTCCATCTTAGGTTAACTATATCCCTTCTGAGTGCTATAAAACTCTGGCTACAAACATTCACTCATAAACTAATCTATCCTATTGCCATTCAAAGCATTTATTTATCCTTTTAAAATTTATCCTTTTTGGAAGGCCAAATGTATGCAAAAAACCCATTTTAAATTATAAAATTTATTCCTGTTCTTTTATTAGAATTTCGAATTTTTGTTCCATAATTTAAACATTGGCCTATGGCCAATAATAATAATAATGGAGTCAGACGAGCAACAGTCTCAGCATGAGTAAAGGATCATCGTTATCTTTTTATTTGGTTTTTTTCATATATTATAAATTCACTAATGTTTTTAAAAAATTTTATTTAGACAACCTCAAAAATTACTGAAAAAAGATAGAAATCTTGCATGCAAAACTCTCATTCAAACACTAGCAGGCAAACATTCAAAGGTAGTAAGTAAAAATTTAGGGAAAGGCCTAATAAATTTAAGAAAGGTGAAAAGTGTTCTTTTCGCAGAAACTCCTTTAAATCACTCGAAAACCTTTGCCTACAGGGTTGCAAAGTGCGGCAGTCGACGAAAATGTGTTTTACTGTCAGAATGATACGTTCTCCATTTCGAATTCATCAAGGACAAGCAAGGAGGTTGTTGCCTAATAAAAGCCTATTATGGATTAGTCTGATGTGACCTATTCGCAATCTAGAGGAAATCACAAGTCCTTTTCTTTCACACCCCTCAGTTGACCATTTACGTAAAAAAGAACAACGAAAAGCTTCAAAACTGAGGCGGGTTTAAAAATTAATANTTGTTTTTTGATGTTTTAATTGTTTGTTTATATGATAATAAAACAGGCCCTGAAGATGACAGTATAAAACTGTCGAAAGCTCGGCGAAAACCGTAAGGAAGTATTCACTGTTTTGACCACTTCCGAAGATCCTCTGAAAAGACTTCTTGTATCCAGCAGGTCGATAATCTAGTTCATCGTTACATGATCATCGTTATCTTTTTATTTGGCTTTTTTCATATACTATAAATTCACTAATGTTTTTTAAAAATTTTATTTAGACAACCTCAAAAATTACTGAAAAAAGATAGAAATCTTGCATGCAAAACTCTCATTCAAACACTATCAGGCAAACATTCAAAGGCAGTAAGTAAAAATTTTGGGAAAGGCCTAATATATTTAAGAAAGGTGAAAAGTGTTCTTTTCGCAGAAACTCCTTTAAATCACTCGAAAACCTTTGCCTAAAGGGTTGCAAAGTGCGACACTGAACGAAAATATGTTTTACAGTCAGAATGATACGTTCTCCACTTCGAATACATCGATGACAAGTTAGGAAGTTGTTGCCTGTTAAAAGCCTATTATGGATTAGTTTGATGTGACCTATTCGCAATCTAGATGAAATCACAAGTCCTTTTCTTTCACACCCCTCAGTTGACCATTTACGTAAAAAAGAACAACGAAAAGCTTCAAAACTGAGGCGGGTTTAAAAATTAATACAATATTTTGTTTGACTAAACACACAACTGGAACTTTAAATGTTTTTCTACATGTCATTATTACATAAAACAAGAGAAAGCCAAGCATTATGAGTTTTGTAGTGAAATTAAAAGAAACGTAAATCTACAGAAAAGAGGTATTTATAAAGAGCCTGTATTTTACAAATGTAGATTTTTTACATTTTACAATAAATAGAGGTAGTGTAACCAAATATTTTATCTATCACATTTCATATTTATTTGCAATTTTGTTTATCTCTCTAATCCATTCGCACGTACAATAATTTATAAGCATGCAGCTTTATTCCTATTCTTCTCAAAGAATTAGTACCTAATAATTAATTATTATTAAAGAAGAGCGTATGTCTTTCATTCAATCTTATTTACAATAATCATATAAACAAAATATCAGCTCAAGCAGGTTTTTTTCTAATTTTCATATAGAAATTCCCATATTTTGAGAAAAATAAAGACTAATTACGATCATGTTTCTCCTTTTTATACAATTTTTATAAATTAAATTGAAGTGAGGATGAAATGTATATGTTTATATATTTTAATTTGCCTTTTTAATTATTACTTGGATCACACTTATTTTTTATTTCAGTTTCAGTGGAGAATAAGTACAATTTTGTTAATGGTTTTCAGTTGAAATATGCAAAGTAAATAAATGGCTGGTTTAAAAGAACACCAAAAATGCAAACATATACAAAATTTTGCTTTATCTGTTTTTTTAACTAATAACATTACACAGTTAATTTTGTCTTTTTTGGAAAGGAATAAGGGTATGGTTAGAGGGCAAATAAATACTACTTTGGTATTTTGATTTTTTTAGGGATTTTTAAATCTAAATTGGATGTATACTTCAAATCTCAAGTTTGGGAAAATTGCCCCAACAGGTAAGTTTTTTTTTTTGAATTGTGCCATTTAACTTCTGTATGGATTAAAAATTTTGTCTGTCAATAAATAGAGGATACAATTACAGGCATTTAAAAAGGTTTAACGAC
Source organism: Cimex lectularius (assembly GCF_000648675.2). Classification (NCBI taxonomy): domain Eukaryota; kingdom Metazoa; phylum Arthropoda; class Insecta; order Hemiptera; family Cimicidae; genus Cimex; species Cimex lectularius. The sequence continues at coordinate 1,108,757 of NW_019392979.1, read as the reverse complement.
TTTTGAATGAAAATTGTTCTTTTCTCAGAAACTCTTAAATCACTCGAAAACCTTTGCCTGAAGGGTTGCAAAGTGCGGCACCCGACCAAAATAAGTTTTATAGTTCCAATGATACGTTCTCCACTAAGAATACATTGAGGACAAGTTATGAGGTTGTTGCCTATTGAAAGCATATTATGGATTAGTCTGGTGTGACCTATTCGCAATCTAGAGGAAATACAAGTCCTTTTCTCTCAAATTCCTCAGTTGACCATTTATGTACATCTGGCATAATTTACACAGATATTCCATCTTGCCACTCACTTTCGTATTGATAATGGTAACATGAACAACTATATCCTCTGGGCGGAGAGGAAATTGATATGTCCTTTGTGGATGGTTTGCAACGTTCTTTGCCTGGTGATCAGTTTCTTCATTTCCAGAAATGCCGACATGACTAAAAACCCGAACCACATGTTTCTTAACTACTTGAATTTCATAAAGGTATTTGCGAATCTCTAAATGTATGGGCCGACCGAGAATTTGTTTTTGATGGCTTCGAGACACTCTTCGAATCAAAGCATGACATTACAAATTCCTTGGAATTACTTTATATTAATATATCAGACTTAATTAACAAACCTTTTTAAAAAAAATATTTTGTTAGAACCAGAAACTGGCATCTGCGATCTTTGAAAACAGCGATTGGTATGTAAATCTGGGTGGGAAACGCGATCTTGTCCTGACGATTTTGCTGTCTCAAAGGGACACGAGTTTCAGAGCACTTGACATGGTGGGAATAAACCTTTTCCGATTTCTAGACGTGAGACTTTCTAAATATCGTAGATATTTCAAAGGATTGACTAATTTATCTTTTTTTCCAGGTCGTACGGTTGTCCTATTCGTATTTTACGATGGTGAAACAATTCGCAAAGGGAGAGGAGTGAAAATCGAAGTACGCATAGTACAAAATGCTTTCTGGAGAAAATACAAGATTATTACAATTTCCTATTGAGATATTGGCTAGATAACAAAAAATTATATGTTTTCGAAAATCGCACAAGCGCAATTTAAGAAGAAATTAAAACATTAGCATTCTTCCAGAAAGAGCATTTTCACGGAGAAAAGTTGAAATTCTGAGAAGTTATGTGCTTATGAAGTATTGTGAAAATTATTCTAAGTTAAACAGTAGAGCATTACCATCAGCGTGTATTTATTTTAATGTTAGGCCAAACCCAAATCAAGAGAAATCCCTAAATATCAGAGATACAGTTTTGTAGAAAAAGGTTATTTTTACAATCACCGGTAAAAACAGTATAGTGAAAAATATTGACTTACAAAGTTTTTTGGATATTCACACAAATACTATGTAAATTATTTCAGAAGATCCTATTTGGCTGTACAATTTTAGAAAAACTAATGGTGTTTTCCCCTTAATCGTACAAAACCCAAACGGATTGCAAAAAACTTTTACCAAATGTAGATAAATAGTTTTAAATGAATTAAAAGTCAAATTCATTGAATATATCATTAAAAACACATATTAAATATTTTCAGAAGATATAACGACAAAGGGTTTTTCTAAATGAAGAAAAAAGTCTATCGTAGATATTTCTGTGAACAGCATTTAAATCAAACTTACGACTGTGTATTTTACAGTAAAGTGTGAACATGTGGCAAAGATGACTGGATACTTTACAGATCCTTACACTTTAAGCTGGTAACTTGTATACAACGAATAATGATCATTTTGTCAGTTATTTGTTATTTATTTAAATTGCATAATTTTTTACGTTACATGACCAATTTTTATTGTTTTTAATTGTATATTTTTGCCTGTCAAATGATGTTTAAATTTTCTGAAGTGCAAAGAACATAGCTGTCATTTATTTTATTTAATCCCTTTTCTTTATTTATCTCTATTACTATTTATGTAAGTAATGTTTTAATTTGTTTGAAAATGACTCCTTTATATCTTTTTTATTTTTATTTGATATATTTATATATGTTTATGTTTTATTTTTATAAAGTCAAAAATACTATCTTACGTTACATTTGTTTAAGTTGTACACTATTTATGTAGTTGTAATATACATATCATTTTTATCATCATGCATTGTAATTAATTAATAAAGATTTAATAATATTTTATTACGGATATATTTTAATGACTATCCTTACAAAGTTCCAATGTAGTTCTTTTTCCTCTTTGCTAATTAATTAATACTTTTTCTNCTAAGGGTGTTTTCCCCTTAATCGTACAAAACCCAAACGGATTGCAAGAACATTTTACCATAGTATAGATAAATAGTTTTAAATGAATTAAAAGTCATATTCATTGAATATATCATTAAAAACACATATTAAAGTCAAAGGATTTTTAATAGAGAAAATATTCTGATAGGAGTTTTTTGGTATTCGCAAAGCAATAAAGGATTATTTAAATTTTCAACTGAGAATGTTGACCAAAAAAAAATTGTTGTTTATAATTACTCAAGAAGGATTTAACTACCAGGTTGAAATAGCAGCCCATTCTTGCAGAAAGCAACATTTGCACGGAAAAAAGTTGAACTTTTGACAAATTAGGTGCTTTCATGAAATATTCTGAAAATTATTTTAAACTAAATAGTAGAGACATGCCAAGAATGTGTATTATTTTTTTGACATTTATTAACTGTATTGTAGTAACCATGTCTACGTAATTTCAACAAGTTTATGATCAGCATGATTGAACTTTAGCAACTAATGATTGAACTTTAAACATAGCTTATTGTTAGAATAATTTATAAGTAAATGGGCCATCTTTGTATTAAATCAGACATCGTATCTGTTTGATATTTATATCGACGATTTGTGCAAGCTCAAGACAAAATCTGAGCTGGCTCTATTTGCAGATGACACAGCTTTTAAAATAGCGTCTTATAGGGTCGAGGCCATTAGAAAGAAGCTAGTCAATATATTAAAAAATGTGGGGTGATTAGTGACCATTAGTCGATGATCATTCGGAAATCGTGAGATGCGGTCTGGTGTGATGTAGGTTTCAGAAAAACATTTTCTTTATCGTGCCAACGTTTCGATCTTTATTGAGATCTTCTTCAGGGCCTGGGATTTTCAAACATTGTTTACATTTAATAAATACATGTAGAATGTGGAAAAAAGTGAATTTATTCAATGCAAAAAATAATTGTTTATATTCAATCTAAGTATTTTTAGTCACTCAAAATGTTTTTACGTTGTTTTTTACGCAAAGTTTTGGGTGAGTAGAAATACTTAAATTAAAATTAAGAACGCATCTCACGATTTTAGAATAATCATGTTAAAAAATGTTGTAAATACTTTATAAAGTGAGAAATCAGACCGATTAACGGCAAAACAGATATTCAGACGACATAGGCCAAGAATAAGTAATCATACCGTTCTACATAGTTGTAAATAAATATAAAAAATTTTAAAGATAAATAATTGTGAGGCTAAAAAAAATTTCAATATCACAGTTCAATGTCACACATTATCTGTTTCAATCGTTTATACTTATAATTAGAGTATTTTAATCCTCCTTGGGGTAAAAAGGTATTTAAGTGATATGAAAATATGGACCAGCTGAACTTGTCATAAAGTCTCGTAATTAAGCCACAAGTGTAAGTTGTTATGCTTGGTTGCTCATTTCACGCCCTAACATTTAAACCTTCCATCTTAGGTTAGCTATATCCCTTCTGAGTGCTATAAAGCTCTGGCTCCAAACATTCACTCATAAACTAATCTATCCTATTGCCATTCAAAGCTATAATTTATCCTTTTCAAATACTTAATTTGAAAGGCAAAATGTATGCAAAATACCCATTTTAAATTATAAAATTTATTCCTGTTCTTTAATTAGAATTTTTGTTCCACAATTTAAATATTTCCCATAGGCTTTTATGGCCAATAATAATAATAATGGAGTCAGACGAGAAACAATCTCAGCATGAGTACAGGATCATCGTTATCATTTTATTCTTCCATTCATATACTATAAATACACTAATTTAAAAAAAATATTTAGACAACCTCAAAAATTACTGAAAAAGATAGAAATCTTGCATGCAAAACTCTCCTTCAAACACCAGCAGACAAACATTCAAAGGTAGTAAGTAAAAATTTAGGGAAAGGCCTAATATATTTAAGAAAGGTGAAACGTCCTCTTCGAAACTAACATTGAAGACCTAATACTCCCTTAATCACTCGAAAGCCTTTGCCTAAAGGGTTGCAAAGTACGGTAGTCGAAAATATGTTTTACTGTCGGCGTGATACGTTCTCCAATTCGAATACATCGAGGACAAGCAAGGAGGTTGTTACCTATTAGAAGCCTATTATGGATTAGTCTGATGTGACCTATTCGCAATCTAGAGAAAATCACAAGTCCTTTCCTCTCACATTCCTCAGTTGACCATTTATGTACAACTGGCATAATTTCTTTCAGACTAACTCTACAGATATTCCATCTTGCCACTCACTTTCGTTTTGATAATGGCTATAAGATGAACATATCATCTGGGCGGAAAGGAAATTGATCTCTCCTTTGTAGATGGTTTGCAGCGTTCTTTGCCTGTTGATCAGTTTCTTCATTTCCAGAAATGCCGACATGACTAAAAACCCGAACCACATGTTTCTTAAGTACTTGAATTTCATAAAGGTATTTGCGAATCTCTAAATGTATGGTCCGACCGAGAATTTGTTTTTGATGGCTTCGAGACACTCTTCGAATCAAAGCATGACATTACAATATCCTTGGAATTACTTTATATTAATATATCAGACATAATTAACAAACCTTTTAAAAATATTATTTTGTTAGAACCAGAAACTGGCATCTGCGATCTTTGAAACCAGCGATTGGTATCTAAATCTGGGTGGGAAACGCGATCTTGTCCTGACGATTTTGCTGTCTCAACGGGACACGAGTTTCAGAGCATTTGACATGGTGGGAATAAACCTTTTCCGATTTCTAGACGTGAGATTTTCTAAATATCGTAGATATTTCAAAGGATTGACTAATTTATCTTTTTTCCAGGTCGTAAGGTTGTCCTATTCGTATTTTACGATGTTGAAGCAATTCGCGAAGGGAGAGGAGTGAAAATCCATGTACGCGTAGTACAAAATGTTTTCTGGAGAAAATACAAGATTATTACAATTTCCTACTGACATATTGGCTAGATAACAAAAAATTATATGTTTTCGACAATCGCACAAGCGCAATTTAAACAGTAAATTAAAAAAAGTAGCCTATTCTTCCTGAAAGAGCATTTTCACGAGAAAAGTTGAAATTCTGAGAAGTTATGTGCTTATGAAGTATTGTGAAAATTATTTTAAGTTAAACAGTAGAGCATTACCATCAACGTGTATTTATTTTAATGGTAGGCCAAACCCAAATCAAACGAAATTCCTACTTAACAGAGATGCAGTTTTGTGGAAAAAGGTTACTTTTACAATCACAGGTAAAATCAGTACATTGAAAAATATTGATTTACAAATTTTTTTTGATATTCACACAAATACGATGTAAATTATTTCAGAAGATCCTAAGTGACTGTACAATTTTAGAAGAACTAAGGGTGTTTTCCCCTTAATCGTACAAAACCCAAACGGATTGCAAGAACATTTTACCATAGTATAGATAAATAGTTTTAAATGAATTAAAAGTCATATTCATTGAATATATCATTAAAAACACATATTAAAGTCAAAGGATTTTTAATAGAGAAAATATTCTGATAGGAGTTTTTTGGTATTCGCAAAGCAATAAAGGATTATTTAAATTTTCAACTGAGAATGTTGACCAAAAAAAAATTGTTGTTTATAATTACTCAAGAAGGATTTAACTACCAGGTTGAAATAGCAGCCCATTCTTGCAGAAAGCAACATTTACACGAAAAAAAGTTGAACTTTTGACAAATTAGGTGCTTTCATGAAATATTCTGAAGATTATTTTAAACTAAATAGTAGAGACATGCCAAGAATGTGTATTATTTTTTTATGTTAGCTTAAACCCAAACCAAGAGAAATTCCTATTTAACAAAAAAGCAGTTTTGCGAGAAAAAAAGTGTTATTTTTACAATCACAGGTAATAACAATACAGTGAAATATATTGACTTTTAATTTTTTTTGGATATTTACACAAATACGATTAATTATTTCAGAAGGTTTTATTTGTTTTGTAAAATTTTAGAATATTTCCCAACAAATGTACAAAACCCAAAATGCAAACAAATTTTTACCATTACACAGAGAAATAGTTTTAGATTGAAAGCTCCTTTATTAACATATCATTGGAAACCATATTAAATATTCTCCGAAGAAATAACACTAAAGATTAATTTAAAATGAAGGAAAAAAATTTGTCTATTGTGAATGTTTCTATAAACAACATTTAAATCTATCTGACGAACGAGTAAAACACGATAGACTTAATAATAAGTTTCAATTAATTGATATTTAATTAAGGTTTTGTTTGAGATAAAAAAGACAGTGTCACGAGCGGGATTCGAACCCAGGACCTTCGGCTAAATACGCCGCTTCTCTACCACTTGAGCTATCGTGACTTCGATCCAATCGGACATCAACTTCCCATTCAACCCAACCTTTTGAATTTTCCCTCCTTTTTGCCATTTTCAGATGTCGCGACAAATAAAATGGCCGCGGAGAGCTTTAGTGTAGTCATTTTGCTTATTAAATCTATTGGTTTGGTGGTCCGATTGACCAAATAAATAAAGGAGGGAAAATTGAAAAAAAGTATATGGCGTGGATCGAAGTTCGATCGAAGTTAGATCGATAGCTCAATTGGCAGAGTAGCGGCGTATCTAGCCGAAGGTCGTGGGTTCGAATCCCGCTTGTGACACTGATTTTTTTTATCACAACCAGAACCTCAATTAATTGAAAAGAATTTATTTGGTCACGAAACCATAATAATCAGTATATAATAATCAGAAAACATTTTCTCAGAAACAAAATGGTTTTTGATTTTAGTATTTGCACAAACCAGAATGTTACGCTTTGAACAGAGAAAAAATTGTAATAAATAAAGGCAAAAAGGATGTAAATTTCGAAAGGTGGAGTTGAGATGGGAAGTTAGTGTCCGAGAGGATCGGGGTCATGATAGCACAAGTGGTAGAGCAGCGGCATATCTAGCCGAAGGTCGTGGGTTCGAATCCCGCTTGTGACACTGACTTTTTTTATCTCAACGAGAACCTCAATTAATTGAAAAGAATTTATTTGGTCACGAAACCATAATATTCAGGATATAATAATCAGAAAACATTTTCTCAGAAACAAAATGGTTTTTGATTTTAGTATTTGCACAAACCAGAATGTTAAGCTTTGGACAGAGAAAAAATTGTAATAAATAAAGGCAAAAAGGATGGAAATTCCGAAAGGTGGTCTGAAGGTCGTGGGTTCGAATCCCGCTCGTCACACTAAATTTTTATTTCAACCAATACCTCAAATAAAGCTTAATTAATTGATAGAGGTTATTTGGTCAATCGGACCACGAAATCTAATGGATGTAATAAATAAAGTTCAAGAATTATCGACAGGGAAAATTTTCTGAAATATATACTTTGTTTTTATATCCAAGAGAATATATTGTCGTATTATTTCTCGATCGAGTTAGACATATTCGTTGCACTACCTTTGATTTTAAGCATAAACACATGCAAACAGAAAAAACTGATTCACGTATACATAACGTTATATATTTCGATATGTCATACACCAGACGCCACACTAAAGGCTTAGTCATGAAGGGAGAAATTAAAACCATTCCGGAAAAAAAGTGGTTCGTTTTACAGTAAATTATGGTTAAATTAAAATTGAGCGATATATTTTGAATATGTGCGTAAAAAAGAAAAATGTATTCTGAAAAAATACGTAATTCTATAATTCAATTTTTTTCCGTCAATGATATAAAAAATGCCAGAAAATCTAGGCATTCTTCCAAATTCACGTAATAATGAAATGTAGTTTAAAAAAAATTGTATGTACAGTTATTAAACAATAATTGAAATTTTTTCTAATTATTGTGTCGTAACTTTTTGACAAATGCTGTTTTAAAAATGTGGACGAGCTGGAGTGAGAACAACGGCCACGTTACATCAGGATTATCTAAAATACACATTACTTATCAGTTGATAGATATGGGCTATTTCGTCAACTCTGCGAAAAATTTTATATTTATTTTTCACTGTACGATTTTGTTCAATTTGATGTTTTGTTTGAAATTTTCTCCTTGCGCTATCATAAAACTGTGGCGAAGCATAACTTCAATAATCAATAGGATGCAAAACTCTTCGCTGTTAGGACGTTTGACTCCAATTTGTAAAAACCTATAACCCCAAACGGCTCGGCAAGGTAAATAAAAAGGCCTCGAGGGGTTTATCAAATAAACGGCTTCGGAAAGGCGAGACATTCTCGCAAACGGGAAATTAAGGTTTATGAATTCTTGAGTTGAATTCCCAGTTGGGATATGAGGCTATAAGAGGCATGTGGGATATGAGAGCGAAGGAATTCCACTAAGGTTGCCAGCCGAGCATCCAGTGTTACCACAGTCCCGAGGGACAACTTGGGTGATAATCATCTGAAATATCGGTATGAAAACCCAACAGGAAACTCTGACGATAGGAAAACTTGAAAAATCTTCTTTACGAAATCCAGTTGTTAAATAAATAACATCAGTGCCATATTTTTCATAAGTAATTTTTATTTTTCAATTCTATTCGCTGTCAATAACTTTCATAGAGGGGCCATTTTTCGACTTTGATCCTTTATGCCTTTCAAACGTCGAATTTCAGACGAATGCTCTTTATACGGAGTCAAAGCTCCTAGCAATGGAATTAAAAAAAAATAATCCAATGACGAATCGGAGTTACGACAGGATATTGCTTTTAGAACGAACCAATTTCCTTACCAAATACCGGATTCGTGACGACAATTTCACATGGATGATTCCCGTCAAGTTGGTTGTTCCTTCCAATGCTGCATGGGCAGATAAACAAATTATTAATAGACGATTACCCGACATGTTATGTAAAAATGCTATAACCCATTTCTTTCCCTCTATGACGAATTTTTATGATAACGCACATGTGACACTACACACTTGGCAACGGCATTATTTCAAAATCGTAGACTTAAATTACTCAAATATACTTGCGTAGGTACGTTTGTTATTAATACCCCAGGATTATATTAGGAATAACATTTGAAAGGAAAGAAGAAAAACAAGGTTTTTCTCTCTCGATTATTTACCTCTAAGATAAGAACTATTTCAGGCGCAAAACAGATTGCATATTTAGATTTCTTAACACGGTTCATATATTTTACAATTTAAAGTAAATTTACATAATTTTCAGCGAATTTATCACTCCAATTTAAAGCTTTTTTAACTTTTTAGGAACAGTTTTCTTTTTCTTTTCGTTTAATTGCTAGAAAAAATATAAATGATCTAAAAGTCTTTTATAACTGTAATAAAAGAAAATGTATTAAATTTTAGATTTTATTTGAATAAATATATTATGGATTTTTTTTTCTTACAAGCGCACTACTTCAAGATACAAAGTAGTTTCCTCATGACAGGACGAGGATTGAAACCAATATTTCCTGGGTAAATGTCTTCGGATGGCATTTAAACCAGCCTACACTCGAATAGAGGGAATTTTTGCCTTTAGACTTTCCCACGCATTTTGTATTTTACTTCAAATATGATTTTTCACGTGCAAAATTTCACAAACAAGGCGAGTCTGTTGCAACTTTGAGTACACGCCAGAAAACATTTGGTTTTCGGAACTACAGTGGTGTGAATTTATTTTTAATCTGATCTGCAAGAATTATGCTAAGCTTCTTTTCTGATTAATATTGAAGATGCGTTGATTAGTTACATTTATGTACGATAAAGAATAACAGACTCTAGTGTGTTTTTTAAATTTTTTAATCTTGCACTTATCAGAAAATAAATTAGAATTTTCATTACTTCTGATTAAAACATAAATACTAAGAGAACGCATTTCTTTGTGATTTATTCCAAAGAGATGATATCTTTTCTCAGAATATTGGCCCAAATAGACTTTTTTATGTAGTCTTGTACTAGCCTTCTTGGTGCTGTCGAGCACACAAGTGACTCAAAGGACAAATTCAGCATATGTATGAAATATTTTCTTAACACAATATCTGTAGTTGTAAATATCAAATAAATCTAATAAAAAATATACAGAAATCGTGAGATGCGGTCTAGTGTGATGAAGGTTTCAGAAAAACATTTTCTTTATCGTGCCAACGTTTCGATCTTTATTGAGATCATCTTCAGGGCCTGGGATTTACAAATATTGTTTAAATTTAACAAATACATGTAGGATGTGGAAAAAAAGGAATTTATACAATGCAAAAAATATTTTTTTATATTCAATCAAAGTATTTCTACTCACTCAAAGTTTGTTTTCTACATAGAAATACTTTGATTGAATAAAAAATATATTTTTTGCATTGTATGAATTCATTTTTTTCCACGTCCTACATGTATTTGTTAAATTTAACCAATGTTTGTAAATCCCAGGCCCTGAAGATGATCTCAATAAAGATCGAAACGTTGGCACGATAAAGAAAATGTTTTTCTGAAACTTTCATCACACCAGACCGCATCTCACGATTTCTGAATAATCATCGACTAACGTTGACTAATCACCACACCTAATAAAAAATAATAAAACAATTGGATTGTCCGGAAAATAATGCAGGTTGTCATGTTTTCTTTCAATTACCACTCTATATGTATTGTTTACGTTTGAGGGATTATTCTTTTGTACGAATGTCAACAATTTTAAATCCTATTCTAAACAAAATCGTTTATCTCATTTTATGCGTTTAAACTCGGTAGGTACCGAAATGACCAGAAACATTAATGAAGTCTGGGGCAATGGTAGTGTGAGTGAGAGCACCGTTGAGGGATGGTTTAAAAAATTTCGACAGGGAGACTTTATCCTTGAAGACAAAAAATGTCGTGAAAGGATTTCTTCCCTGGATGATGATGTTCTACTCGCTTTGGTCGAAGAAAATCCCAGATGAACTGTTCGAGAACTTGCCGAGAAGCTTTATGTTAGCATATCGACCGTCGCTGACCACCTTAAAGCAATTGGAATGGTGAAAAAGCTCGAAAAGTGGATTCTTCATGCATTAAACGACCGTCGCATATCACCGTTATGTAGTTTGTGAAATTCTTCTTTGCTGAAACAGAAAAGAACCTTTTCTGGATAGTAATGGCACTTATGAAAAAAAGTGGATTCTTTACGATAACAGCAGACGTTCTGGACAGTGGCTCGACAAAGGAGAAGCTGCACCACATTTTCCCAAGCCCCCATTCAATTTGCTACAGCTTCTTGAATCCTGGCGAAACAATCGATACCGAAATGTATGGCTCTCGAATTGAAGTAATGCACCATAAATTGGTATTACTGAAGCCATCCTTGGTCAATCGGTGAAGTCCCTGTTACACGATAACACTCGGCCCCATGTCTGACATATGGCAATACAAAAACTGTTCCATCTTTATGAGGTTATCCTTCACCCTCCATATTGCCTACCTATCGACCTCTCGCCTATCGACTATCTTTTTTTTCAGACACTTGGTCAACGATTTCCAACATAAAATTTTTTTGTTTCTTAGTGACCTGTTGTTTGATAATTTGTAGAAGTCGTAGTTTAGAAAAACATTTTTTGCCGACCTTCATTCGGGTTTTCTTCGGACTTTCACACAAAACCAATATGACACCACAAGAATAGCACCACACTTTATGCCCTGAAGATGACCGGAATATAGGTCGAAACGTCAGCAAAGAAATGAAAAAGGGTTTTTTCTAAACTTCCTCATTCTTGACCTCTCCTCACGATTTCAACAAGTAATAAAAAATTGATTGCTCAGAAATCTTTGGAAAAATGCGTTTACAGAATTTGTTAATAATAAAGTCTCAAAATTCTATTTAGGGGATAAAGAGAAGTTGGAGAAGTGTATTGAGGGTGAAAGAGGGTACTAACTAATAAAAAAGATTAAAATAATTTTTTAATGGTTTTTATTTTATACCCATAAACTTACATTATTTTCCGGACAATCCGATAGAACCGTTTTCTGTTACGGCAATTTTCAAGGCCTAGTCAATCGTTCGTGACGGCCTAGACTTGTTCCAGGATATTATTTATTCCATCTTTTGAGTTGTTATCATGAGTTTTATGTATTTATTGGGAATATGACAATTTATCGCTCTTTCTGCAGTTCAGAAATTAAAAACTAACTGGCAATAAAGGTTTCAAAAGTTTCTGTTCAAATGTGCCTACCTTTAAGACAGAAGTACCAGTGGAAAAGCTACTTTTTAGAAGAAAAACACATTTATATTCCTTTCTAAGTCGATATTGTAAGAAAAAAATAATTAAAACTTAATTGTCGGGCTTTCATTTTTTATAAGGTCACAATTATTCAGAAATCGTGAGATGCGGTCTGCTGTGATGTAGGTTTCAGAAAAACATTTTCTTTATCGTGCCAACGTTCCGATCTGTATTGAGATCATCATCAGGGCCTGGGATTTACAAACATTGTTTACATTTAACAAATACATTTAGGATGGTGAAAAGTGAATTTATACAATGCAAAATATATTTTTTATATTCAATCAAAGTATTTCTACTCCCTTAAAGTGTTTATCTTCTGTGTAATTGTGCCATTCTTGCGTGTAGTGTTGAGAGTGCCAGTCTCAATAAAGATCAAAACGTTGGCACGACAAAGAAAATGTTTTTCTGAAACTTACATCACACCAGACCGCATCTCACGATTTCTGAATAATTATCGATTAATGGTCACTAAGCATCATACATAAGGTCACAATGTTAATAATAAAAACTTAAAAGTTAAAAATCAAATTTGTGTTATAAAATAAAAATAAACAATCCATGAAAAGGTTGAAAATAGATAGGGTATCTTACAGGAGGTAGCCATTGAAAACCATTTACTGAATAGAGCTAAAATCTGGATTTATTCAATGAAAAAAATTGACCTCAGAAATTTTCCCGGCGTCATATCATTTTTTTCATCGGGGCCAATTCAAAAAGATTTTTATCGCATCGCTAACCGGACCACCCTTCGGTCTGCCCTCCACCGATGAAAAGGGCTTTCAATTTCCTGCCGGCTTTTTAAATCGGACGGTGTTTATTTCATTTTATTGGTCCACCCTGTGATCCAATTGGAATATCGAACTCGGCCTCGAACGTTGTAAATTTCCCTTCATTTGTTCACTTCACGGCCGAATGTGTTTGGGAAGGTTTAAGTGAAATCCATCTAATCCCTGGGCGCCCTGCTCTTTCTCTGAAGGGCAAAGGTGAACTTTGTTGATTGTGGGATTACCGCAAACTTTGTTCGACAAGTTTCACCTTAGATGGACATGTTTCATTAAATTTCTGCTCGAGTTCACAAATTAAAAATAACACCAGAAAGTACAAAAATATACTAACAATACGTACATTATCACAAAACAGAAAATATTCCTTTTTTTAAACCTATTACACAAAATTATGAAAATAGTACAAATTCTCAATGATATGTGTAAGAGAAAATAGTGAAAACTAACAGAAATAATGGTGTATAAACACTATACAGCGTACTTTCTAAATATTTTATAAATAGCACGTAATAAAATATGTCCGCCATGCCAGAGAAAGGTTGTTCAATGGTCACTCATAATTGAAGGATGTTATTCCTAGGTTCTATATAGAGTGCGTGTAGGAATGCCACCCTATATGAAAATTTTACTCGAGCACGCCACCGAATCATTGTTTTCGATTTTTGGAGGATCCCGGAGTGTTTTCGTACATTTAGAGTCAACTGTCAAGCTGAAATCCAGGTGGAGATTTTACTAGAAGAAGGTTTGGATGAGAAACAGGAATGAAATAATATAACATTAATAATTAAAATCTTACAATTAATTAAGGTTTTTAGTTGAGATAAAAAAGTCAATGGCACGAGCGGGATTCGAACCCACGATCTTCGGCTTGAGATGGGAGGTTGGTGTCCGGGTGGATCGAGGTCACGTTAGCTTAAGTGCTTAAGTGGTAGAGCAGCGGCGTATCAAGCCGAAGATCGTGGGTTCGAATCCCGCTCGTGCCATTGACTTTTTTATCTCAACTAAAAACCTTAATTAATTAATTGTAAGATATTAATTGGTCAAGCGGACCACGAAACTAGTGAAATTAATAATTAAAGATGAGATGATGTAACGACCTGCTTGATGGACAACTTGAACAAAAGGATCTTCAGTGAGGTCACAACAAACTCTTTAAGTCTTTGCCGAGCTTTCGACGATTATATCGTCATCATTAGAGCTTATTTATTTTAGCAAAATATCAAGCCAGTGGGCTCGCAATGCAATGTGGTTTATCGGGTATCATGTGGGGAGTTGTAATATGCCGTATCTGGGACAAACCAAACGAAAGTTATCAGCACGGATGAACCAACATAGGTTGGATTGTGAGAACGGAAAAATAATTTCTGGATTCACAATCCATGCAATTGACAGTGGTCATTTTTGCAAGTTTGATTCACCAAAAGTCTTGGCGAAGGGGTCAAACTTGGAAAGGAGACTACTGGTAGAAAAGGTATATATGTCTTACCCCAAGTACGTGCAATGTGCAAGATTGGGCTCCATTTCGGTTTATGGTGGTCTCCTAAACACATACAGGGTTTTGAACAAAAAGCGGAAACAGAGAGTGCAGCCCTAGAGGTAAATTGTTAACTACCCGCTTAGGCATTGAACGAGTCCGTAGATCACTTATAATGGAAAAGCCACCTGAGCTTCGTATCTCTCCCTTGTGGAAGTTAGCACTTGTAATTTTGAGTCAACTGTATATAGTACAATTTAAAAAAATATAATCTAATCTTCACTGTGATATTCCAATGTACTTGAGGGGAAAAAAGTAATTTTATTATTTATTTTAAGAAAAAGAGACGTGTATTTATAGTTGTGTAACCGAGATAACCTATAGAAGCGTTTGGGGTTTTAAATAATTTTTAAATTTTTATTGTATATTATATTGTTTTATTGTTTTTAATTAACTCCACACTGAGCTTCACCTAATTTTAATTATTATTATTACATATGCAGTTTCTTGTTCTCCAGATACATGTATTTAAACACTCATCTAGTTAAAGTAAGCTAAATAATAGTTTTTTGTAATTTTTTTTAAATGATATAACATGTTTCTAACGGTGATATTTTGCTAAAATAAATAGGCCCTGATGATGACGATATAATCGTCGAAAGCTCGGAAAAGACTTAAAGAGTTTGTCGTTTCTGTTGTGACCTCATTGAAGATCCTTTTGTTCAAGTTGTTCATCAAACAGGTCGAAAAAAAAAAAAAAACAGTTTTTATCACAACGTTTCGGATTTATTTTAATCCTTCCTCAGGTGAGTTAACGCAATGGTTAAAACAGTGGTCATCAGTAATTAATGTTTTATAACAGTTTATTTTAAAAAAGAGCCAATTTTAATATTTGAAAATATTAATATAATTAAATAGAAAATATTAAAACGTTTGTTCGGAGTCTGAAAGACAAATATGTACCACACTGGCCCTTTTTTAAAATAAACTGTTATAAAATATTAATGACTGACGACCACTGTTTTAACCATTGCGTTAACTCACCTGAGCCTGAGGAAGGATTAAACTAAATCCGAAACGTTGGGGATAAAAACTTCTTTATTTATTTTTTTGTTTTTTTTATTTATTTATTTATTTTTTTAGATGATCTATTATCCCACCTTCAAGAAGGAAAAATCCTAAGTTAAAGGGAATACATCGAACTTTGAGGATCTGTTTGCAGATCACAAAATCACAAGATAAAATGAAGGAAAGACAATTAGGAGACGTCAGAAACTCATAATATAGGGAACACAAGGTATTTTAATTTTATATTTTAAATTTAATTTTTTTTGTAAATGCCATGTACATTACTCATACACAGTGAATAATTCCATAAACTTTACACAAAAAGTAAATAGATAAATACTTGTAACAGTAAAGAGAAAACGATTGATTTGTTTTTTTCAAAAATTTTCACCAAAAATCCAAAATGTGCGTGAACTATATGCATTATATTACTTATTCCATGTTAAATCGAAAAATGTAAAATGTTCTTAAAACAACTAACATTCCGAGATATGTAACTTATTTATACTTAACCTACTTTCAAGACCAAAAACTGTTAATAACCTATTATTTATACTAGAGAAGCAACTTTCTTTTTAAGGATAAATTTAGGATTATCAAGTAGACCTAACATTTTAGGTGAAACATGCGTTAAAAACAAAGTACAACTTATCGTTTAGTTGAAACCGTTGATAACCTTCTTTTTTATAAGACAAAGTTAAATAACTTATATTTTTTTACAAATCCCCTTGATAACATATGGTGAACTCTTGCGTAAAGCACCTTTTAGACTTAAACGTCTCTTGAAAATATTTGAGATAAAACCCAATCTATAATTCACTTTTTTAACAGACACAAACTATTTTGATCAAAAATGGTTAGATTTAAATCTTACTTATAATCAACATTTTGTGTGGAAATTGTTTTTTTTTAAGGCGCAAAACTTAGGTAAAAACCTACTGTAAAAAATAAAAAAGAAAAACTGGAAAATAAAAAAAATATGTTTTTAGTTTTGGATAAAATCTCATTTAAACATATTTTTCTAACTTAAAATTGAAGAAAACTTAATGGCCCTTTTCTCTTTTATTAATTATTTTATTTTTTAGAGTAAGAACTGTTGAGGATGTTGAAAATGAACCAAATGATGTTTAAAAATTTATGTGACAAAGAAGAACGGACAAAATGAGTAGTTTATTACTTTTCATTGATTTAAATTCCCTCGATTTTTATTGTCCATTGGATGGAATGTTTAATATATTTTGTCACAATATAGAATTCTGTTTAATTGAACTTAGCCTCGTCTTCAGACTATGTAGACACTTGGATAATTTGATTTTCCCTTTTAGCTTTCTAGGAAGTATTTACTTAGCAGCATATTTATTAATGATTTTCTTTGACTTATTTATAATTAAATTTATTGTACAGCGTAACATTTTGGAACCGACAAAGGTATAATACAGCTTAATATATTTATTTATTTTTTTACGAGGGTTCGCAACAGCAGAGGTCATATGCTCAGGGTGCCCGTGTTTTTGAAAAAAAAAAAAACATTTGTAAGAGAGGGTGTAATTGTACAATTCAGCATGCTTTTCCACCTCCTATACAAATTTTATGTTCAACAACTCCATCGGATACTAAACCGTACACGCAAGTCGATTGATTTTTGCAGTGCACTGTTGTTGGTCTTATGAGTCGAATAGCATGGGTATCGTAGATATTTAAATACAAAATTCTTGATCTTTTGTTTACAACAATTTTATAAAGTTTCAATTTACATAATTCAGAGGAGTTTAATTTTTTAAGTGGGAACCGGGACATCGGTGTCCGAAATTTCCTAATCGAATCCACCCCAAAATTGGCGCAAATTTCATAACGACTTCTTCGTTTAATTAAAGAATGTGGTATACAGCTAGAAAGGTTAAAAGGAACAAGCTGTTATGACATTTACTAAACTCTACCGTGAATTTGTCCAACGAGGTTGCAAGTGTTTTTTTTTACATATTGTAAATTTAGCAGTTTTTTTAAAGACTTAGTTTGTGTTTTTACCAAAAAATAAATTGAAAGTCTAGAAGTGTGCCTGCTAAAAGAAAATTTAACGCTCTTATTCATTCTTCTTTTTGCATCTCTCCAAAAATAAAAAGTTCATGATTTATGACGAAACCATACATGGTTGAAAAAACATAAAATGTTGAATATCTGCGAAAGGGTTGAAAATCGAACCTTGGTTCTTACGAACCTTTTTGTTGCATTTGAGGTGTAGAAGCACCTGATGAACTTTGTCGTACTAGTAGTGAATCACCCTGTATTTTTCTTGAATAGAACTTTTTATTATTGTTATTATTTTTTTAATATGTTTTATTGTTTTATAAATCTGCAGGTTCATTGCATACTTTATGAATTTTTTTTGAAATTTTTATTTTATTTTATTTATTTTTTTTTTTAACGAGGGTTCGCAACAGCAGAGGTTATATCAACCCTCGGGGTGCCGGTGTTTTTAAAAAAAGCCCATTTGTAGGTATGTCGGGTTTGAATGCAGGGCCGCTGGATTCGAACCCGGGACCTTTACCTTACAGCGATGAGCGCCGTGTCAACGCTTAAACCGTTGCGGCCACCGACGCCCAATACAGCTTAATATTATAAATTTGATTTACAGTCCTTAGATACGAAAGTTATTGCTTTGCTTTACAAAATTAGTTTAACAGAAAAGATAAATTCATCTCATAAAGATAATTTCGGATAGAATATTGAATTATGGACGTCCCGCTTTGACGAGTTATTTGCTCTAGATTTGACAAGCAAAAAAAAAAAAAAATAGCTAAAGCCAATATTTATCCCAGCTATCACGTACAATACGCAAGTTTACATTCTTATAAAATCTGATTGAACTGCATTGGTCAAGTCTTCAGTATCAGCTATTTTTATCCAGACGTAGGAAGGGGGAAGTATTGTTTCATTGTCGTTCTGCTGAACATTAAAAACAAACAGTTATCCGTGTATTTTATTGACGTTATTTACGAAGGGATTGTCTCGTGAAAAATTAATTTGACAAAACAGAAAGATGGAGCGCTAATAGAAGTCTAGTTCTTAGAACAAATTATATGAGGTCGTTCATTTTTAAGGCAATAACGAACTTTTGTTTGAAGCTCGCCCTCTCAACACATTAGACAAGCTCGTTAGTCAGAATCTCTACAGTTACGCTACAAATAGAAAAATCAATATTCAGCCCTCGCTATTTTCTGCAAAATAACTCACACGTTGGCATAATGGTGTCATGCAGTGCTACGATCCTCGTTGAAAACAAACTTTGAAAAATTGTTTAAAAAAAAAACTTTTGGCAGCGACGTTGTGCAACCTTATTGTTTATGTTCTGGAATTGGGCGATTAGGGCCCCGGGGGCCCCCCCAAGTGGTTGTGCCTTGTGCATTATGAAAAGCCTTTGAAGCGTAAAACAGAGGAAGTTCGGTTCATCGCATCGAAAGGGATCCCTTTGTCTTCGACCTCCAACATCAATCATCGGCATTCCGATATTCATATTTCCCATCTCGTCCTATCGTCTAACGGCAAAGGTAAGGTTAAAAAAATTAAGTAATTTCGTCTAAAAAAAAAAACCAATGCAGGATACAGGAAAAATGATAAAAAGAACAGTTTTTGTTAAATTTAGCCCGATGGAATTAAGCGACATGACGTAAATAATTATATCCTGTCCTATTAGGAGAAGTAAGTGGAATGTGAATCACACACAGATATAACAAATTATATCTTCTTTAATTAATCGATAGTAATGAAAAAAGTTTGGTGGTTTATGAATGGTTATTAATTACCAGACATAAATTCGTTCTAGTTAAATTAATGACAAGCTGTTAATAAAAATAAAGTTGTTAAACTAGGTAACAGCATAGCTTCTTTTTTTATTAAATCGCCGAGGAAAATCTTTATGGAAAACGCTAAATATAACCATTTTAAACAAATGGTTGCTGATTCTGAACAAGATCCTAAAAAGGTTTGGGAGTTGATTAGATCAGCAACTAATGACAAACCTAATAAGGAAATTTTAATGAAATTGATTAATCTGATTGCTTCAAAACAGATAATTTTAAATCGCAAATGAATTTAATAAATTATTCATGTGTCGGTAAGAATATTAAAGAGAAAATTAGTGCATTTGAAATCTCCAACTTTGATCATAATTGGTACTGTTTGAGAGAACAAACTACTTCAACACCTTTTACTTTAAAATCAGAAAATTGTTCGGCACTGGAACCCCTTTTTAAATGCTTGAAAGATAATAATACCTTTTATGATAACTTTTTAAATAATTCACTAATCTCGTGGTCCGCTTGACCAATTAATACAGTACAATTAATTAAGGTTTTTAGTTGAGATGAAAAAAATTCAATGGCATGAGCGGGATTCGAACCCACGATCTTCGGCTAGATACGCCGCTGCTCTACCACCTGAGCTATCGTGACCTCGGTTGAAAAATGGCAAAAAGGAGGGAAAACTCATAAGGTGGGGTTGAGATAGGAAGTTGATGTCCGAGTGGTTCGAGGTCACGATGTCAAGTGGTAGAGCAGCGGCGTATCTAGCCGAAGATCGTGGGTTCGAATCCCGCTCGTGCCATTGACTTTTTTCATCTCAACTAAAAACCTTAATTAATTGTACTGTATTAACTGGTCAAGCGGACCACGAAATCAGTGAATTTAATGATTAAAATGAAGTACACTTCACTAAAGCTCTCCGTGACCATTTCAATTGTCGTCGAGAATCCAATCCGATTACACATTTGAAAAATGGCAAAAAGGAGGGAAAACTCATAAGGTGGGGTTGAGATAGGAAGTTGATGTCCGAGTGGTTCGAGGTCACGATAGCTCAAGTGGTAGAGCAGTGGCGTATCTAGCCGAAGATCGTGGGTTCGAATCCCGATCGTGCCATTGACTTTTTTTCATCTCAACTAAAAAAGTTTTTAAATAATTTTGTTCTTAAAAAGATTTCTAAATTTATAATTCCAATTGCCGAGGGCATTCTTAACACGACACGCAAGAATGGCACAATTACCCAGAAAACAAACACTTTGAGCCCTGAAGATGATCTCAATAAAGATCGAAACGTGGCACGATAAAGAAAATGTTTTTCTGAAACCTACATCACTCCAGACCGTATCTCACGATTTCTGAATAATTACTCGTAAGGGTTAACTTTTTCGAAAGAACCCTCTGGTACAAGAGGGGTGAATTTACATGAAATGATTCCTGAGAACAAAATAAGCAATTACATTAATTGCTGTTTTCAACTCAATTTAATCAAGCAGCTATCTCGAAAAAAATTATTTCACTGAATAAAACGTGATAACTGGAACATCTCAAGCTTCATGATTTGTGACACGGCAGAAATCGCTGACCTTGGGCCGAGACGTCACCTGCCATACTCCACTGACAGATTGTAGTAATTTCCTATTGATGCACAGTTAATAAATAGTAAAAAATAAGATTCATGAGAGTTCATTCAACGGAATCCGGTACTCACATAAATTAGTTAGGGATTTACTTAAGTATGGGCCAGTGGGGAGACATTGCTATGACAAGAAACTGATTCGTTTTTCAATTATAGGATTAATTAGCTCAACATTTACATTTTTTGTCTATATTATTTTCGTTTGCAAACACGCAAGTTTAATCCCTAAATCACAAGGTTTTATAATCGGCATCTAGATATATATAATAAAAGTATAAATATTCAATAATTTTTACTAAAAAAAATTGATTATTCGAAAATTTATCTAAATAAATTTATTTTGAGAACCTATAACCAAACAGTTCCAGGATGTCAGAGGTCCTTCACCACACATTTGAACAAAAATTTTAACGAAACAAAATAATAAGCTTTTTTAAGATTTATTTATAATTTCTTAATATATTTTGTTGATTCCTTGTCTTAGAGGATTAACCCACCCCAATTAATATCGGCCTATCACTTTATATCATTATATTTTTCAATTTTTCTTTAGATTTTGATTCACTTAGTGTGAGTCTGAAAGGTTTTAGAAGAACCATAACAAAGCAATTCAGATTTGGGGGTTTAATCCCAGAAATTTAACTACACATATGGACCAAATTTTGTTAAAATATGATAGATAAAATATTTCAATAATTGAACCGCGGTTCATCTAATTATGTTGTTGATTTAATTTGATATTGAAAATTCTCATTTTTTAAATCAGTTTTTTTATTTTTGGACTTCAAAAAAAATGTTAACTCGAAAAATAAAAATAAAACATTTTTGAAACTGTGCTTTTAACAATATTTAGATATCCATATTTCAGAAACTGCGGAAATGAATTTCTGTACCACTGTAAAGAATGAAAAGAAGAAGAAGAAATCTAATTCAGCCACATTTGAAGACGATGGGATTTTTAGAGAAAATTAGAATACTGGGTTACCGACAATTAAAAATTACAAGATTAACATATAATAGAATGTGCTTCATGTTTATATTTTTTTATAATTGGGCGAGCTAATATTCTAATTAACAATTTCGTTTATGTGCTGATGAAGCTTGTTCTCACACGATTTCACAAAATTTTCTGTCCCCCAGTAAATAGATGTGTATATGCTTGGTATGCTAAAAAAAATTGAAAATAATCAATAGCAATCTATCTGTGAAATGCACACACCATTCTCAGACATTTTTTCTGTAATTGGTTTTTCATATATTTGACCAAAAGAAGTTGTAAGATAAAATGAGTGTTTTATGGATAAGGTCGATGAATTTTGTCATTAACATTTAAGCCAGATTGTTTTATTTAGTAGCGGCAATAATTTATGATGTGCTCCAATGGTTTTGTCACAGACAAGGTTGATGTAATGAGTGTAAGTCAGCTTGGAGTCCAGCTCATATTTAAATATTTTATGGGGCTTTTCTATGTATTTAAAAATTATCGGCCTTTGGGTTATATTTTGGACCTCCTTTCAGTGAATAGCCTGAGTTGGGTTTAATTTTTCTTTTGTTGATATATAAAAACATTTGTATGGTGATTAGTGACCGTTAATCGATAATTATTCAGAAATGGTGAGATGCGGTCTGGTGTGATGTAGGTTTCAGAAAAACATTTTCTTTATCGTACTAACGTTTCGATCTTTATTGAGATCATCTTCAGTGCCATTCTTGCGTGTCGTGTCGAGAGTGCCAGTCACTGGCATGGATCTGAAGATGATCTCAATAAAGATCGAAACGTTGGCACGATAAAGAAAATGTTTTTTCTGAAACCTACATCACACCAGACCGCATCTCACGATTTCTAAATAAATATCGATTAACGGTCACTAATCACCACACATTTTGGGAAATCTTTCTTTGTAAAAGTTTAACTTCGAGTTTTTGATATTATCTAAAAAACTACGGTCAAACAAAGTGCACATTAAATTATTATAAAATGTAAATGAAAAAGGTAACTTCACCAAAATGGAACACAGTACCACAAGGAACAAAAATGACATACATACTCCGAAGAACAGAAAGCAAAGAAGGAAGATAAATCGGTTTTTGGACATCACTGCTCGAAAAATCGATGGTCTAAATAGACGACAAAATATGTCTGAGGCATTCAGGTTCAAATCCTGAATTCAAATAACGCCGCTGAAAAATAAAAGGCCCAGCAAAGCGTTCACTTCAAGACCATTTGTGCGTCCAATATAGCGCTGGTCAGGACTGTATTGAGTTTTTATTTATCAATCTGTTCATTGGTATATTTTACAATGACATCAATCATGGCTTGGTTGATGAATAAGGAATACAATGGTTCCTTATCTACAAGGTTCCGAGAATTTCCTTTGGCACCAGGCAAATGGGTAATCATATTCCTTGAAACTAATCTGGACGGTAAAAGATCGGTATCAGTCCAGATAGTTTCGCCACCTTTGCCCAACACAAAATTTCTGCTTTGTTCTCTATCTTCGAAACCAAAATTTGAAAAATTTTCTAGGCTAAATTGGTCCTCCGAGAGCGCATCGTCTTCAGGAAAAACGTCGAAAGCGTCAGATTTATCATTGTCGTTTGGCAACAAAGCATTTTCATATTCACTGTAAGTTACTTCATCAGAAAAGTATTCCTCGTTTTCATTATCACTGATATTCCTATTTCACGTCGAATTTCTTCGTCAGTTACAAAATGTGAACTATTTGCATTGGCTGAAACAATCCAGGAAGATTACAAAGAAAAGCATCGAGAAAAGAAATTATTTTTGAACTAAAACTAAAAGAACATGTCGTACAACGTGAGGTCATATTGACCCATACCATCATTTTTCTAACTTTATTCTAATATTACGAGGTCACCTGTGAAAAGGGTTCAAGTGGTCCACGTCTTCAGGAAGACAAGAAGGAAAGCTACTCAAAGCCTCAACTTCTTCCGATCACTACCCTCTGATACACACGCGTTTTTGAAATTTTTGGGTCATTTTGGCCCGTACGTTGTAAAACAAAGGTTAATGTAGGCCATATGTTCGTTAAAATCTGGGATGATTGGCATTAAAAGAAAGCACTCCCAGCATAGTTTCTTTTATCTTCCTTGCAGGCAGATTATGCCGTGAAAGCAAGAGGATCTCTATTCAGAAAATTTCAATCAATACGAAATCATGGTGCCACTATTATTGGGTTCTAACAGCTATGCACAAAACTTCTACCATTAAATAGAAACCACACTGTTTCGGCAATCATTGTGAAAGGGCTAAGAAACGCAGAACGTTAATTTAACATATCTATCACTCGAATTTAAAACTGACCTTTAAATTGAAAATTTAGTTCTAGTTTGTAGTAAACTTTATGAATAGGCGCGCATGCGTACTCACGACATACAACACTGAGAGTGTGAGTCAGATTAAACGTCATCTTATACAACGATTCAAAATAGCATTGTCAGTCAGTGTGATGGAATGATAGAAATGAATTTAAAACTTTCCGCTTTAGCTTACTATCAGATCTTTAAAGGCTAATATAATTCCACCTACATCTATAATCAAACCAGGAGACTCAACACAATTAACACATAACAAAACTATATCTATGTTGTTACGGCCCAAAATTCACCCAGGATTGGCGTACCAAGCCAAGTCTCATTTGTAAAGTGCAACACCGTTGATGATGGCATTATGTATTAATCGCCCAAGAGGAATGAAAAACATTTGACAAATGTATATAATATAATTGTAGATACCTATCAAACTTTTGAAAACAGTATCGCGTTCAAATGAACTTTAGTTTACAGGATAAGCTAAGAAATGGGCGAACAAAGTTTTCCCAATTCCCATCGGTCTCTTCGTCCATGGTTCTGACAAGCGTGCTTGATTCCAAGTCGATCGCTTTTCTTTATCGCCTTTAAATGGAGAGGAATCGATGCCCTCCGGGATAAAAAAAAATCCCGTCTGCCTATTTTCGCGGTGTTTGTCTCCGAAATCCTTAAACCCTCCGAGAGATCTGACTAACAGAGAAAATAGTCAAGACGGAGATAAACATCGAATTGCTGACATAGTAGGTCACGTTTGGCATGTTAAACGTTGTTAACCGTTATCAGATCGGGCTAGAAAAATAGCAACGAAATAATATAATACCAAAAATAATGTACTAATTTAAATAATTACAATTATTTATTATTTTAGAAATTTTTCACGGTAAGAAAAGATCAAGAACAAAAAAATATACTTATACGTATATTTTATGTGTAAAAAAGTGAATTTACACAATGCAAAAAAATATTTTTTATATTCAACCAAAGTTTTTCTTCTCTCTCAAAGTGTTTGTTTTCTGCGTGAAAACTTTGATTGAACATAAAAAATATTTTTTTGCGTTGTATAAATTCATTTTTTTCCACATCCTACATGCATTTGTTAAATTTAAACAATGTTTGTAAATCCCAGGCCCTGAATATTAACTCAATAAAGATCGAAACGTTGGCACGGTAAAGAAAATATTTTTCTGAAACCTACATCACACCAGACAGCATCTCACGATTTCCGAATATTTAAAAATATTTTTGTAGGGTTATTGATAAATGACTGGTGGCGGTGTCGATTCTGAATGAGGACATGAAAAAAGCCGCGTCATCAGCATATTGTAAACATGTAACTCGCCACTTAAACTGACGTCATTAATATACATGTTAAATAATGTAGGGCCAAGAACTGCACCTTGTGACATCCCGGCTGTTGGTTTGCAGGTGACGGATTGACTTTTGGAAAATAACGAAAAATTTTCTATGGATAAGATGTATTAGGCTACTGGGGACACTGTTATGATTAGCTTGAAAATTGGAGCGTTGTGACACAGTCGAAGGCTTTTCCCTCAACTATTAAAATCAAATCAGTATGTCTTCTCAAGTTAAAGTTGCGAGCTTTATTGGTTTGGCAGAAAAGTAATGTCGTTTTTCAGTCATAGGATTAATTAGTCAATATTTAAATTTTTCCCATATTGTTTTCGGTTACAAATATGCTTGTCTAATTTATTAATTAAAAGGCTTTAATTCTCATCAGTTTTTGTTCTCAACTTTTTTAGTTGTGTCGAATAATTTAATAAGTAAACATATTTTTGGGTGAAATTCATTTAAAGCATTGTTTACTCTATGAATTCTAAAAAAGGAACAATGCAAACTGATGCATCTGAAAATTTGGGTGCGGTGTATGATACTGATGCAGTAAATGTTCAAAAATCGAACTGCAGAAAAATGTGACTATTTTCTTGTCCTAAAAACCACAGTTTTTAACTCTTAACGACTAAAATTTATGATTTTTTGTTTCTTTTCGCGCCAAGAAAATTATAATCTCTTAGAAGATAGTTAATCTCTTAGTAGCGTAGTTCGGAACTAACAATAAGTCAAAAGAACCATAATTTTTACTAGTTTGCAGTAATAGCTAATTTGGCCCTAAGAGGTGATATGAACATGTCTAAAATCAAAGGTGGCTTATTTTGGTAAGATTTTTGAGAAAGTAACAGTCAAATTTATAAATTATTAAAGCCGATATACAAAAATCGTATAAAGGCAAATATTGCTGCTCTTGTGCTGGAAATAGTGATATCACCACCATGGTGAATGACCATCGACTAACGGTCACTAATCACCACGCAAATACAAAATTTATTAGTAAATATTCTAAATTAGTAACGTATTAATTTTACTAAAGTATCATAAACCTTAAATAAACTAAATATGCTTTTGCACGGACAGGAAACCATATAATTCTCTTAATAACTAGTATTGATCAAGTCTGTAATCTTCTTAAATGTAATATTTGTTGGCTGTTAGTCTTGGTTTATTTATTGATTGTCCGGCTCTCTATTTATATAAAAGTTTGTAAACGAAGAATAATCTATATAATTCAATAATGCGACAAATCTGATAAAGCTATTAACGCATGTATCTCTATCCATCCCCCTTCACTCACCCTCACAATCTATGTGCCTATCTCTTCGTTTCTCTCTTTTCTTTTTATTTATTTTATATCGATCCATTTCTACTTTGCTATCTGTCCTGTTCTTTCTCTGTTTATCTCTCTCACTCTCTCTCTCTCTCTTTCCATTTTCTCTTCGCCCTCTCTCTCTTTCTCTTTTCTCTCCGCCCTCTCTCTCCCTTTTTCTCGTCTGTCTCTTAATTTCTATCTCGCTAACACCCTTAAATTACTTCAATTTAAATAAAAAATTTAAATTTAAATAACATTGATTAAGTTAGGAAATAAATTATTTTGTCCTACGTCAACCTCTTTGGACATAGGTATTTATTTTATGAGGTAAAAAACTGTTTCTTCTTGTTTTTTTTTGCTCTCTATCTTTTTTTATATATTTGTAAATGTATTTGATACACTTGATAGAAGCACACTACTCAACATTCATGTGACATCTTTCAATTAATTATTCTATCTATGTCATATATTCAAGGTATTGGTTGAGATAAAAAAGTCAATGTCACGAGCGGGATTCGAACCCACGACCTTCGGCAGGCGAACAAAACTGACTGTTTTATCTCAACCAAGAGCCTACATAGAAAGAATAATTAATTGAGAGAAGTAACTTTGTCAATTGACGACTAAAACGTAAATGGATTAATGTGACTGTGAAAACGTTTAAGCAAGTAAGGGTCGTAAGGTGCACTAATCGAATTGTTTAATAAAACAATTTTTCCTCCTTTTTTCCCATGATATGTGTTATAGCCTAAACGGTTGTCTGTTCGTTTGTACAATGGAAAACCAGGTTTTGTCATACTCGTTCATTCTATAAATGATTTTGGAAACTTTTTCGATGTGAGTTTGTTCATCCAATAACTGTGACTTAATGTAAGGACCACGCGATATATTATTTATCACTTAAAACCATAAGGAAGGGTTTGATTATTTATTCGGAATTTCCGCACGTAGAAATATATCCACATCGTCCGCAGTAAATAATTTTTCATTCAATGAAACTAGCACATGCATATGCAGCTATCCTATCTTTCAAAACCCAATTGTATTTGTGCACGCACGGCCCTTTCCAAATGCAATTTTCTATTTTTCAATAACGCCAGATACTTTTGATCAAACAAACGACACACAAATTTGGAAATGTCTGAAGAAGTTGTTCCAGGGAGAAATGACTTGAGGAATCTTTATATCTCAGGCCAATTGGGACGGTTTTGAATAAATCAGGACGACCGATGTTACGGAAAATGGCCTTCGCATCAACGTTGCATTGCTCGAGGATTTCCTTGATACTAAGATGGAAGATAAGAGCTTTTACCATTCTGAATTTGCCTGATGAGATCGTACTATTTTGTACATGATCCATTAAACCTTGAATATGTTCAGTTCGTAACTTTCCTTGGTTATTCTTAATGTAGAACAATTTACCATCTGCGACTTTCAAATACGCGTTGATGATATAGTTTTGGGTCAATCTTTGAGAATAGGAAGTTTGATTTATTTAATTTTGTCGAATTGCCAATCGATATCAGTAATATTGAGCAGGACTAAGATTTTTGTAGAAATGATGAATGATGGAGTGAGTGTGGTGTTCAATCCTTTTTAAAAAGATAGTTCCTACTCACAGTAAGTTGTTTTGCAACGATCCGGATTTCGAGACCTTTAGCTCATCATCAGGTTGCAGGATTTCTACGAACTGATGATGAGCTAAAGGCTCGAAATCCGGATCGTTGCAAAACAACTTACTGTGAGTAGGAACTATCTTTTTAAAAAGGATTAGATTTATGTTGCTGACCGGGAATTGCGTCATGATTCAAGCACATGGATCCACATGTTGGGAATTGGCTGGCATGAAATTGCCATCATGTTCATTTTTGTATAAAAACGCACGTTGTAACGATTATTGAAATTTTTAATAGATGGATCTTACCTCAGTGGATGAATGGACAAAATAGAACCAAAACTAAACTAACTTCTAAACTAAACATATTCTTAATCACAAATTATTAAAAAAATAGACAAAAATAAAAATAGAAAATTTTTTAAACTTAATAAGAGATACGTTTCGTCTCCTTACTTTTTACTTCAACAAGAATCAGCCAGTCAGCCCAATCTCACCTCACACAAGGTCTACGTTTTTCTATTAGTCCAGATGGTGGGAAGAAATAGTGGGCTTTATGTAATCAATGTTATAACGTCAACATTATTTTCTATGTCTCCATCTAGGTAATTGGTTTCAAGAAGGAATGCAAAAATCGTTATCGATGTTTGAATTGTGATTTGTAAGATATTTTTATATTGTTCAGCATATGGATTGCGGAACATAATAGGTTGAATAACCTTTAAAACATGTTTGACTTGCTGAGCTCGGTGCATCATTGCTTCACCATCGTCAAATATATTTGACCGAAACAGTTTTTAACACTTATAAGACTCTTTCAAGTCTTATACTATACTTTGAATCCTTATGGATTGACAAACTTCTTCAACAAACGATGCAATACACCAAGAGCATATTACCATATCCATATTGAAATGTGTGGTGATTAGTTCCTCACTAAATACGTAGATGATATATTGACAGCTGTTCCCACAGATCAAATTCAAACTACATTAGATACATTTAATAGCTTTCACCCACGCCTACAATTTACACATGAAATCGAAAACTACAAAAAATACCATTTTTAGATACACTCGTAATAAAACAACAAGATGGCACATTAATCATAGATTGGTATCAAAAACCAAGAAACACAGATCGCTACCTCAACTTTACATCTCACCATCCTCTTCATACAATAATAAACATGACCAAAGGGTTACTTCACAGAATGATTACCTTAAGCCATGAATCCTTCCACCACAAAAACATAAAGATATGCAAACAGATTCTCCATAACAATCTTTACCCTAAACAGATAATTAACAGAATAATCAACAATTACAACTCAACACTAACACCATCCACTATTACTAATAATACTACATTAAGTCTATCGAATACAAACAAACCAGCATACATTTCCATACCATTTATCCAAGGCCTATCACATAAACTAAACACATTTCTCTGTTCCGATAACTTCAAAATAGCTTTCAAAAATTATAAAACAATTCAAACCCTTTTTTTTTCCAAAATTAAAGATCCCCACCAGTAACAAATAAATCTGACGTAGTCTACAAGTTAAACTGTCCGGCTACAGTTAAACTGTGTGTTTTCAGGAATGTGATTATGTGCTTTATCTGTATCTATGTGTATTTGTGTGTGAGAGATAGATGGAGAGGAGGTATGTCGATCGGGTAACTTTTTTTAAAAACATTGTACAAAGAAATGATGAAGCCTCCAAACTTTTTAGTCTATTGTTAGCAGTCTACAATTGGTGATCGAAAACCCAAATTTTATAAGCTTAACGTTAATTAATTAATTTATTTTTTGTAGATAGTAGCTTTCATCTTCTAGACGTTGTGAATGGGTATTTTGTTTAGAACAAATAAGCGCGTAAATCTTTAATCAAGTTTAAGCAATGTCGCAAGAGGATTTAAAAATTGAGAAAATATAAATCGACGTTGATATATAGCCAGAATAATAAGGGTGGTTTGGATTCCTCCGTTTTTTATTAGCAGCAATTTTACAAAACGAATCAGAACGAGAAGCAGAAACGACAAAATTTTATTGTAATTCTATGACAATTTTTATGCTAAAAAATAAATAGAAATCTAAACTCTACTTGTAGCCTGGGAGGAGTTGATAGTTTAAAATAAAAAATACATAAGATTTATGACCATAACTATTATGAATGAAAATCGAGAATGCAAATTTCACATATAGAAATGGAAGAGGTTTGTTTATCCCTTCTCGTAACGAGACAAGTCGTTTCGCCTTTCTTCAATTGCATTTGCCGCTAGGCTCAGGGTCTTAAATTACGCACTTTATTCAAAACAGGCAGAATATTTATTAAACGTTTAATTCGTTTACCCTCCCCTGCTGTGAGTCGGAAAGGAATCACAGGGATCCCTTTTATTTTGATGTACGTCGTCATGCGGACGTCGGGTCATTCATGCTATCCGCCCGACGGGCTCACATATGTGCCGGGACGATTTTATCGTCGTATTCGTGCAAGATCGTGTTTCCCAATGTAGAAAGAAACAGCTTTGAGCATAACATGCCCTTTATATGACGGCCTTGATCTTATCGCCGGAGGTGAATTTATATCTCGCCGGTTTATTTGGCGTGGGACTTTTCCCACTGTTCGATTTGATTGATTTATTGCGATATAGGGATGTTCCTGGCGAAAGACAGAAGAATTGAGAGAGAGAGAGAGAGAGAGAGAGAGAGAGAGAGAGAGAGAGAGATTGAGATTGAGAGAGAGATTGATCTGGAAATGTCACAAAAATGACAACTTCTCATCAGGCCCTGTAAAAAGCTCTAACTGATTTCCAATCCGAAGTGGCTAGAAATTACAGACTGTCTTTCAATTACTTTCTAAACTGAAAGTAGATGACCGCAGAATTCGACCGCAACTGGATTTATAACTTGGGAGTAATAAAAATAATTTCCCTGTTATTATAATATGTAATACCATATGTTAACTTATTTCCTCTTAAAACAAATGAAATGTGAAATTACAAATATCGTTATTACATTAGTTGTAAACATTTCATTTTTTTTTTAATTTGTAGTACATTACAACTACCTTAAAGTAGGTAACAAGTAACAGTGAGCAAGGTAATTAAAACAAGACAAAATTAAAAAATCAAGAGTGGAGAAAACACCCATTGGTATTACTCCAATGTTACAATAATATGGTTTGTTCAATTGATACGTGTGTCATTATCACTTTCACTGTCATCACCANTTCGCAGATATTCAACATTTTATGTTTTTTCAACCATGTATGGTTTCGTCATAAATCATGAACTTTTTATTTTTGGAG
Source organism: Cimex lectularius (assembly GCF_000648675.2). Taxonomy (NCBI): domain Eukaryota; kingdom Metazoa; phylum Arthropoda; class Insecta; order Hemiptera; family Cimicidae; genus Cimex; species Cimex lectularius. The sequence continues at coordinate 1,076,696 of NW_019392979.1, read as the reverse complement.
AGATGCAAAAAGAAGAATGAATAAGAGCGTTAAATTTTCTTTTAGCCGGCACACTTACAGACTTTCAATTTATTTTTTGGTAAAAACACAAACACTAAGTCTTTAAAAAAACTGCTAAATTTACAATATGTAAAAAAAACACTTGCAACCTCGTTGGACAAATTCACGGTTGAGTTTAGGAAATTTCATAACAGGTTGTTCCTTTTAACCTTTCTAGCGGTATACCACTTTCTTTAATTAAACGAAGAAGTCGTTATGAAATTTGCGCCAATTTTGGGGTGGATTCGATTAGGAAATTTCTGGCACCGATGTCCCGGTTCTCACTTAAAAAATTAAACTCCTCTGAATTATGGAAATTGAAACTTTATAAACGTGTTGTAAACAAAAAATCAAGAATTATGTATTTAAATATCTACGACACCCATGCTATTCGACTCATACGACCAACAGCGCACTGCAAAAATCAATCGACTTGCGTGTACGGTTTAGTATCCGATGGAGTTGTTGAACATAAAATTTGTATAGGAGGTGGAAAAGCATGCTGAATTGTACAATTACACGATCTCTGCTTATTCCAGAAAGGACACATCGGCGATGGCTTGGAATGAGATTTGTTGAATTGTACGAATTATTGCATCCTTCTGTGTTTAAACTGATATTAGAACCTTCTGAATGAATAAAAATAATAAAGTAAGGAGGTACGTAATAAGATCATTTTTCATCTACGAGAATCAAATAGATTACACGACATTTGAAAAGTGGCAAAAAGGAGGGAAAATTCGAGAGGTAGGTTGAGATGGGAAGTTGATGTCCATGTGCATCGAAGTCACGATAGCTCAAGTGGTAGAGTAGCGGCGCATTTAGCCGAAGATCGTGGGTTCGAATCTCGCTCGTGCCATTGACTTTTTTATCTCAACTAAAAACCTTAATTAATTGTAAGATTGTAAAACCTTAATTAATTGTAAGTAGTGGTCAAGCGGACCATGAAAACTAGTGAATTTAATAATTTAAAATTAAGTATACCTTCACTAAAGCTCTCCGTGGCCATTTCATTTGTCGCCGAGAATCAATTAGATTACACGATATTTGAAAACTGGCAAAAAGGAGGACAAATTCGAGAGGTAGGTTGAGATAGGAATCGGTGTCCGAGAGGATCGAAGTATAGATCGAGCGGTAGAGCAGCGACGAAGGTCGTGCGTTCGAATCTCGCTCGTGACCCAACTTTTTCATTTCAACCAATACCTTAACTAGAGTATCCTAATTAGAGTACCTTAATAGATTAATTAATTGATAGGGATTAACTTTCATCTGTATATGGTTGAAAAAACGTGAAATACTCTTAACTTAAATCTTCGTTTTACATTGGTTTTTTTTTTTTTTAACCTAAAAATTAATCCAAATTTGTAACCATTGTTTGCCTTTTGGAAATTCAATTTATTATTTTCTAAAACTACTTAGAAATAAAATAATGATCAAGTGATAAAATATCGATTAGCTACTGAGAATGCATAAAATGCTGCCTGACAATAATATTTACAATCACAATAAATCATGCTGGAATCAAGATTATCGAACAACGAATTTTATTAATCTCTAATTAAATACAATAGTTTCAGGATTATTTATTGCCAATATATTGATATTCTGCTTTTGATTTATTCTGTAGATAAATTCCAGCTGAAACTAATTCCGTCGCATATTTCAAAAATCAGAAATCAATAGCAGGCAGTTTCCTAGTTGTTGAAAAGGTTTTTACGTTGTATTGTGCGTAGAAGCGAGGTGCGAGGTCGTACCCAGCCAATTACGGATTTTGGCTGACGTACGTGATAGGGAAACCGTACGAAAGGTACAAAAACAGTCATTAGATTGGATTATCCCAACAGGAGCACAAGCAGATTGCACTAATCTGGCAGAACCAAACACGTGCAACCTTGAGAAACGCAAGCAAAATTTAACACTGCTGATGCGCTCCAACTGGATACACGGAACGTGTTCTTTTATCAACAATAAAATCAAATGTTGAACCGGTTTTCTTTACGTAATATAGACACCAGAAACAACAGCGTCTTTACGTTTGATGATAATTTAAAAATTAGGTTCAAGATTTGTTCTTTCTTTATAATTTTAACCTTCTTATCAAAGTTCATGTTGACAAACGAAAATCTGAACATCATGTTTATTGTTGCCTGTTAAAAAATATCTAAGATTACCAAAAGGAAATGTCTGGAACAACTCATATCTAGTTTATACTTTCGACTGTTGTCAAATGATTAAAAATCCTACGCAAACAGCCTTTTTTAAATGCTAGCCGCTCCATTGTGCTTTCTTGTCGTATTATTGCGCCATTCTTGGAATTTTATGACTTAGAATTGCGTCATTTCATGTCCTGACGTGTAGTCGTTTAGTCAGAGCTTGACGATGATTCTTCTAGCATTTTAAAACAACTCCCGCTTTAGGTCAGTGACTAATGTTTTCATTCCTTTCACAAACAATCAACAGTAAACATTGTAACTTAATTCAATTATATTACATCCGTTTAAAGAATGAACTGTGACTAATTGTGATAAGAAACATAGTAGGCAGAGATTTTTCAATTAATTTCACAACTTTTATCTTTATTTGTTTATATTGTTTAATTTTAGAAATATTAGGATTATGTACCTTACATGTCATTAAGATGAAGCAAATCTAATTTTGTGGTAATCCAAAACACAGTACGAAATTTTCTTTTGAGGAAATGAATTCGGTGGTCTGGCCGTGCCAGTCAGGATGAGATACCGTCCCTTGATCTTGCAGCCTCTGGCACTGGGCATCAACATATAATGCTCATGATGAACGGCATAAGCAAATCAGCGATGTTTCAAGTCCGAATCTGTGCATGTATGTCATCTTAGATCTATGTTTCAGTCCGCTGCGGCGCGATCCTCGTAAAAGTAAATACGATTCTGTCCTCAACAGGTGAAAAAATTTGTTTCTTCCCCTCGTCGAACAATTGCAAGATTCCGTTTTCAACCGTCTCCTCAAAAAGGTGTTTTCTAATTAGGGATGAGGGATATCTGTTCTAGTCCACCGGTAGCAGGATGGCTCCGTATCCTCTTTAGCCAGTAGATTGCTTAGAATGCCGAATGTAGTAATTCAGTCCAACGAAAAAATGCATAGTGACGGTGCTAGGTCAGGTAAAAACCCCGCTTTACTTCAATTTACGCGAACTCCTCAGCCTGTTTATTCAAGCAAGACGTTTCCATCCGACGTACTCATCCTTCTTACTTCCATCGGTATGTACACGCATAATATATACCCTCGATGCCCTTTGAATCTGGTGCCCAATTATAATGTTCGGTGAGCAGCTCGACCTTAAAGTCAATAAAAGAGATGCTTACCACTGAGTATCTTGCTACATATGAGATGGTTTTGAAGCTCTTATTCATTTTTATGGTATAAAGCCTTTGAGCTCTTCTTAGTACCATCAAATTACTTTTGATTCTTAACGCCTTTCCCATTGGGCATGCTTTATGTATTTTGTTATTAAATCTTTTGTCACTTTTATGTTTATTTAAGTATTTTCATATTTTTCCCAACGTTATAATTTTGAAAAATAGTTTTGATGTAACGGTAATCAAAATTAAGTAAAAATGCATAAAGTTGGCGGTGCGAGGTCAGGTAAAAACCCCGCTTGACTTCAATTTACGCGATTAGATGTACATATAATTTCAGGGTATAGTATAGCGATCGCTGTTCCGATTTTTGGAGGAAATGGTTGTTTTATTGTATATAGTAATGATAGTTTTGTGTTTCTAGCATGTGTTGAGAGTGAATTTATTAAGCGCGGATGTGTAGTGTGAGAGGGTCGTTGGCGGAATATTGAGTACTCCATCGACCCTCAATTAAGTGGTTATATAATTTGTGTACAAGGTGATGATGTAGATGTAATTTTTCAGGGTATGGTATACTGCGCCCTTTAAGAGCTATTGTATCCCCCGTGCCTAAAGCACATCGGTGAGTCCTATTTCATCAAGAAACCTGATTAATAGGCCCGGTTTCAATGGTTGAAGCTCTTCTATGGCCACGTTATACATTCCAAAACATTTCTTCCTGCGGGCTAGTGCAGCTCCGCAGTTTGTTAGCAGATGTGTTGCTGGCTCTTCTGCCTCTTTGCAGAATCTGCATGTGCCATTTTGGATTATTCCAATCTTCTTTAAGTGTCCGTTTAACTTGCAGTGTCCTGTTAGGAATCCTATTAGGATTCGCAGTTTATTCCTGCTTTCTTTGACACATTCTGTAATTTCTTTTCTTCCGAAATTGGTTAAAAGATTCTTGTATTGTCTGTGTCAAATGAAGGAATTCCATAGTTCCCTCATTTTCGTTTTGTCCTTCTGCTTGAGATACTCGTTAATAGTGTGGCTTCCTATGCGACAGAAGGGTTCAGGCCCTGTCAGCATTGTTGCAGCTCCTTGCCTTGCAAGGGTGTCGCTTTCTAGTTGCCTTCTACTCCCATGTGTCATGGGACCCAGCAGAGGCTGACTTTGTTCTGCATGCCTAATATGTTCAGTGAATGAAATTTGAGCTTAGTGCTTTGATGGCTGGGTGGCTATCTGACATGATAGCTATGTTCTTGTTTTTGTTCCCTTAACTTAGATTGAATTGGGTACATCTTTCAATTGCATGAATCTCAGTTTGGAAGATAATGGTGTGTTTTCCCATGGGATCTGAGTATTTGGTTCCGGGTCCAAATACTCCTGCCCCCGTACCTTCTTGTGTTCTAGATCCATCTGTGTACCAAAAGATGGTGCCATTTTTAAAGGAGTTATTTCCTTTTCTTTCCCATTCTTTTTTGATACCCAGATATATTCGGAATTTTTGGTTAAATTCAAACATCCTTTCATGTCGTCTCTTGGAGCCATGAGTATCGGATGGTCTTTCCATAGTTTGTTGATATCTCTCCATTTTATTCCTGTTGGAGGTTTCTCTTTGGTAAAATTAATGATGGTTTTCTGCGCTGTCCTTATTACCATGTGGTGTAGGGGGATTAATCCCAGTACTTTTTCCATGCTAATTGTAGGACATGTTCTCATTGCTTCCGTTATGCAGATGCATGCAAGTCTCTGTATTTTTGTGAGTTCTTTTCTTTTAGTTACTTGTTCTGCTTTATAAGCCCAGGCTATAGCTCCGTTTGTATGTAAAAGTCTTACTATCATGGTGTACAGCCATAGCAGGGTTTCCGGTCTGCATCCCTAGTTCCTTCCTGCTATTCTTCTGCACAACATCAAAGCTCGCGTCACCTTCGTGATGGTAGAGCTGATGTGTTTCTTAAATGCTAGTGTTTTATTTAGTGTGATGCCTAGATATTTGTCACCCTGGATAGCACAGGGATAAAACGTCAGGGATATGCGGACGACATGGTCCTGACAGCCAGGGGAAAATTCGAGGAAACTCTATGTGATATAATCCAAGAGGGACTAAAAATCCCAGAAGAATGGTCTAAAACCGCTGACTTAGGAATCAAACCTAATAAAACAACTATAGCCGCTTTTACACGGAAAAGGAAACTTGATCACATGAGGCAAATAACACTCAATAACACCGTGATTGAAATTTAAAAAAATCACGCGATTAAGAAGTCACCTTTATTTTAGTTTGAATAGAATTTTTTTCTTCCTTTTATAACGCGATACAGAAAGTTTTCCTTGTTAAAAGTGTGCAGGGTAAATTGAATTTTATAATTGAAACACCGTCTGAACAGAATTAATTAAGCCAGATTTTTCCGAAAGTTTTGTCACATGTGGGCCGCATCCCATCAGTAGAAGTTCAGTGCAGAATTAATTTTGTTGTTGTAATTGAATGGGTTAAAACCAGTCCAATTACAGATCGTAATTGTTTCACATTTTTTGTTTACTGCAATTATTCTACTGCAATTACTACAATATTTCTCGTGTAGAATAACTAGGTCCATTATCTAAAAATGAAACATATTTTCCTTTGGCCCGAGCATGGTAAATTATTTTAATTTTACAATTGGCCAAACAATTTACAAAATTTTTCGTGTGTAACTAAATACTTTGGAATTGCCGTAGATAGGAATCTAAAGTTGAAAGCAGGGTAAGAATAAAATAAAAATTGTACGACGATTTCAGTGAAATATACTTTTTAATACGAAAACTCTCATATTGTACTGCTTTATAACCGTTTTCGACAAACGCTGCATGAAACGAGGTTTTTTTTTCAAAATTCGATATTTCAAATTAATCTTAAATAACATAGTATAATTACATTTGCAAGTATAATTGTATGCGTATTTGCAGTTTCATTCTTATTTCATATTGGAATCGTGCTGAAAACTGTACTTTCAATTATAACTTGAACTGAATTTGCATTCGAAATTGGACTTTCAGTTATATTTGAAAACTTCCCGAAATTATGACAAAACGCAAGTCACTTACTATACAAATACGTTGATGACGTACGTACTCCCCTTATACAACAAAATCAACAATACTTCCTGCACCTAACAATCATTAAAACTGAGAACATACTACTATTTGACATAGACACAAAACCAGCGGTTATCGACATCATGCAAACTGACTATAATCACCTGCACTAATTTGACAAAAACGGCAGATCATGCGAATGCGGAAAAAATACATAGAACATAGAATTTTTCATGTTCGCAGTCCTTTCCTTTCTTATCATTTTAGATAAAAATATTTATCAACAAGATTGGGCCCCATCCCAGTGACTGTCTGAACGCTTCCCCGTGTGGATAGGGCGAGGTGGTAACCATTTTATGGCCACCGAGGTTCCCTGATCTCAACCCTTTGGACTTCATCGTTCGGGGTTGTCTCAGACAAGAAATCTGCAGGGTGCAGGTCAACGGCGAAGAGAAGAATAATTCCTGCAGTAAAAAAAAAACCGTAGGGAGAAGTTAAATCGCTCAGATACTGTGGGAGCTGTTTGGAAACGACCAAGGTTTTGCAACAGGAACAGGGGAAGGCAGTTCGAACACATTTTATCCTGAATACACATTATTGTAGTGTTTAATGTGCATTTTTTTCTAAAATGAGAATAAAATGAAAGAAAATAAACTACCACCTTAAATCACAGTAATGCATACATCGTTAGAAAGGCTATTAATGAAGAAATTTTTGTGTAATTCTACAGTTTCTAAAATTATCTGTAAAAGAGAGACAAATTTTTGAATTCCTATAAAAGTTCCGGATTTCTGATAAATTTTACCCTTCCTCTGCTAAAAATGATATTTACGCGTGTCGCAACGAGATAAAAATGGTGTAGATTTATCGCTCTTTCCGAAAAAAGAGACAAAACTGCGAATAAATTAGGAAGAGTTGGGACAACGCGATTTAACGTCGTAAGGTCCGACTTTTTTTCGAAAAGCCCAATAACAATCATAACTCCGTATTGAACAGAGGTAGAATACCCTACTCTGGCGACATTCTACTCCATTAAAAAAAAAGTTACACTGATCCGAATCCCGCATACAAGTAGAACACATTTTACCTAACAACAATTTAAATATAAAATAGACCGACAATCGAAAAGACAGACTGGAATTATTAAAAAAAAGACTTGGGTCAACAAAAGCACCGACAAACGAAGATAAGACGACACTCGCATCCACCACCACGACCTTACAAAAGGGACTTGACTTAACGGAATCATACTGAAGATGGCGAAATGCCGATCATTTCGGACGAACAAAAACAACGAGGGTTGGCAGACCAAACGATCGATTACGTCTACCCTATTTGAAACCAGTTTTATCATTATTATTTGTTTTACAAAATTCAAATTACTATTAGACGACGTAGCATAATTTCATGTTCAACCGGCATTGGGCCACTTATTGTGTCCGTCTTCACTTACAGATTTGACGAGTCAAAGGCGTTTCGGAATTGTGCCATCTTCAGAGAGAGAAGAACAATGAAGAAAATGANCGTCCTAATTTTTATTTTACAAGTTATTCACTTTTATGTAAATTTAATTATAAACTTTAATAAGATGTAATAAATAAATCTTTTTTTAAAAACGAGTGTTAGGGGCGTCGGTGGCCGCAACGGTTTAGGCATTGACACGGCGCTCATCACTGTAAGGTAAAGGTCCCGGGTTCGAATCCAGCGGCCCTGCATTCGAACCCGACATACTTACAACTGGGCTTTTTTTCAAAAACACCGGCACCCTGAGGGTTTATATGACCTCTGCTGTTGCGAACCCTCGTAAAAAGAAAAAAAAAGAAAAATAACGCACTAAAACCAAAACCAGGTACGTTTTTATCTATAACTGAATGATGTTCCGGTGTTTTAGTGAATTTTCATTCAAACCATCATAATTAAATAATTTTTATTAAATCTCCTGAATTTCTGATTTCGTTGAATTGGGTTTACATTAAAATAATTATGTTGTAATACATATAACGTTAAAAGTACATGTAGGTCGAAATAAACAAAAAATATGAGTGTGCTTTTTTTTGTGTTTTTCTGTTTATAATAATTGTGTGAGTAATTTGACTTTTAAGTTTAATTGTAAGTGAAAATCCAATTCCAATTATAATTGGTATTGTACTTCTATGAGTTTTCATTTGTTTTAAATTTTCTCCAACTTTCGATCGATAATGTGTTTGTTTATTTGTAATTAACAATTACATTCAAACGCATTTGATATTTTATTTTTTACATGATTTTTTATAGTTGTACTTGTATTTATATTAACAATTTCTAAGTAATGAAACTTGTTTATTTATGATTTATGTCTATGTTAATTTCAATTTCAATTTTTTTTTAACGAGGGTTCGAAACAGCAGAGATTATATCGACCCTCGGGGTGTCGGTGTTTTTGAAAAAAGCCCATTTGTAAGTATGTCGGGTTCGAATGAAGGGCCGCCTGGATTTGAACCCGGGACCTTTACCTTACAGTGATGAGCGCCGTGTCAACGCCTAAACCGTTGCGGCCACCGACGCCCTTAGTGCGTTGTTAAAAGCGAGATTTTGATGAATTACAATTAATTAAGGTTTTTTTTAGTTGAGATAAAAAAAGTCAATGGCGCCAGCGGGATTCGAACCCACGATCTACGGCTAGATACGCTGCTGCTCTACCACTTGAGGTAACGTGACTTCGAACCGCTCGGACACTAACTTCCAATCTCAACCACAACTTTTGAATTTTCCCTCCTTTTTGCAGTTTTTGCCAGATGGGTGTTAGTGTTTAGATACACGTTATAATAAAGAACGAATGACGTAATTAAATGTGTTGTTAGAATAGGATTTGTACGTTCAATTATCGTTTTTATTGAAATATTGACTACAATATTGAAATTTACTGATCTTTCAATGGTAATTTTAGTATAATTGTAGTTTAAATGTATTAAAGTTATAAATACAGTTTTTAGTAATTACAATTATATTTGCCATTGTAATTGTTTTCTTCTTCCAGAATTCTTTGCATTTGGAGTTAAAATTAAAATGATGTAATATTTCTCAAACTCTATTTAGGAAAATAATAGAGCATAAGACTGGATTCCAAATGTAAATATATACAGTAAGTAATTGCTTCGAATTAAAATTCTAATTATTTGAATAATTAAAACAACATATAATGTTTTTGTTTGGTTCGAAAGTATTATAAAATTCAGTTCATAAACGGTCTCACAGGCCGGTTTCAGCCTCTGATAAAAAATAATATTATTTATCTTTATGATAAAGTATTTCTGACATACTTAGGTGAATAAACGTTCAGTTTCGTGATAATCCTATAGTTGAAAATTAATATTTATCTTTTTATTTGTAAGGAGGATAATAGTCGGACAGCCTTGGTAGGTCTGTAGGTCTGAAAATAACACCATGGTTCTGATATTGACAGGTGAAACGAATGGCTTTCCCCCAAAAGGCATTGTAATTGCAAATTTATCATTTCAACAGTTTTTGACGTGGAGCACTTAGGTAAAAGACTTCTCAGAGATGTATTGTCGTACTTAATGCTAATACAGGCCATCGATGTCTGCGGTTGAATCGAGTTCCAGCTGTCTTTATCGTAAAAGTCGAAGACGGCCGGAGGGACTTCTTCAAGTTCCAGCGGCCGTGTTGACCCCGGCGTTTCCAGCAGATGAGCAAACAAAACAATGGGACCAGTTTTGAACAAAAGGCAAGTTTGTTGGGCGAGATATGCACATATATCTCCGGGACAGCCGCCCTGCGGATTTCCCCTTCCTGAAACTGCGGTGAATTGAATTATTGTTGCAATATATTGCGACATTTGTTTTTCCTTTTATTATACCAGATTATGTTTGTAAAGCCGTTTAATCAATCAATAATTTTTTTTAAACTCTTTACTTTCATATTGTTATTATTGCGCTACCTACATCAGCAATGCACCAATTGTTACAGGTCTTCAAACAGCATTGTTCTCGAAGAAAAAGGCCTACCCTTGTTTATATAAAATTTTGACTACAGTGTACAGAACATCCTAGAGTTTTATCGTTTTCAAATTAGAAAAAAAGACATTGGAAAAAACTAACACTTGGTTCGGTTTTGTATCATTTTGGCTTGGAGGTAAAAACAGAAAATACTGACTGTTAAGCCAACAAAGCCAGTTAACATCATTTGCTAATTCTCACTGTTTGTGCAGGAAACCACTTTGATGACGTACTTTTAACACTAATTTTGTTAATATATAACATTTTATTCATGGAATCATGTAAAAACTATTTTTCCTCCTTTACGGTTTAATAATTAGAAATAGTTTCAAAGTCCTGTTGAAAGAGATATTTATCGAAAGTTTGATAAACGAATTGAGTTTTTTCTTTCTTTACAATTCTCCTTAGCCCTCATATTTTATATATATAGAATGATTCACGGCTTGAACGACAAAGTTTATCAGGTGCTTCTACACCTCAAATGCAACAAAAAAGTTCATATGAACCATGGGTCGATTCTCAACCCTTTCGCAGATATTCAACATTTTATTTTTTGCCACCTATCTACGGTTTTTGTCATTAATCTACACGTAGCTCTTGAAATTTTCATTTTTGGGAAAATCCAAAAAAGCGTCGAAAAGATCGTTACACTTCTTTTAAAAAGAAACCCTTCTACATGATTTTTTTGGTTTTTTTTTTGGCAAAATAACAAACATTAAATTTTTCAAAAACTGCTAAATTTAAAATTGGCAAAAAAAACTAAATTTGCAACAGTAGAGCTTGGAAAATTGAGTAATAATTTCTTCGTCTAATAAGCTTTCTTGCGGTATCCTCTTTTCTTTAATTGCACCGAATTAAATTTTATGCTTAATGTGAAAAAAGTGGTACCGGTGGGAAAAAGATAGAATGGGGTTAATCTTGAATTTTACTTTTTTGTCATGGGGAAAATTTAATTTCCATTTCTAACTAAATAAAACTTTAAAAAAAGCACAAAAGAAAGAAAAATGAAACAACCATATAAAAAAGAGACAATAAACCAACCGTTGCAGAACAATCTGACAAAATATCTACACTAAACCAAGACAAATCAAACAAAAACAAAATGAATAACAATACACAAGTTGTAACACCCAACTTTAACTTAATAAAAAACAAAAATAAAAATAATAAAATAGCAATAATAAAAATTCAGTGTAATTTTTTGTTTTTGTAGTTATTGTTTATTGCCCCTTTTAAGAATTTAAAATAATGTAAATCCCTTATATAGCCCTTAATGTGAATCGTACTTCATACTGAAAAACCCTAGCTAAAATACTTTTCAGAAAGAAAATATAATTTCTAACCCATTACTCAATGAGTTTCATCAACTCATCAAGTGTAGACGTATTCAGTATGTGGCCCAGTACCGGTTCAGGAAGTGTACTCCGACTCGCAGGCCAGCACCCACCTTCAACTTTTTCAAATTTCAAGCACTTTTAAATTTTTAATTTTTCTAGACGAAACCCCCCTTTGTAAAAATATATAATATTTTATACACATCATTATAACAAAAAGAAAAACTATGGGTCAAATTGTGCGGTGAACCTTACTGTTTTGTGTGTGGTGATTAGTGACCGTTAGTCGAAGATTATTCAGAAATCGTGAGGTGCGGTCTGGGGTGATGTAGGTTTCAGAAAAACATTTTCCTTATCTTGCCAACGTTTCGATCTTTATTGAGATCATCTTCAGGGCTCAAAGTGTTTGTTTTCTGTGTAATTGTGCCATTCTTGCGTGTCGTGTTGAGAGTGGTTACTGTTTTGTATGAACTAATTTTCAGAAACATTACCTGTATAGAAATGATGAAGATAGGGTGAGTATGTCTATTCACCTTTATAGAAGGTAGTTCTACTCATTCGTACTCACAGTTGGTTGTTTTGAACGATCGAATTTCAAGCATAAAACGCTCATTATCAGGTTGAAAAAGTTACGAGCAATTCTTTCGCAATGAATTGTACAAGTGAACCGGCCGATCCACTGCCACAAGACGTTCAAATGAGAAGCAGGTTTTTGAAGCAGTTCAATTTTGAACGTACAAAAAACATGAATTTGTTTAGACTTAAAATTTACTAATTAACTATAATTTTAGGCCAAAAAGTAATTTCAAACCTATTATTTTCGTTTAAAATTATGTAGTTCACAACTTACTGTTTAAATATTACACGCTAACACTATAATTGGAAATATAGAAAAGGTGTATTTTTGGTGGAAAACTCATACAAAGCGATTCTTGGACTTAAAACTCATGTATGTTTTTGATCCTCGCAGATTTCAACCGTAGAAATTTGACCTCGATACATATTAAAAATGTTAACTTGACATTTTAGACTGAAAACCGGTGAAAACCATTTTTTCCAGTACATACAACATACCAATCTTTTGTTTTTACTGGAGAGTAATGAAACTCTGCTTCTACCTAAAACAATCTATAATTTACTTGTTACTACTTTCTTGTTGTCTAATTTTTGTTAAAAAAACATGCCAAAAAATTTTTCATAATTTTAAACCGTATAATGTAAAACACTTAAATTCACTAATTTGCGTGGTCCGCTTGACCAATTAATGTCTTTCAATCAATTAAGGTTTTTAGTTGAGATAAGAAAGTCAGTGACACGAGCGGGATTCGAACCCACGACCTTTGGCTAGATACGCCGCGACTGTACCACTTGAGCTATCGTGACTTCGATCCATTCCCGCTCGTGACACTGACTTTTTTGTCTTAACTAAAAACCTTAATTAATTGGAAGATATTATAAAGCGGACCACGAAAACCAGTGAATTTAATAAGTTAAATGAAGTATATCTTCACTAAAGCTCTCCGTGGCCATTTCATTTGTCGCCGAGAATCCAATCCGATTACACGACATTTGAAGAATGGCAAAAATGAGGAAAAATTCAAAAGGTGCGGTTGAGATGGGAAGTTAGTGTCCGGGTGGATCGAGGTCACGGTAGCTCAAGTGGTAGAGTAGCGGCGTATCTAGCCGAAGGTCGGGGGTTCGAATCCCGCTCGTGACACTGACTTTTTATCTCAACTAAAAACCTTAATTAATTTAAAGATAAGTATTAAAAACTAAAATAAAATCGCTTTTATACATATTTAAACCACTTGAATTTATTGTATTATGTAAAAAAAGTTTTGACACTATGGAAAAAATTATGGGAATTTATTAGAAAATACATTGTTGCCTAAGCTGAACAAACTTTTCCTTGTTTCATGGTACTTACCGTTTACGTGTCCAGGACTTGACGCGATGTAAGTTTCAATCCTATAAAGGAACTTTGGTGACAATTTTCAACTCGTAAATCAGTTATTTAATTAAATTTACTTAGTTTTACAATCTAAACTGTTTCTTGGCACCTTTCATTTCAGAGGTTTTTTACGCTTACCGGTCCTGGCTGTATAAACCGATTTGACAATAAGTGGAAGCTATTTCAGGACGATCCCCTGCAACAAATAAAATGTTTATGTTTATTATTTTTCCACTGAAAAACACATAGACGTGTTGGCACGAGGTGAAATAATAATGAAAGCATAAAACGTAAAAATATTTTTGTACTTAAAGCATGTTATGTGCTGTTGCTAAAGTTCATAACGTTTTAGAATTTATTCAGAGCGCGTATACAGTTCGATATGCAGGTAGAATATATGTTCTCCCGTTCATTGTTTCACAATAAATGAAAAAAAAGAACAGAAAATATATCGCTATGTTTAAAGAGTCTTGGGTGCTGGACAGAAATAAAATCTATCGTGTGGGTTATCTAAAAATACCCATTACCCAGTCATATTTAAAACGAAGTGATATCTGTTCGTAATTAACGATAATTCTCGTAAGTATTTTTAGATGAAAATTATTAATATTCTCTCTTAATCAAATCCACCTTGGGTACGCCTTAATTCGAGGTCAGACCCCAATCGGGATGCCAAGTTGAATGTTTTTGTTGACAAACTGTCAGTTCTTCGGTTCGGGGGAGAGTTGGAGATTTTCACTTTTAGACTCTAGTATAAACCGATTCCTATCTAGAATTTTTCTATGAAAGCATACGACAAAACCTGTTAAAAAGTAAAGTATTTATGAGAATTTTTAACATTTACTACAATTTATCTAATGATGAGTTCACTACATTAACTTCTATTTTTTAATGGCCTTATGTACTATGCATATCAGCCAAGCCAGACAATATATTATGCGTATGCATTGGAGGGAAAGGATATTGTAAAAAAGGGCATATCAAGTCAAGATGTATAAATTTATCTAGTCCCACAAATTTGAGTATATCTCCAGAGCACGAAAATCTTTGTTCTCTCCTCTACTTTTGAAATCTATCACACATAATTCAAAATGTTCGGAACCTCATGTTGAGTATTTTCTAAGATTTTGACAAAAAATCATTTTCTGAAATATTATATCTTTTTATTGTGTCAAAGCAACATTATAGATTTTTTCTATGCTATATATTAGCCTGTAAGGCTAATTGGTAGGGACTATGAATTTTGACATCTATCAAAATAAGCAATTTGCAGGATTATCAGCAGTACTAAAAATTCGCGAGGTGAACCTTATGCAGAGAAAATCGCTAATAATATCCTCAACAATTCCTGCTAAAAAGTAAAGTATTTATGAGAATTTTTNAACCGTGTATGGCCTATTCTTAATCGCGTTAGGACGATTCCTTGTTTCCGGCTCAGGTTCTCGGGGGGCCATCTACGAATCGTGCTCTTGACGCGCAAAAGCCTCTCGGACGACCCGGCCCACTGACGCTGCCATCTTTCTTTTATCATGGTCTTTACTGCTAGCTTGGCGTCAGAGGGCCTGGTCGCGATGGTCCGGTCTGGAGGGTTGGACGTCCCGGCCTTTGCCGCCTCGTCCGCACGTTCATTACCCTCCAGCCCGACGTGTCCGGGGATCCAGACAACAACCACCGTTTTTCCGAAGCGCTTCAACTCGGCGATTTTTTCCATCAACAGCACGACGAGAGGGTCCACAGAGAACCCGTCTCGCAAGGCCCAGACAGCGCTCAGAGAGTCGGTGCATACGAGGAAGGCTGATCCTTCCTCGGTCCGCACCGCCTCGAGAGCGTGCCAGATCGCATACAGTTCTGCCGTGTATACGCTGCAATGGGGGGGGGCAGCGACCAGGAGGTGGCCACTCCTTTGCTATACACGGCACAGGCCACACCATCGCCAGGCTTGGTCCCGTCTGTAAAGACAAGACCAAAACCGGCGTACTTGTTCCTCAGTTCAAGGAACTTAGTCTTATAGAGGTGTGGCACACGACTTGGGCAAGCTCGCCAGGTCGTCGCGGACGAGTACTGCAGGAAGGGTCCAGGGAGGTGGCGGTCGGTCACCTAGCCGAAGCACAGCAGTTTATTAAAGAACTGAAAGAAAAGAAGAAGAGAAATATTGGTTTAATATTTTATTTCTGGTAGAAAGTTTATTGAAATAGCCATAAAGTGTTATATGTGTGTTCTCGAATAATCTGGACTTTGCATGCTAGTAAAATAAATAAAGTGTAGATAAATAAAATTAAAAATCAAATCTTCCGCACACACTTTTACACGTTTGAGTTATTCGATACGACGAACTGAAATGCTAAATTTCATAAACGTTTCATTTTGTCCGTTCTTCAAACAAACGATTATTGTTATTTTTACAATCGAGGCCTGTCTCAGGCATGTGTTCGGTGTTTCGCTGTTTTCCGTACGAGCCGTTTTGACCTTTCATTTTTCAGTAGAGTATTTTGTTGGATGTCCAAATTATATCTGACACACTGAGTATTCGCCAACTCTTTGTGCTCTTATTACGAAAACCCCAAAATACGCAGGAACGGCCGAACAAGCCAGACCTTACAATGCATTTAAAACTTCCTTTGTAAATTTAAATTGGGATAAAAAGAAATTTGTTCATATCGATGATTTCTTACGAGTATAAATATATTTTATACCTGAAATAAGCTGTGTTTTTATTTTATAATCATAATTTTTCTGTCCGGCTTACATATAGCACACGTTCACTTTTTGTCTCATTAAACTAAATGAATGCTTTACATATACATTTTGGATTATTTTTAGTTGAAAGGTTTAAATATAAACAAACCTGACTGTGGCAATTATAGTGACAGCGTGAGAAAATGTTTTAAGTTTTTCTTTCACAATATATGGATTCAAAGTTCAATTACAGCAATAGAGTTTTCTACTTTTCTCGTACCGTATTCAACTACAAATTTGTTCAACAAGGCGCGTCATCCTAAGCTTTAAGATTTAAGCTTTCCGTTTCCAACATTGATGCAATTTACAGCTAGTTGTAAATGCTAAACTAAACAGAAGTGGAGCGTACAACTATAATGCGGTCGGATAAACGGACCATCGGGCCCTGGGAATTAAATTAAATCCAACACTAATGGCGAGAGGGATTTTATTAGAAAATACATTTCTGAAATAGAAGGTAGAATACATTTAGTTAAATTATAAACAAGTTACTGTGTTTTATTCGTCAGTTTTAGGATTGTTAAAATAATAATGGAGCTAATTTATAGATTTGTTTTACTTAAGAGTATGGTTCCTCAAATAAATCAGGAATGGAGTGGTAAGGTCTGGAAAAAAGCTACACATTTTTTTAACTGCAAAATTTGTATACAGCCATTTTTTTACAATATTGCATTATTATTATTATTGAGAACTAGATATTAGGATATTTTTATACACTTTTATACAATCACAAGTAACATTGCTATTTTTAAGGAAACCGTACAATTCACGTTATACAGCCAATTCGGTTGACGATAACGAAGTATCCCATCCCCTTCTGTTCTTCGGTTAAAAACCTAGGAGTAGTCTTTGACCAAAACCTTTTATGGCATTCTCACATTTCCCAAATTTCCCGCCATTCCATTGCCTCCCTCAGCCTGTTTCGTCGGTCCTGGCTTCTCTTACCTTTCGCCACCCGCAAACTCCTTGTATCTTCCCTTATACTTCCCTTCTTCGATTATAGCTGTTTAGCATACGGTGGTCTCTCGGAGGGGGAGAACGCGCGATTGAAGCGTATTATGAATTGTTGCGTAAGATTTGTGTACGGCACCCCACGGGGATCCCGGGTGTCGGGGTTGTATTCACAACTTTCCTGGCTATTCTCCTCCTTCCGTGCAGTATTTCCTAGGTTGCTTTCTTTTCCAGTCCATCTACACCCCGTCGTCCTCCTTACATCATCCAATCCCTCCAATTCAACTCCTCACATCTCACTCGTAAGACCCGCTCATCCCCAATCGACCTTATCCTTCCGCAATATACAACCTTGCTTCTTGATACCTTCGAAAGATCCTTTCTGATCCGAGCCCTTAAACTCTGGAACTCCGTTCCCCTTTCTATTCGTCACGCTGCCTTTTTTTCCTCCTTTAAATCCCACCTGTATAATCACCTCCTCTCCCTCCAAGCAGAGACCTCACGTTGACATTTGTTATTTTTGTTTAATATTCTCGTAATTTTTTCTTCTGCCCTGCCTTATTGGTATACATTGGGCCAAAATTTATATCTTTTTTTTTTTACTTTTAACTTCTTAGAAGGAACTTCCTTTATTTATTTCATGTAAATTATTCTTAGGGGACACCAGTCCCAGAATAAAGTTATTTTTCTTCTTCTTCTTCTTCAAAGTACCGTATACATAAGGCGGTTGGAGATTTATTTCTTTGGCATTGGAAACCTATCGAACATACTTCTGCGTTCATTCCCGTGTTTCCTGCAGTGCATGATATTGTGTTCAAGATCCTCGTATGTTCCACAGTCTTCACAGTATGGTGACGGAATTATATTCAGTCTGTATATATCCCTTGCAGAGTCCGTGATAGGATCGTAACCTTACTATCGTTTTGTAAAAGGCCTTGTTTATATTATTTTCTTTGCTGAACCAAGGCTCTCGTCATACTAACGGAAACATATTTTTGTAGAATATACCTTTGTTTTTTGAAAGGTATTTGTTTTGCCAATCTATCTGCTGCTGCAGCCTTAATAGCATGCAGATCTTTTCTGGGTACAGCTACATTTAGAGTGTTGCCCGTTGTGGTAGCATCTTTGGCTAGCCGATCTACATCACTGTGTTTGAACCCCGTATGGCCTTTGATCCAGGTGATTACTACTTTATGCCCTTTAGACCTGATCATTGCTAAAAGTTCAAGGATGTCGATGATAATGTAGTCCGCTATAAACAACATTTTGTCATTACGAAGTTTTTGAACACAGCTATGATAATCTGTATATATGATGACATTTGGGATTTGCTTGTCATTCGCATACTTCATAGCTTCCCTTATAGCAATCAATTCTGCACTATATATGGATAGGTACTGTGGGAGTGAAAACTTTTCGCTGTAATTCTGCACGGGATCGTAAAATGCACACCCTACGCGTCCATTTAGGAGTGACCCGTCGGTGTATATAAGATGGCCGTTTGGAAATCTCGCATATAGGTCACTAAGGTATTTTTGAGTCACTTCGGTTTTATTTGAGTCGGTGTACGTTGGGGATATGTATGTGGAATACAATATTGTCGAATATGTTCGAAACTTTTATTAAAGTATGGTGAAGGACATAATGACTCCACTGATGATCCATATTTAGCAAGCTACACATTGAAATATATATAAAAGCTTTATTTCTAAATACACATTATTCCATAAATAATTTCCACAAAAAAACCTGTAATGTACCTGTAGGCACTCTCAACACGACACGCAAGAATGACACTTACGCAGAAAACAAACACTTTGAGCCCTGAAGATGATTTCAATAAAGGTCGAAACGTTGGCACGATAAAGAAAATGTTTTTCTGAAACCTACATCACACCAGACCGCATCTCATGATCTCCGAATAATCATAGTAAATAACAAACAAAATAAAAATAGTTCTAGAAAATGGTTATAGAGGAAAATAGTTATAGAAACAATTGCTTTGATGTCAAAAATCATAAATTCTAAGAGTACGAAAAAATAGTCGATAATAGTTAACTTCTTAAACTAACATTTAAAAAAAAATTGCTTTAAACTGATGTTGTATTGGATCGTCTTGAGGTCATTTTTGAATGACCTCAAGAAGGTCCAATACAACATAAGTTTAAACTACGTAGATCAATCAACTAAAAATTGCTTTGTTACATATTAAGTAAACATAGAAATTGTAAAAAAATATTTTTTTTATTACATTTATTTGATATTTACTACTACAAATATTGTAATAAGTAAATATGTTCATATATGTTGAATTTGTCATTTGAGTCTCTTGTAGGAGAAGTTTCCCAGTGCAACACTCATAATGAAATCTTTTCAATCTTCACTCAATGAGAAGGTCTCGGAGCCACTTTCGCTTCAATCGTCTTGGAGGATTTTCAGGTATAGTTGGACGTGGTAAATGTCGTACTAACAGATTAATGTGTGTGCTCAGTGATTGGTGAAATTTTTATGGCGGGTTTTGATGATATCATGTACAAACGAGGTATTTATAATTTGACGGAGAATTTTAGATTGGATGATTGGTGACGGTGGGAATTGGAATCCTTGGCTGATCTCCACACTTCACAACCGTACGCCCAGAGAGGTCTAATCATTGTTTTGTAAATTAAAAGTTTGTTTTCAATGTTTAATTCAAGTGGTCTCTTTAATAATTTATAACGTCGGATTGTTTGTAGGAATATCTGCAGTGTATATTGAAAGTAGAAATGGGCCAAGTATGCTTCCCTGAGGAAGACCCGCCCTAATGTGTATATAAGGGCTCTGAAAAATTGGTCCGTCAAATGAAATAAAAGAAACAAAAATGTATACTAAACGCCGAATAGTATTAAGGGTAGGGCATTAAGGAAAATCATAATGAATTGCTGCACATTGTACGAAAATTCAACTTTTTTCCAGAATACAATCATGTCTGGTGTGAAACGGGGACAAGGTGATAACGTCATATGAAGCTTCACTTTTTCATTACCGTTGAATATTTGGTTGTGAAAAACAGTGAAGAAAAATCAGTAGTTCGCCCGTTAGTATTTTCACTTATTCATTCGTCTTGAGTGTGTGACTATAGAATTTATTTACTTTATTACATTGTACAAATATACATACAGGGTGAGTTTAGCTTCTGTCCCCCACTATATTTTTTTATTGGGGCGTTTTTGGGAAAAATCCCGAGCAAGTAAATTTTTATTTTGTGTCTAGTTTTCCTTGAGACAAAAACTTTTAATCTAATTAATAGGAATGTATTAAAATTAAAAAACGGATTATTGAAGTTTTTCTGGAGTACTGGAAAAGTGTTCTGAAGTGCGTTCAGGTTAACACCCTCTATATGTAGTCATGTTATGTATAAACACAAGCATTTTAAAAATAAGTACTTATTGTTAGTCTGAATTAGAAAAAAGGTCTTATATCAGAATTTCATGTAAGGCAAACAACAACTACATAAACCTTTTTTTTACACAATTGTATATGTTGGTATTCACGTAGAAAGTCTCCCACGTTGGCAAGTGAGGAGGTACAGGTTGAAGGAACTGAATACCAAATAACTTGGTTTCTTTGTATAAAATATTGAGTCCAAACAATCATAGACGTTGCTACGTTCCTTATGAAAACTTTTTATTTCTCCCCGGCCGAAATAAAAAAAAAGTAGAACCCAATTCCAGTTGATTTCACAAAAGCTAAGGGAATACAGTCAATAGAATGGAAATGATCATACAGCCGAAAGAATAAATAAAACAAGAGAAAACTTACAATACGAAGAGTTGTTTTTCCATGAATCCAATGTAAAAATTTAGTCAAAACTTAGAAATACAGTAGTAAACTAGTCAGATTCATCATCAATGACGTTGTCGATTTTAAACGAAATCAGCCAGCCAAGTTTAAATCAATTCATTATAATTCGTGGTCTACTGATCAAATTACTTCTTTCAATTACTTGATCTTTTTATGTAGAGTTGTAGATGTAGATGTAATTTTTTCAGGGTATGGTATACTGCGCCCTTTAAGAGCTATTGTATCCCCCGTGCTCTGCCTAAAGCACATCGGTGAGTCCTATTTCATCAAGAAACTTGATTAATAGGCCCGGTTTCAATGGTTGAAGCTCTTCTATGGTCACATTATACATCCCAAAGCATTTCTTCCTGCGGGCTAATGTAGCTCTGCAGTTTGTTAGTAAATGTCTTGGTGTCTCATCTGGCTCTTTGCAGAATCTGCATGTGCCATCTTGGATTGTTCCATTTTTCTTTAAGTGTCCATTTAATCTGCAGTGTCCTGTTTGGAATCCTGTTAGGATTCGCAACGTGTTCCTGCTTCCTTTGACACATTGTGTGATTCCTTTCCTAGTTAAAATTGGTTAGAAGATTCTTGGATTGTCTATGCCCAATGAGTGAATTCCATTGTTCCTTCATTTTCTTTTTGTCCTTCTGTCTGAGATATTCGTTAATGGTGTGGATTCCTATGCCATTGAAGGGTTCAGGTCCTATCAGCGGTTTGGCAGCCCCTTTCCTTGCAAGTGTGTCCGCTTTCTCGTTGCCTTCTACTCCCATACGTCCTGGGACCCAGCAGAGGCTGACTTTATTCTGTATACCTAATATGTTTAGTTTGGTTTTGCAGATCAGCACCATCCTTGAACTAATGATACTTAAGCTTAGTGCTTTGATGGCTGCTTGGCTATCTGACATGATAGCTATAATCTTGTTTTTGTAACCTTTACTTAGATTGAATTGGGTACATCTTTCAATTGCATGAATCTCAGCTTGGAAGATAATGGTGTGTTTTCCCTTGGGCTCTGAGTATTTGGTTCTGGATCCAAATACTCCTGCCCCCGTACCTTCTTGTGTTCTAGATCCATCTGTGTACCAGAGGATGGTGCCATTTTTAAAGGAGTTATTTCTCTCTCTTTCCCATTCTTTTTTGGTATCTAGGTTTATTCGGAATTTTTGGTTAAATTCAAACATCCTGTTCATATCGAGTCTTGGAGCCATGAGTGACGGATGGTCTTTCCATAGTTTCTTTTTATAAGGTTTTGGTTGAAATGAAAAATCTAGTGCCACGAGCGGGATTCGAAAGGTTGTAGGTTGAGATGGGGAGTTGATATCCGAGTGGATCGATGTCACGATAGCTCAAGCGGTAGAACAGCAACGTATTTAGCCGAAGGTCGTGGGTTCGAATCCCTCTCGTAGCACTAGCTTTTTATTTCAACCAAAACCTTACATAAAAAGATTAAGTGTTCGAATTAATTTATATGAAGGCATAATGATGCTAACCCTGAGTTGTAAATTTCCCATAGCTGCATTGAATTAAGCCGTGAAACGCTGTTAAATTTTATTAGTATAATGCATTGATAACGTGTAAATTAGAAGAGCCGCCTTTTTCAACAGTTGGTGGCTTATTGTACACGACCCAACCTAACATCGTATATCTGCTCATTCAGGATTGAAACGCAACATTTCTAGAATGAAGTTTCTGAAGAAACAGCACTTCTCTAAGCGAAAGGCTTAATGTCAAATAAAGCGAAAAAATGACCTCGTCTGCTCTCAGCGCGGATTTTTCATCGGCCAGGGGATTGAAAAAAATGACTATGATAAGAAAAATAACAGCACACGACGAACTCTTTCACATTTACAATGGCATTGTACTTTGTCTAAGAATTGAGCTATTATATATTAATATCTTAAAAGAGGATGTGACTGCAGATTATCAAACACCACGCATTTTAAGGATAAATTGAAAAATAACATATTTCCCATGTGGTATTGCAAGGCTTGCTATTGATGTAAGGGTGGTCAAAATTTTAATCAATAATAATGGGTTATATAGGTTACACGTGTCGCTGGGGATGTAACACTCTTCATGAAAAATATGATTTTTCTTTCATTGATCATTGAGGAGAATACAATTATAACAATGCTCTTGGGCAAAAAGCCCTTCCTGAATCAAAGTGAGAGGGACTTTTAGTGGGTTTGTACAATTTTGAAGGAGTCATTTAACTTGAATTTTGATCGTCAGGTGGTGAGAGAGCGTTACTGCTGAAGTATAAAAATACCAGAGTTGGATGTATTTCTGGCACAAGATGAGTTTTCAGCCAATAAATCCGCCATACCTCGCCTCTTCGAGCTACTAATTGTTCCTGACTCTTGCACATAAAGTAGTTTTTTTTATTAGGTATATGAATAGTAAAAATAAATAAAAAATTACCTTTTTCAGAAATTTAATTCTCTGGATATAGAAATTAAAATATAAAAGGTACTAATTCAAAAATAAGAATGTAAATTCCTAAATACTGGTAATTCCAATACGACAATTAACTTTTCAACTTCAGACAGAATCAACTATAAAACTGCTGCGTTTATTGGAAGAAATATTATTTATTTTTGATAAATTTACGACTGGTGAAATTAAACATTGCATTTGTGATAAAATCAGGCAAATAGGAGTGAAATTCCACAAACGGGCCTCGCCTTAATCAGTCGCTGATAAAAGTTCGGCGTTTCTTTTGAAACTTCGATAAACACGTTTCGAGTGGTCGAATCATTGATAGGATAAGGTATTTTTTAAATTTTTCCTTTCAAGGCCTTTTTTGGTCAACGAATTATATCTGATTTTCATTAATTAACAAAAAAGAATTCGCCTTCGAGGTGAATGAGTAAATCAATAGATTAGAATCATTTACCTTAATACAATAAACACAGTATATTAAGACAAATTGCAGTGGAGCCTCGCGATACTCCATACTAAAATTAAATAAATGGTTATTAAGGTAGAACAAAAATAACTAGTTGAAAAAATAAAACACCTTTATTGGTCAGATATTACAGAGTATTCTTTACTCTCCTGGGTTTGTACTGGTCCGCGCGATAATTTCCTAGTTGGAAGAAGATTGCAGTTGTATTAAGCTTGCATTGCTTCTGCGATATTCCATGAGTTGTAACGTGTGAAGTCTTACGCGAGTGTCGGAAACTCGTTCTGCACAATCTGCAACCCGACGAGTCTGCATGTGGGCTGCAGGAAAGGAATGCATACATACTGGGCATCTCTCGATCACCACTTTGTAAAGTAAAAGCTTACGACTAAAAACAGAACTGACAGGTGACAAAGCAGAGTAGAAAAGTACACGGAAGACGTTTTACCCTCGTTCCCTCTATCATGACTTAGGGAATAAAAGTGAGCTTATAGTGCTTTATCACCCTGAGATAGGAAATAGTCTCGGACAACCTGGTCATACCTTCGAGTTGAATTTTCTTGTACAACAATGAAGACTACGTTACCTGAAAATTATTGCCTCCCATTATGAGTAATTTTTATTTTCAATAGTTCCGTTACTAGTTCAGTTAAAAACTTCCTCTTTATCTCATTGTGTAGGTTAATCTGTTCGATCCTCCGAAAGGGATTAGTGCAATAATTAAGCCTTAATGAACTCTTACAGCAATGTAGCTTGGATAGGTGATAAGAACGAACTATTTTTGTGTGTACAAAGGAATTTATAGCCAAAGTGTCTAAAGCCTTTTTTAAGTCCATCAACACCATTCCAATGTGTTTCCTCCCTACTGAACGCTGGTCAGTCTACTATCCTATCTAGCTGGGCAGTGATAGATCGATAGTCGAGGTCTGTCCTAATGGTATTCGGTGATATAAGTAGGTATTAATATTATATGTGAGCATAACATGTTCAACTACCTTGCTGGTCGAGCGTAGCAGGCTGATCTATAAATGTTTGGATCGGATAGAGACTGGGAGAATATATGTAAGTTCAGTTATAGGGGATTTAATAAAAAACTAAAACTTGGAATTAAAATAATGTAATTTAATCATTTTTTGTCATTCTTGATAATCAAAATGGTTACAGGGGTCGTTGATACTGGATATACATATGCATGAGTTGATTTACTGCTCTGAGATCAATCAATTACGCAGAAAGTAAGCGGAATAAAAGTCTAGAGTTCTTTTCGGAAGAGATAGAGCTAGGGATAAAAGAGGTGGACTCAAGGCCTTCAGCACCTGAGTAGCTCTATTGTGCTCCTTTATTTTACTCTAAGTCACTACCTCTTTCAGGTTTTAAATATTGGTGAAGGAAAGATCGACCAGTGAAATTATTTGAGTGAGGATCAGGTAAAGTATCAGGTTGGTATCAGGATCATCCAATGACCATTTACCTTCAATAATACAGCTTCAGGTTGTTATTCAACCTCCAACCTTGCCAGCGGCTTTTCTTCTCCTAGTTGCAAGAATCTACACTTACATTGACCATCACAAGGCATATACGCGTTCTGCGGTCTCCTCTTCTTCCTGGCATTATCTGCTCTGTTTCTTCTGTCTATACTCCTATCATTGGACATACCTTCTTAGATGGCAGTGCCTTGTCCGAAGTCCAATCAAAATCCTAGATCTGTTGCGGTTACCTTCCAGTAATCACGTTTTGGACTCATTAATAAAGTTGTATCCGTTTTTGGGGCAGGATGCTAGAGCCAAAACAATCGGGTTCGGATCGTGAGAATTCATATTGGCTTCTTTCAGTCAACATGTCTACTTTCTCATTGCTTTGAAATCAAGAATGCCCAGCATCACATGCTAGGATGAGGCCATTGTGTCCCTGCCTTCTGCCATACAATTCCATACGCGCTTTGCCTTTATCCCCCTGAGGCTAAGCCTTAAGTGCCGCCTGATTGTCAGAAAAAAACGGCTATTTTCCAGTAATGTGGTCCTCGCCTTTTTATTTCTCTGGCGCAGTATTGATTTCAGAGAATTTAACCGTACCTTATTTACCTAAGTTTAAAACAGTTCGTTCTTCGGAATCAGCCCGATGACTCTAGCATCCGTGTCTCTATCCATTTTTGAGCCGTCAGTATACCAGGAATTGGTATTCAGTAGTATTCCTATGAGCCATTCTTCCATTTTTGTTATGAGTATCTTGTACTTGTTGGTGAAGATATTTTGGAGTTGTGGCATCGATTCACATGTCTAGTCTGGCATCTGCCTGTATTTCCTCTATAAGTTTCAGTTGAATGCTTAGAGTCAAACAAGAAGATCAATATTCAAAATTAAAAACAATAAATGCAGGAGTGTCACAAGGTAGCATATTAGGTCCACTGTTTTACTTGTTATACACCAGTGATTTTCCGAAAATAGATGGAGTAAAAATTGCAACGTTTGCAGATGACACAGCGGTGATGTCAGTAGGGCCGACTATCACCCATTCATCCTAAATCCTCCAAAATGCATGTAATAAGATAAACGAATGGATAAAAAAATGGAAAATTAAGCTAAATCAACATAAATCAGTTCATCTAATCTTTACAAACAAAAAGGTGGACCATGTTCCGTCGCTCACAATCGATGGAACTACTATATCACACAGCTAAATATCTGGGAATGACCTTAGATCCCAAGCTGAGATGGAAAGAACACGTGAAGAAAAAATGGACAGAAATAGGTTTAAGGTATAGGCAACTATACTGGTTGATAGGACGTGGCTCCAATCTTGCAATACAAAATAAAATATTATTATATAAACAAGTCATAAAGCCTATGTGGACATATGGTATTCAACTATGGGGTTGTACCAAACACAGCAATATCAAAATCATACAAACACTACAAAATAAAATCTTACGTAACATGGTCAATGCACCTTGGTACATAAGGAATAAGGGCTTACATAGGGATCTTAAGATCACTGAAGTCACGGCGGAAATACAAAGATTTGCCGCCAAACACTAGGCTCGCCTCAGCCAGCACGAGAATGTGGAAGCGACCAAACTCTTACATAACCGAAACATGGTCAGAAGATTAAAAAGAACAAAGCCATATGAACTTGTGTAGTTAAAAGTGAATAGTGAATACTGAAATGTAAATCTTATTGTACCAATGGGTTTATAAGAATGTGAACGTTTATTTATTCTATAATATTATTGTAAAATTAATATTTGGTCTAATAAGATCAGTTTTAATAAATAAATTTAATTTAAAAAAAAAGTTTCAGTTGTTTACTGACGTGGCCTATCCTTTGTCTATTAGCCTGTGATCCGTTGCTCTGACTTCCCTTGGATTAGAATATGGACTCTTATGGAGAAGACGCTTAGGATCTCTTATGACACTCATGGCTCCAGTGAACTGAGGCAAGTTTGTTTCTGATTGCTATTTAATATCCTGATCGCCTTAGATTGCAAAGTCTTGGTTAACTGGTCTTATGTCCCAGGTCTTCGGGAAAACTGGAACTATAACTCGAACGGAACCGAAACTAACTGTCGCTCTCCGGCTAATTATTTATGTCCATCCGTAATACGAGTGGAAGGTTAGATGGACCATGGGATTGCGGACACACAAACACAGCTGCTGCCTAAAACTACAAACGAAACAACTGATTCATACTTATATCAAGTTACCATAAATGCCGGCAACCTTTTTTCCAAAGACCCACATAACACTGCATGCTAATTCTAAGCGATATAATGCAAATATGGGATCTGGCGTTTATGGCTAAGCAAGAGCCGGAACAAAACAACGGTTTCATGTTACTATTTCATTTTCAATTTTCACATAACACCATTACACAATATAACAAGCTAATTAGACGGAAAGAAATATATGAATATTTTATTCCTATCGGCTGTCAAAAATTGGAACAAGGAAACTAATTTTTGTTGGTTTTAGTACAGAATGTAATTTCTTAATTTGATCCATGAAGTTTATGAATAGTAATAAGACATTTATCTTCATGTAGTCCTTATTGGCCCTGGGAGAACTTTCTTTACGATTATTGCCGGCAGTATGTTGTGTTTAATAATAAATTGGATTTATATTTGTGAGACACATATCGATCTGCTGAATTTGCTGGATACAATGAATTATTTAGTCTGATTGGATTTTTCAGATAATGTTAACGAAGTGGCCACGTTTCGGTTATCAGCCTTCTGGTATGATTCCCCATAAATCTAATAATACGAATAGGACTTTTTGTCATATTTAATCGTTCAAGTTTAATAATTAAATTTAATTAAACGCGAAGAAGAAAAGGCATACATGTAATTCTCTAATATTTTGCTGTGACCATCGCTTAGATTTTGTGTTTTATTAGTACTATTACATATTATATATTTATTTAAAATTTGTAAGTCACTCTCCCTTTGTGTTATTATTTTATACAAATTAAAATATTTTTTCTTCTCTTTTTTACCATTAATTTCTCATCTATTAATTATGCTTTATCTTTTCTTCAATTTCTTTCTGAAATGTCCCTTCTATTCTTCTTAACTCTAAAACTTCTTAAATCCCACCTTTTTGTTTCTTTAATTGTTCTAATTCCTCTCCCTTTCTTGTTTTTTAATGAAATTTTTCATTGTGAAAAACTTTTTTATTAACAGTAATTCAATAAATAAACTGCTCAAAAATGAATAGGGATATGTGTAATTTATTCTTATATTATTAATTTTAGTTAAATTAACCGATATTTTCTTGTTTGGTGGAAAAAAACAAAAAAGAAAATACAAACCAAAAATAAACAAATGTTAATCCTCATTTTTAGTAACGGATTTACATAAGAATAGTAAACATGAAGAATATTCATTTTGTACACTCACAAACACCTTTTCTCCATTTAAATCCTGTTGTACTATTTTTAACCATGGAAAGACATCATCTTGAACCAGAAGTTCGCAATACTATTGAGATGAGTCTTCGAGGTCACCGGCAGTAGAGGCGTGGTAGTGGATCTCAGAGCATTACGACGCGGAGCGGGAGAACAAAAACATTATCATTGCTGCAAGACGGAACCCATTCCATAATGCCCGCCAGATTTTAAATGAAGTACAAGATGTTTTGGCAAGGCCTTTATCAACACAAACGTCTATGAATCATTTGTGTAAAGTTAGCCCACGTCATATGCCCCTGCAGCAACAGCCCGACCAGCTACTCAGGAGAATATGGTACAGAGAGCGCCTAGAAGAAAACACCAATGCTGTTATGTTTACTGATGAGTCGCGTTTCTGTCTGTATAGTGATAACAGGTGCCGAAGAGTCTAGAGAACATGGGATGCGTACAATGCCCGAGTTCTTGCACCATTCAGTGCAGTTTGGAGGAGACGGTGTAATGGTCTGGGCTAGTCCTACACTGGAGGACGAACTGGACTCCATATTGTTGATGCCAATCTTACCGCAGTCCTTTATGTCCAAGAAATTATCGAGGAACGTATCCCTCAAACCAGGGATCTCATTGGCAGGATTTGCGATTTCTTGATGACAATGCCATGACAAAGGCAGAGATGTTTATCAATGCTTAGAAAACTGTGAATTTCCCTTCTGCCCCTTCCCCCATTGTCTCCCGACCTCAATCCCATTGAGAACATGTGGGATGCGGTGCAGAGAAGGCTTTTCGATTCCTTATACAGTTGACCTACAACTGGGTGCAGCGTTGCAACATTTAGGAGTGAAATTCTTTATGAAATTAATGATAACCTTATTAACAGTAGGTGCACAAAGCCTTTAGCTAACAGAGGACATGGTATTAATTATTTTAAAAAATTATTGCCTCCAATAAACAATATTACTGTATTAAAACCTCTTGATTTGTTATTTTTCTTCAGTAAAAAACACATAATAATTCTAATAAATGTTAATGTAATTTTTAATAAAAATGCAGGGAAAAAATACGACAAAATTGGCAACATTGCTATTTATTTTTGAGCAGTTTATGAAATATACATGTTTACAATTAAAAATACAGTAAAATACATGTACCAATATACGGCAAGGTAGTAAACTGTCTGCTAAATAATGAAACATCTAAGTACATTCTAGATTGGACACAGAGATCCCACAGATTTAGCACTGAAAATGTCGAAATGCCGAAACGCGTCTGACTATATGAGCGATGGTTAGCAAACTAGGATAATAAACAGCTATCAAATTGTAGATTTGTATATACATATTTTATTATTTATATCTATTTATTTATGAATTTTTTTCGGAGGATCTACGGAAGAGGTCAAGAGAAAAACTTCCTTTCGGTTTTCGCCGAGCTTTCGACAGTTTTTATACTGTCATCTTCAGGGCCTACTTTATTATCATATATAAAAAAAATTAAAACATGAAAAACAAATTACACAAAAATTGAAATATCTTACTTAAACCTTAATGGGGAAATAAAAAGACATGGTATTTTGGGCAAAGAAGTACGTTACGTTTTTTTGGTGCTCAGCATCTAAACATTATTTAAATTGAATAAATTAATAATTGAAAATTACAACTATAAGTACAATCAAAATTAAAAAATTAAAAAACGTGGTCGAGAAAAGGTTACCTCATAAAAGTCTAAAAACTAGTAAAAACCTTCTTTTTTTTCTTTTTTTTTGTTTTCAGGTACATGCGATCACATTGCGTTTCTTATACATACATATATACAATTAACTTATCTTACATTTAAATTACTTTACACTAAGATCACAGATCAAAAAAATAAAAAACAAACCCTCTTCGACGAGAGGAACAAAGGCTAAGGGATAAACTCGTTTTCTCTCCCCTGGTTAACAGATTCCCATGTTTCATGTTTCCAGCAGGTCGATAATCCAGTTCATCTATTTATTTACTTTTCTTTCTGTTTAGCGGTTTGTTTATTTAGCCTTTACAATTTTTTCTATCCTTTCTCTCACTATTCCGTTTTTTGTTTTTTCAATATATGCAATGCTTTATTCGTTTATTTGTTTACTTATTTTTCTGTCTTTCTCTGTTTCTCTTTCACTCTACCTCTCCCGCCTTTTCTCTTTCTTATCATTATTTCTCACTCACATAATATCTGAATTTTCAGTTTTCCTTTCCCCCTCACTCCACTCACTCCACTCACTCTCTCTCTCTCTCTCTCTCTCTCTCTCTCTCTCTCTCTCAATGTTTCATTGTGCAAATCTATGTTTTCCATCTCCTTTTTGTCATAGTCATTTATGTAATTATTCTTTTCTCTTAAAATAGATGGTTTCTTTCACAGTTTCCCTTTTGAACCTCTATCTATTTTCTTATTTATTTTCTCCCTACTGTATGGTTTATTTATATACTCGTTTCATTATCCCTGAAAAACAATATGCAATTTATTATTTAGCCTTCTTTTTGTTTTATACCCAAGACAAAATGTATGAATAAAATAATAACATTAAGGATTATTTAAGAGTTGAAATACTTTTAAATGCAATTTTAAACTGAAAGTCAGTAGTGCTTGTTTTATAACGAAATAACTGTTAGGTATGTCACGATTTCAGCATGTGATTTCAAGCACTATAGGAAAATCATATGAAGGCACAATTTATGTATATCGTCAGGAATCGCATTTAAAAAAAATATATTAATTGCCATTTTCTAGAGTTCAACCGTGAATTTTAACAGTTTTCTAACTCAAACGCCGCTTCATAAATTATTCATAAAAATGGTAACAAGGAGGAACAAATTTACAAGGGATGCTCCGTTTCCAGTGGCATGGGAAAGGGGTAAACGATAAAAAAGCTGGATTCTAGGAAAGAGAAAATAATGGGAGATATGGGATAAGGGCAAAGGAAATATATAAAGGTGAAAAGGAAAGTGTGAGGGAGACATTCTTTGCCTGCAATCTCCCCCAATGCGACAATGACGTCATTATATCGCAGATTCCAATCTCCCAAGGGATAGAAATTTATTTTTCCCCTATATGCCAAGATTTTTTTAAAAAACTATTTTCCCTTGTTTTAAACGTCGAACCCAATAAAATACAGCAAAAAGAATGAATTTTAAAATACAAATCTTTAATTTTTTTGTGGAAAATAGATCAAAATGTTACTCTAACAAAGCAAAAATGATAAGAAATTATATTTTTCAGGAAGGCCGGCCGTGGGGTAATAACATTCTCAAGATTCCTCAGAAAGGAAGAATAATTCATGAATATCCCGCCTCTTTTTGAAAACTTTTCAATCGTTTGAGTTTGCTGGCACTTTCTTTCGTCCTTTTTTTCTACCCCTTTTTTCCCCTTCATGAATATTAACAAAGTAACCTCCAAGAAATTTTATTCCCCCGAGGGAGGTTCACTCTCTAGACTTTTCTACCCTCTCATTGATCTTTTGCACTCGAAAGCCACCAAAATCGAGATTTCAATCTGAAAAAAAATCAAATTAATGTGAAAAAAATTATATTGGCAATTTTATAAAATTTTTAAAGCAATCTGATAATAGATCACAGAATTTAACAATTTTCCCAAATCGCTTTTATTCTGATCAGCAAAATATTAAATAATGATCGTATGATAAATGGTAATGCATAAATATCAAAAATTATCATTTCTTTTCTATTATCCCTTAGAAATTCTTTTAAAAAATCAGGAAAACGGTTTTTCTATATTGTTTGCCATTTTCCTTTCCCTCACTTATGCGGTCAGAAATGTTTCCTGATAAAACATTAATAAGTTTAGCGATTTTTGTTGATCAGTCTTTGAACTTCTCCATTCTCCCTTCTCTTGAATGATCATCACTGTGTATTTTCCACCGAAAAGCTCTGGACTAACATTCTAACGCCTTTTTACATCATTAAATCAATTTAAAATGGTTGTATTTGTTCAAAGTAAAACATAACAGCTAGGCTATGTTTAAACATTGTTCGTGAACGGATGTTTTAAACTTGTTTACTTTTTCTAGTAGTTGGTAGAGGTCCATTTGAATTTTACAGCGATCCTTGTTAAAGTGTATTGTTATGCAAAATCCACTTTTCTTTCCTCCGTCACTAATTTTTCGCAAAATAAGTGCTTTTACTAACAGTTTGAAAAATAATATCTAATCTGCAATAAATTTAAATCACGATGCTTACCGCACGTAGTAGCCTTGTGAATAGAAAATATTGAAATGCTTAAGTTTCAATAAATATAAAACGGGACAAAAAAT
Organism: Cimex lectularius; assembly: GCF_000648675.2. Taxonomy (NCBI): domain Eukaryota; kingdom Metazoa; phylum Arthropoda; class Insecta; order Hemiptera; family Cimicidae; genus Cimex; species Cimex lectularius. Next base: position 1,043,372 of record NW_019392979.1, on the reverse strand, counting down.
ATTATATAAATATTAGTACTATATAAAATACCATATATAAAACAGCTTTCTTCCGGAGATCGGAACAGAGGATCCAATTACTTGTTGCTGAGCTCGAGTCCAATTCTCATATCGGGCGGCATTGCTACAAGCTCTCTATGTGGAGCCAAGAAATGGCACCCTTTAATTAAGTAAGACACATCGAGCAACCTTTCTGTACATAACGGCTCCAGAGGCTATCAAAAACTAGGTTGCAGCCCCCAACGAAGTCAGTGGAGTACTCCAGTTTCCTCCACACTCTTTAAGCCGGGAACACACTTACCCGATGCTACGCCATGCGACGCTACCCGACGCCTTGCCACGTTTTGGTGGGGTGTGCACATCTATCCGACGCAAGCACACGTCGCGTACAGTCCACAGCGTTTATCACAATAATCACTATCACAATCGCAACGCATCTTGTGTTCTTAATGCACTATATTGGCAAAACCTTGAATAAATTGTTAGTTAAATTTTATGAGCACAACCATCTAATAAATTGTTTGTTAAACTTAATTGTTTTAAATAAAGTTACTCCTAACCATCTAATTAAACAATGTTTATAAAAACTTATTCATTTTTGATCTCGTTTAATTTGGTTTACATTAAAATAACATGTAATTAATATGACAAAATTACGTGTACTTAGTTTGAAATAAACTACAAAAAATACGAGTGAACTATTCTGATACTACCCGACATTACAAAATGGTGTAATTTTACGAGCAAAACCATGAAATAAATTGTTAATTAAATTTTATGAGCAAAACCATGTAATAAATTGTTCTAATTTTAGTATATGTACCGCCGAAGCGAGTACAATAAATTGTGAGTTAAATTCATTATATCAAAAAATCGTATTCCGGTGTTTTGATTCACGGTCGATACGGTACTCAATATTCCAACATCGGCCTTCTCACGCAATACACTCACGCCAATATATACATTCACCCTCAAGACAGGCTAGGGACACAAAACTATCAGTCAATCAGTAGTATACAAAACAAAACAAACCTGTATCTTCCAAAAATCGAAACATGGGACCAAGATACTCATGCACTATTCTAGTATCATCAGGTAGGATCTGATGATAGGACCTAGGCTGATAGGACCTCAACCCTTCTGTGGCATAGGATCCCACACTATTAACGAGTATCTCAGACAGAAGGACAAAAAGAAAATGAGTGAACTTTGGAAATCCCTCATTGGACACGGACAATCCAAGAATCTTCTAACCAATTTTGGAAGGAAAGAAATTACAGAATGTGTCAAAGAAAGCAGGAATGAACTACGAATCCTAATAGGATTCCTAACAGGACACTGCAAGTTAAATGGACTCTTAAAGAAAATTGGAATAATCCAAGATGGCACATGCAGATTCTGCATACAGGCAGAAGAGACACCAACAGATTTATTAACAAACTGCGGAGCTACACTAGCCCGCAGGAGGAAATGTTTTGGGATAGAAGAGCTTCAACCATTGAAACCGGGCCTATTAATCAAGTTTCTTGATGAAATAGGACTCACTGATGTGCTTTAGGCAGAGCACGGGGGATATAATAGCTCTTAAAGGGCGCAGTATACTATACCCAGAACTATATACATCTACATCATCAGGTAGCCTGCCTATGGCACTATATTAGGAGCCATGGAATTGCACCCTTCAGTTAGATGGGTACATCGAGCAACATTTCTCTGCATGCTATGCACTTACGCGAGCTTTGGCCTAAAAGAAAGGGCCAATGTGTTAACTTCGCATGACTTATCCTTAATCGGGTGAGTATTATCCCTCTTCTCCGATTCAGATCCAAAGGCGACTCATCGACAGTACTCTTAAAGCGTAGGAGCTTCTCTACGAATCTATGACTGAGGCTGCAGCATATTTTCGATGAAGTATCAGTATCTATTAGATTTATTGTTGGAGAGAGTTTTTAAAATTATCACTATTGACCCGTAAATTACAAAAATAAATTTTACAGACTTAATTTACTTTGAAGAAAAAATTAGGCCATATTCTGTAGATTATTTTTGAGTAAACTCTACGTTCTTAAGATTTTCTGACAGAAAAAGGGTTTACAGAATTTGATACTAATTCCGACATAGTATAAATTATAAAGTTTACGTGGTTATATTACACCAAAGAGAGGAAAAATTCAAATCTGGATTAGGTCTAATAAATTTATGTCATTTGTCGCTTGTCGAACGAAAATATCATCATCATACGAACTATTTCTTTTGACATTTTCCATTATTTTGTATTTTATATATTTCTGTTTAAAAAAAGACTTTAAAACAATCATTAATGACTCATAAATAATAACAGCATATTTAATTGGTTTAAATGACAACGTATGAAAAATACGCATATCTCTGAAGATTATTTTTGTGTAAAGGAAAGCTATAAATGCTAATAGTAACTCGTAGGATTAATATGTGCGGTTTATTTATGTTTATTTAGTTTGAATTACGTTGAATAAAAAAATATATAGATCATGGACTTCTATCAATTTTATGTCGGTTGTCGATTGCCACAACCTAGTGACATGATTACAAGTTTATGTTAAGGTTTTAGTTTATTTCTTAATAAACCACTTACAATTTGGATTTCTCTTACCTTTCAGAACAAAGTCAATCAGGTCTTGTTTACCAATCAGTGGGTTTTATATTGTTTCATTTTATTCACAGAGGGGCGTCGATGGCCGCAAGGTTTACTCTTTGACACGGCGCTCATCACTGTAAGGTAAAAATCCCGGGTTCGAATCCAGGCGGCCCTGCATTCGAACCCGACATATTTACAAATGGGCTTTTTTTTTCAAAAATATCGTTACCCCGAGGGTTTATATGACCTCTGCTGTTGCGAACCCTCGTAAAAAAGAAAATAATAATTTAAAAAAAAAGTTGCGAATAATTCGAAAACGGTTGAGAAATCGGGCAAAATCGAAGGTGACCAACTGAAAGCTTATTAAAATTTCCTGTCGATTGCTATATGGTGCCGCTCCAGGACGTTTTCCTGGCTTAAAAGCTCAATTTCAAGTTTTAGTAAAAAGTGCAAAAATTAACAAGTTCCAGAACTTTTTAATTTGCTGATGAATGAGTGAAGCTAGGAAAACATTTTAAAAAAACTTGTTTAGCGTAAAATTTTCTAAAAAATAAGACTAAGAGTACGTCGGTGGCAGAAAATATGATTTTTTTCGTGCTAAAACCGGGTTGGACAATGTATAATCAGTAACATATTGGGATAAGGGGGTTAAAAGTCAACTTATGTTTATCATAAATACTTTTGAAAGTGACAATTCAGGCGCTTTCCCATGGAGATTTGTAGTGATGGCAGGAAAGAAAAATAAAACGTTGGATGCACATTTGCTGTTTTCCAGATTGGCAGAGTGATGGTTGAAGAAAGAAGACTCAACGGGCTTTTAAACTAGGCGGAACAGTAGCTCGCAGGCTATTGCTGGTTGACAAAGAATCCCAAGACAAAGAAGTAAAGGTGAATACTGCACCATAAGAAAAGACGCAGTCTAGCACTGTTTACTTGGTACATAGACGATAATCGCCTCCAAGAGAAATTTTCGAAGATACTGCTAGTTTTCCCTCACTGATCTGAAAATTTCTCAAGCAATTGGCAATCGTTTGGTATTACTCTGAGTCCGCCCTGCGCCTGTGAGCCGGCTGCTCCTCAAACGAAGAAGCATTTGTGCTGGGTCTATGACGTCCTCCGTCCCGGCGACATCGCGCACTGTAGCAGATGGTTATCCGAAGTTGCAAAGCCGATGCTGCTTTCTTTTCACATTTTAGTGGATTTGTGGACGCAATAATTGGTTATTTAGACAGATAAAATTGTAAATAAATAAACAATTGTTTCGTGTGTTTTTTTTGCAAATAAATAGATCATTGAAAACGTATTTTTAACAGTCATATTATAAAAATGAAATAATATTATAAAAATTATTATATGAATAAAAAATAGAACTTTCATACAAACAGCGTATGTAAATAGTTAATTTCTTTCAATAACATCTTTTAACTGAATAAACTTTAGTAAAAGTTCGTGTATTTAAATAAATTTAAATTGTCATTTAATTATTTCCTGTTCTCCACATAGGATAGGTATAATTTATAATATTTGTATTAACCATATTTATTTTAATTAATTTATTTTTTTGATATATAAATAGATTGCTTTACAATATTATTATATTACTGAAAAATTTGTATTTTATAATTTAAAATCATTTTCGTTCCTGAAACGTTGCCTTCCGGATCGTCATATGGGATAAAACTGTTTTGGTCCCTATGGTATCTATTTTTAACCGAAGCCATTCTAGAAAGGTTTAATAGCCTTTCTAGTGCCAAAAGGATTGTAAATATCAAATTTCAAAACGGTCTCGGGCATGTATTTAATTGTTTTGATTCGAGGGAACACTTTTTGGCGCGTTGAATATGAATTGGATGCATAACAGGTGTTATTAAGTCAATTACGATAATTACTCAAATGATCCACGTTAGTTTTAACACCTTCTCGGCCGGTAGGGGATTGGGTGAAGGGAAAATATTTGTTTTAAGACACCGGTATAAGACAAAAATAACCCCCTTTGATTTCATATTTATGACCATAGCTTGTTGAAATAAATTTGACAACTAAACTTTGAATCCTTTCAATACGGAAAGCTGGTATGACAATAAATCACATCTTTTATTTTTAGCCTTATTGTTTTTGATTTTTTCCAAAGAGAAACTGATTGCAAAAATTATTATTGATTTCCAACAAATCAAAATGAAAGCTCTCTAAGTTGAGCTCTTCATAAAAAATTTATATGAAGCAATAAATAATTGATAAACAGTAGCTACTTTAGAAACATAAGTTGACGAATAAAATATACATTTGTATTTTTGAACCAGATAAAATTCGTCAAGATGGTGGGTACATAGCCCAGAGCCGATAATTCTTCCATCTGAGTTCTAGGTGCAAAACACCTTCCCAGTTCCACCAAATGTAAATATTGGCAAGCCTCCTTTCAAGCCCTTGACATTGGTGGGTAAGCTTTTACCAAAATGTTTATTTTTTTTTATTCGCTTTTAGTACTACTACGAGAATTTTCTTCTTTTTCAAAGTCTGACTTCTGTTTTAATTTATTTTTTTATTTTATAGTTTTATATTAGTGCTGCTGTCATATCACTGTTGATTTGGAGGAGTCCCTGGCCAATCATGGGTTAATATTTATACATAACACACAAACGAACATAAGTCGAATAACTAATACGAAAATTACTATGCCATAGAAATATCTCTCTCTCTTTCTCTTTCTCCTGTTCTTCTTCTTTGTTTTTCTTCTCTTCTCTCTGTCCCTCTCTCACTCATTCTCCTTCTTTCTATCTCTTCCTGGCTATCTCTCTTCCTTTGTTCTCTTTCTCACGTCCCTGTCTGTCTCTCTTCTCTCTTCTACCTGCCTCTCTTTCTATTTGTCTGTATCTCTCTCTCTCTCTCTCTCTCTCTCTCCCCCTCCCTCACTCAATTTTTCTCATTACTCACTAAATCTATCTCTTACGCTCACTCACTCAATCTCTCTCTTTATCTCTCACTCTCTCTCTATCTATCCAGTTAACTATCTAATAATCTCTGTCTCTCTGTCTCTCTCTCTCTCTCTATTTCTCTCTCTCTCTCCCATTCTTCCTCTCTGTCTTTCTTCTCTCCTCTCTGTCTCTCTCTCTCTCACTCATTCTCCTTCTTTTTATCTCTTCCTGACTATCTCTCCTCCTTTGTGCTCTTTCTCACTTCCCTGGATGTCTCTCTTCTCTCTGTCTCTCTTGCTATCTGCCTCTGTCTCTCTGTCTGTCTGTCTCTCTCTCTCTCTCTCTCTCTCTCTCTCTCTCTCTCTCTCTCTCTCTTTCTTTCTCTCACTCAATCTTTCTCATTACTCACTAAATCTATCTCTTACGCTCACTCACTCAATCAATCTCTCACTCTCTCCCTTTCTCTATCTATCCAGCTATCTAACAATCTCTGTCTCTCTCTCTCTCTCACTCTCTCTCTCTCCCATTCTCCTTCTCTGTCTTTCTTCTCTCCCCTCCGTCTCTCTCTCTCTCTCTCTCTCTCTCACTCAGTCTCCTTCTTTTTATCTCTTCCTGACTGTCTCCCCTCCTTTGTTCTCTTTCTCACTTCCTTGTATCTCTCTCTCTCTCTCTCTCTCTCTCTCTCTCTCTCTCTCTCTCTCTCTCTCTTTCCCTCACTCAATCTCTCTCATTACTCACTAAATCTATCTCTCACGCTCTCACACTCTCTCTCTATCTATCCAGCTAAATATCTAATAATCTCTGTCTCTCTCTCTCTCTATATATATATATATATATTTCTCTTTCGTTGTTACAACGATACCCATAACTGTACATGATACCCACTCTCATTTTCTCACTCATTCCCTCTCTCTTTTTTTGTCTGTCTGTCTCTTTCACTCTTTTACACTCTCATCTCACTCTATTTTTCCGTCCTTTTACTTTCACTCGTGTGTGTGTGTGTGTGTGTGTGTGTGTGTGTGTGTGTGTGTTTATGTACATGTTCCTGTGTCCGTGAAGGAAGATAGTGAAAAAATCAAGCAGGTAGACGCAGAAATGAACACAAAAACAGCGTAAATAATTTAAAAAATTTAATAAATAATATTAAGTAAAATACCATAATGATATTTTAAACAAAATTTTTTGAAGTATTAAATTTAATTTCTAATGTTCCACCAGATGTGAATAATGTGTATTCGTGATTTGAGATTATTAATTTGACAATTATTGTATGGCTATTTTACAAAAGAGTATTCCCAGGCCAGGGAAAAGTGAACGATCTCATGGCAGTATTTTCTTTCGTGTCAACTCTTCGTTCATTATTGACCTTTCTGTCGGCCTTATCTCGCTCAAAACAACAAGATCATCCATCATGCCTACAACGCGAGCATCTATTTTAAATTAAAAATCTAGGAAAACGACTTGCCACGATGAATAAACGAGATCGAACAGAACCCTAAGCTTCAATAGAGCGAAAAGGTCGATCGATTAGAAAAATATTCAACCAAATCACAAAACCCACCGGGAGTCACAGCTAAATAACTGTTCACATACGAAATTTCATGAATATTGAACAAAAAAGCCAAAGCTATATAATAAATACATCATCCTAGATCATTCTTGAAAAAGCGGTCATTCGCACAACAAAAACTATGTTGAGCTGTTGTTAAACGATATGTTGCCCTCGAAGGTTCAGAAATTGTGACAGCAAGCCAACATGTAACGGCAGTGTAACAACGGTTGACACGATAAATCAATAACCTTCTCAAAACATCTCTCAACAGTAGAACACAGTGGTTATTTTATCTTTACTGCACGATCGATCCTTTTTTCCCCTTTTTTTCTCTGTTTTTCCATTCAACTCGAATATGATAAAAATAGCCCGCCCTGTGAAACGGATACGATCTCGGATAAAAGAACGTGACGTTTATTTTATTGCATTTATATCTGATCCTTTTTCATCTCCCTCTTTCCCTACAAAAAAATTTGCTTACAACAGATTCATTCATCTTGTAAGTACGTACAAAGATATTTTTGACAAACAGGTAGCAAATTGGCTTGACAACATGACAACACATGCACACATGTGACCTACAAAAATACAATTTATGCCTACAGACAATTATTAATTTAATGTTACCAGAATAAATATCAATACCCTATTGTGCCGGGTGTATTCCACTGCTCAGTATACTTGTAATAACCCATCTCCTATGGACAAAAAATTTTTAAATCTATAAAAAAATTACCATAATAATGATGTTGATCCATGTTGACTTTTCTAAAAGTCAATTTTTTGCTGATTAATAAGCTCAAATCATACATACATGTGCACTACTTTTCGAGGTCAACCGGCAATTCCAGCAATCGTAATTTACAATGGATTACCGGCAGGCCTCGAGAATCACAGTCCTGGGTATCGGGAGTCCGGGGTTAGACCTCGGTCTTACTGCCCAGCCGCCAGGGATGGCTCCAGGAGGCATAAAAAACTAGGTCATTTCAGCCCTCAACAAAATCAGTGGAGTACTTGAAATTCTTCCTCACTCTTTACACCTATTGTAAAACTAACCTAATCGAGGTGATTGAGGTGTAATTGATAGTGTGCTCAATATTCCGCCATCGCCCCTCTCAAACTACACATTCACGCCAATATATACATTCACTCTCATCACAGGCTAGGGACACAAAACTATCAGTCTATCAGTAGTATAAACAACAAAACAAACCTGTATCGTCCATAAATCGAAACAGGGGACCAAGATACTCGTTGCCATGCTCATGCACCATTAGGTAGCTTTCCTACAGCTCTATATTAGGAGCCAAGGAATTGCACCATTCAATTAGATGGGTACATGGACCAACATTTCTCTGCATGCCAGGCACATACGCGGGCTTTGGCCTAAAATAAAGTACCAATGTTTGCATGACTTATTCTTAATCGGGTGAGTATTATCCCTCTTCTCCGATTCAGATCAAAGTCTGATCCATTCTCATATCAAACTGGCGTTCCTAAGCGCTCTCTTTAAGGAGGCAAGGAAGTGCACCAGAAGGAAGACGGGTATGGCCCAAAAGTAAATATCCGTGTATCAACCTCGCATGGCCTATCCTTAACCGGGTAATGATGACTCTTCTTCTATGGGCCACCTTCAACCAGTGCTCTTGAATATGTCAAATTGTTTGGTCAAATGATCGATCAAGATTGATTACATAAGCAATATTATCTTCAATATCATTGTCCATTATTGAGCGAAAAGATTAATTCAGAAATGATTATTTTTGACGATCGGTACATTGAATTTATTAAGAACTCAACGGGAAAATATACAAAAATAAATTTCTTTAAGATTTAAAAATGAATATGCTCAACGAAGTTGACACTTTTTGCTTTTGCGATGACGAACAAACCATCAAAATTTACATAAGCAATGTTTTCTTTCTCTTTTTCTCCAATGCATAAATTGAACATGCTTATTAGCGATAGGTTTTTATAAAATTACCAAAATGTCAGTAGAAATGACATGTACGGTTGAACTATTAATTGCGATTAGATTAATAACAGATAATTAAGATTAAGCTGTTGCTTTATCTGCATTACCGAACATTAAGACGGTTTGGACCATTAACCTTGTACTTAACTTCATCTCAAGGCACTTAGGAAGAAGCAAAGCGTACAGGATGACTCTGTTCAAATATATAGCCCTATATCTCTTCTGTAACATCCTGCAATTTATGTAACCAAAGATATCTTGATTGAATATCCAGTCTCAAGATAAAACAAGTAGATGATCCCCTTACTAATTTTTTATCGTACGTCCTTCCAGAATCCTACGTTGATCCTGAGAAAAAATTGTTACATTATATTATTTCATGCTATTAGTTCTACAATTTAAAGACAGTGGGTATGTCTTTCTTCGCCTTTTGTGCCCTATTTATTTGTGAATCTTAAAAAGCAATACCTTCCAGAAATGCATAGGCAATAAAAAATGACGAAAAAGGATTGGGGAGTTGACAAAAAACCTCATTCAGGATATTTTAACCAACAGCCAAAAAACCGATTTAATACAACAATAATGTATAATAAAGTTTATTATATCCATTAGAGTTTGTGATCCGATTGACCGAATAACTTTTTTTCCATTAATTAATATTTTCGTAAGGTATTGGTTGAGATAAAAAAGTCAGTGTCACGAGCGGGATTCGAACCCACGACGTTCAGCTGAATACGCCGCTGTTCTACACTTGAACTATCATGACTTCGATCCACTCGGACACTAACTTCCCATCTCAACCCACCTTTTAGCCATTTTTCAAATGTCGTGTAATCAATTCGCTTCTCGGTGACAAATGAAATGAGATAAAAAGAGAGAGAGACTTTTTTATCCCAACCAATACCTTACGTAAAGACTAATTAATGAAAAAAAAATTATACGGTCAATCGGATCACGAACTCTAATGGATTTAATCAGTAAAATGAAGTGAATCTTCACTAAAGCTCGGAGTGGATCGAAGTCACGATAGCTCAAGTGGTTGAGCAGCGGCGTATTTAGCCGAAGGTCGAGGGTTCGAATCCCGCTCGTAACACTGACTTTTTTATCTCAACCAATACCTTACGTAAAGAGTAATTAAGGGAAAAAATAGTTAATAATATTAACAAATAGTTCATAAGGTAATAAAAAGCCTAAGTTTATAAGTCTGACTAATGGCTTATGGGTATATTAAAATTCAATTGTTCCTTTAAAGTACTTCTTTTACTGCATGAGACTCAATATCTCTCTGACTCATCATCAGTCAACATTATTATCAGACTCGTCATAGCAAATTCAAGGAAAAATTAACTCGCATGGTTTACTTTATTACGGAAGTAATTGTTTTCAGCAGCGCTGTAATTGAGAAACCTTATTGGTTTTAATGAATTTTACAATGTTGTGACATACCGAAACCCTTCCGGAAAAAATAGCGAGGCGAGGCGGGCCAGTGTGATCTAGTCAATAAACGTCCAAACAACTCAGAAACGGGATTATTTTGAATTATCTCGTATCGAACCGAACCAGACCCATTTAAAAAAAAAAGTATTTCAAGGTGCATTTGGGAAATCGTCGAATTCGGCCAACCATATAAAACCAGTGAGGAGCTACAGAGGAAGTAGGCAGAATGCCAACCCAACGGGGACATTCCGGATATCTTAAACACGCGGCCCCCAGGGACTATTTTCATTTTTACAGGAAACGTCTTGCCTGGAGGAAATCTGTTGCTCAGGCTGGTGAAATAAAGTTTTTCCTTGGAAATCTACTCTCAGTGTACAGTTGTCGTAAAAGTGTCGTCTATCGTCTAAATTATGTCGATGATAGATCAATGAACTACTACAATTACTATTTGTAAAAAAACAATATTAAAGTATATTTATTGATAGTCGATAAAGATTATAAATTAATCCTACTGTAACTACAATGAAAACAACATCATTCAAATCAGTGACATCGCGCGTGATACATGGGATGCAGAATTGAAGTCAACCCAGGATTCCCACAACTGGTTTTGAAATTCCGTGAAAGAGATGTGAGTCTTAAGCCAGATCACGCCCTCAACGTTGGTAGCAAATTTTTGCATAGCAGGTGCTTTTCTTGTATTAGGAAACTTGTAGATGACCTGAAAATATCTCACAGTACTGCAGCTGTAACGTGTGAGGTATTGGTGATAAGAAGGTTCAGAAAGGACTTGGTTAGCAATGGTTGCAGTATGTTCAGTTTTTGGAATATCCGTTTCGCGAAAATGTCGCGTTTAAAGGTCAATCTATGTCAATAACTTTAACGTAAAACAATGGGCTGTATGTCATGTGTTAAGGCAAGATTTCACTCAAAGGTCATGTTCGCTTGGTGTAAGTTCGCAAAGGGAGATGGAACTTTCTGTCGATTCGTTTTATTTTAAAATTATTTTATATTTTAAATTTAAAATTATTATAATTTATTCAGGCTCTGGACTAAAAATGCCCAGCTCTTTTAAACCGTTCTACTGTACTATGATCATACATTTCATGTCGTTTCAGTAAAGAACTAAAAACTGTAAATTAAATTTTTCCTCGTCCATTAGGGTTAAAATCCACAATTCGCCCCATTTGGAATCTCATTTTTACAGCAAAGATAAACCCTCAAAAAGTAAGAAGAAATGCTACCCATGTTTAACCTTTAAACACTTTGGTACTAGAGTTTATTTTTTAACGCTTTTTATTTCTACGAATATAGCAATATGATTATTAACAAAGCATAGTACAGGCATGGATCACAATCCGTCTGCCGGAGGTCGTTATTAAGAGAAAAAGAAATAAGAAAGAAAAAATAACAATGAAGAAATAATAATAAAGAGATAAGAATTAAAGCGAGGTTATAACATTTTCGCTAATTTTCACACACTCAAAATAGGTTAAACATAATACAATTAATTAAGGTTTTTAGATGAGATAAAAAAGTCAATGGCACGAGCTGGATTCGAACCCACGATCTTCGGCTTGATGCGCCGCTGCTCTACCACTTGATCTATCGTGACCTCGATCCACTCGGACACCAACTAGACGACAAATGAAATGACCACGGAGAGCTTTAGTGAAGGGTACTTCATTTTTAATTATTAAATTCACTAATTTCGTGGTCCGCTTGACCAATTAATATACTACAATTAATTAAGGTTTTTAGTTGAGATAAAAAAGTCAATGGCACGAGCGGGATTCGAACCCACGATCTTCGGCTTGAAACGCCGCTGCTCTACCACTTGAGCTATCGTGACCTTGATCCACTCGGACACTAACTTTCCATCTCAACCCCACCTTTTGAATTTTCCCTCCTTTTTGCCATTTTTCAAATCAAATTCATTTCGAATCCCGCTCGTGCCATTGACTTTTTTATCTCAACTAAAAACCTTAATTAATTGAAGTATATTAATTGGTCAAACGGACCACGAAATTAGTGAAGTTAAACATAATAGTAAAACTACTTTTAATAGAAAACAAACAGAGGGAAAATTCTTAATGGTCAAGCGAAAAAAAATCGGATATAATAAAATCATACAATACATAAAGGAAATTGAGAGAATGAATTGGAGGGGGTCAAAAATTGAATTCCATAATTAGGTCTAATCTATATTTCCAGGCGTGGTGGATGTACTGCGTGAGCGCCCGTGCATCAGAGCCATCAACGGATTTAACAGAGTGTTTCTAGAGAGGGTAAAAGATCCCAAGTGCAACAATTTGATCTCGCCCAATATTGCACATTCGGCCATAAAATGCAGTGTTGTTTCCACAGATTGGGAATTGCAAAAAGCACGTAACCCCTCCTTGCCCCTCAACCAAAGGGCAGAGTTCAAGTTAAGGCCTCGCAACGGGTTTTTAATAGCCATCTTAAGTTTGATAGACTAAGGGAATTAAGGTTCTCACTATGTAGATTAATTAAGGTGTGTGGGTGAGACAAGTCATTAAATAAGGAAAAGTTGAGCAAGGACTGAGGTCGACGTAAGCGATCATCCCGATGCCGTTCCTTGAGTCTAGATAGCAGAACTGAAAAAAGAGCTGGCCAATCAGCAAGTTTTTCGAAGGTTACTTTAAATCTTTGAAAGAGCGTAAGCCATTGTGCATACCAGGCGGTCTTATTCCTGATGACTTTGATATTAATATTTTAGCCAATTTTATGTAAGGGAATTCAAAATTTTGAAAATAAATGAAAATTGAAGTTTTAAAATATTTACGTAAATCAGGTCAGTAGACGTTTCTAAATAAATCATATAGTTTTGGGTAGGGTTAGGAAGAGCAAAATAACTTACGAAAAAAAATCTTTGGAATTTCTCGACTTCTTCATATGGTTGGTAGCCCCATATCTGGCAACCATAACAGATGAATTAACGACATACCGAGTTGAATGCATTAAATTTCACGTGGATCGGAACCACTTCCTGTTTCATCAATGGGGCCCTGGTTTTACAGAGAGCAAACATCGCATAGATATTTTCTTTTTAGACGGTTTGACCAGTGTAGTTGGGGGGGGGGGGTGAGCGTAACTCAAGTTTATTTTTTTCTGGTATTAGTTGTATAGCCATAACCATGACATATACGACCCGACAGGCAGACCAGCAGCGAGCACTGATGCGCCTCCCTCACCGCCAGAAAGAGCCCAGACTGCCAACCCCAGGACAAGCTCAACCCATGACTACCACCACTTCTCCCTCACTAAAACAACAGTTTATAATTTGCTTTTGTGCAATATATTGCTCAGAACTTATGCCTTCGAACTACTTTTAATTCGGGACCCTACAGTAAAAAAAAGAGGATGGTTAGGGCGTCCGACTCGTTTCTGCCATGCTAGCTGTTCTGGGTTCGAATCCCGGCATAGCCCATGGAATTTTAGTTGGTGATGATGCATTACTACTCCCTCGTCCGCGACACCCAACGGGTAGTTTCTGTTAAGCTTTCCCGTTTGTCAGCAATTAGTACTATTACTATTGCTTTAGCCAAGACCTCGCCCCTTCGAACTACCACTAATGTAAACCACCAACAGACAACACAATTATGTTTTATTCTCAGATTATAACCAAGACCTCGCCCCTACCAACAACAACTTGTGTCGTCTGTCAGTGGTTGTCCGAAGAGGCAAGGCCTTGGCTATAATCTTAGAATAAAATGCGGGATTCGAACCCACGACCTTCGGCTTAAAAACCTCTCAAGTGGTAGAGTAGCGGCGTATTTAGCCGAAGGTCGTGGGTTCGAATCCCGCTTGTGACATTGACTTTTTTTTCTCAACCAATACCTTTCATAAATATTAATTAATTGAAAAATGTTAATTGGTCAATCGGACCACGAACTGCAATGACTATTGGCAAAGTTTATGTTATATATATATTACAATTAATTAAGGTTTTTAGTTGAGATAAAAAAGTCAATGGCACGAGCGGGATTCGAACCCACGACCTTCGGCTAAAAAACCGCTCAAGTGGTAGAGTAGCGGCGTATTTAGCCGAAGGTCGTGGGTCCGAATCCCCCTCGTGCCATTGCCTTTTTTATTTCAACTAAAAACCTTAATTAATTGTAATATATTAATTGGTCAAGCGGACCACGAAATTAATGAATTTAATTATATATATTATAACTTTTCAAATAAGTTGTTATCGATCAAACGAGTTAAGTTAAAATTTCTCTCGAATAGTGGAGGAGACTGAGCCGAAAGCTGGCCCGAAAGCTTCCTAACAAAACAACAACTGGGGCGGATGGTGTTGGTTAGAACATTAGCAAAACATCAGTCACAAGGGGGTTTATTAAATACAAAAACGACCCCCAGAATGGATATAATTGGATGAAAGGAGTGAGCATCATTTGTCATCGCTTTCGACTTTCATGCCCCAGCGAGCGGAACCCAATTCGCCTACACTGTTTATCCCCCGTATAGGCTGAAAACAAAATGATGCCCTGTGTAGTTTTCCTCCAGGGTGGAGGAGTCAAATTTCTTGAAAAGTGGTCCATGATTTATTCCGCGCACCACTCGGGGCGAAGGGGACGTAATGAATCAGTGTTACACATACAAAGTGCCGTCATAAAAGATGGGAGAAGAAAATGTCTTAGACCCGCAGTTAAGACCTTTTACGTTGATGGATTCACTCAGCGCGACCTCAACAAAATTTGGTTTTCAGCCGACAAGGATTCAAATAATCTTGTATCGTAAATGGGGAGATCAAGTAAAAACAATTTCGACGTTTAAAAAAATACAAAACAGCAATGAATTATTATTAGATTAATAGAATGAAATTGTATAGATACATAGGTAAGTTAATTTACATTTTAATATGATAAATAACATTGATTTTTTATTCAATTTTTTTGGTCGGGTACCTTGGTACAATAGTTCAATGGTAAGCGTGTCAGATTGTCGGCTCGTGAGCACCACGGTCGTGGGTTCGATTCCCATTGTCCGCCCTGTAATTTTTGACCCGTTCCATTCTCTCTAAAACTATTATAGTCTACGTACATATGGAAGCGGCAGGAAGTTATTATGGAAAGCGTAAAGCCATGAAAAAATATCGTCTTTTTGTCATTTTATTAATTACAAATTTCCTGCACCAATCATGTTTGTTTATGTAGTACTAATTTAATATAACATTGATTTAATTTAAAAATTCCAAAATTCAAGCTGATCCATTTCAAATCATGCTAATGATATGTCCGGTTAACATGAATACAAGGATTTTTGTCTTGATTGCTGTAGATAGAAAAAACCGAATTGTTAACTCCTAAAACTTTTACTTAAATTTATACCTTCATAGCCCTCCAATCCAGATAACAAAAAAATGTAAATAGTCTATTTTTACCGACAGCCAGACATCATAACAATATTTATTTAGAAATCGTGGTCTCGTGTAATGTAGGTTTCAGAAAAACATTTTCTTTATCGTGCCGACGTTTCCATCTTTATTGAGATCATCTTCAGGGCCTGGGATTTACAAACATTGTTTACATATAACAATTACATTTTGGATGTGGAAAAATGAATTTATACAATGCAAAATATATTTTTTATATATTCAATTATAGGATTTCTACTCACTCAAAGTGTTTTTCTTCTGTGCAATTGTGCCATTCCTGCGTGTCGTGGTGAGATTTTGCTATTTTGTGTTTATATACTTGGATTTTGAAAGGGTGGGGAAGGATGTCGGATGATGATATGACTTATATAAATCAGTAATCAGATACGACATACCATATAATACATAAATGTAGGATCGTCGGCGGCTGCAACTGTTAACATGTTGTCGCGGGGACACATCACTTTAAGGTCTAATCTAGCCGCCCTAAATTCGAAACCAACATTATTACACCGTAGTCGTTCTTACAATGATGAACAGTTAGATATATATTTATAATAGACGTATTGATTGGATAGATAAGCATGTAATAATTGTTTACCGCAAATAAAACAATCAATAGTGAAACTAACAATAAGGTTTTGGGTTCGAGGATCTATAGATATAACGTCTCTAGGAGCTTCAAATTTTGTAAGATAGTAACTCAAATGCATATGGCAAATTGTAAAGTGTTTAATAATAACTAGCAGTATTAACCAAGATCTTAAGAATACACATGTTAATCAATTTTTTTTCGTGAAAATTTGATTAAAAATGGTGATCATATTCACAAATTAAGTGCAAACAGATTAAAGCTAAAAGAAATAATCAGTTTGGGCTTGGTTGTGTATCTTTTTTGTATTCATGCATTGGTAGAATGATTTAAATTAAATTCCATTTTTTTTTTATATATATAATTCGTAATAAAGCGAAAGCCACAACGTGCCTACAAAAAGATTGTGGGTGACGATGCCGTGAAGTATGCACTGACGATGAAAAAATAATTAGGCGTTAGCTGACTGTAAAAGTCATTAAACTGTAAACAACGTTCACTTTACAAACCGCATAATTTGATAGGTTCAGACAAATGTAACATATTACAGCTCCGGTGTCTCAAAAAAATTAAAACCTACAACAAGCAGACTGGTACAACAATAAATCAAATAAAAATTATATTCTTGAAGCCAAATTAAAACATTAAAATAAGAGATTTTCCCCGGCTCAAACACTGCGTCCTCCAGGATAAAATTTACTATTTTAGTTCTAGCAGAACACGGTGTCAGATAAGGAAGAATATGCAAATTCATTGTAGAACTATTTATCACGGCAAATAACAATATTGTAATTTAAATATAACAAAATGTTGGTAAACAAGCAGTGAATTTTTAATTAAATTACCATGAAATATATTTTTTTTCCAAGTCTATTTTTAATCTAATCTCCGAGGCTCATCTCCCATGGGTGGGGGGCGTAAAATCCGCATACATACCAGGAGCTGCACGAATGTCACGAATATCTCCGAAGAAAATTGTTCCACGGCGGCGGCTCGTGAATAATAATTTTAGACGAGCCCGTTCTTCCTTTCTATCCATGCACTAGCGTGCCTGCTCCCAGTTTTCGAGGTGTCAAGGTTGGTAACGTAGGATTAAATCTAAATCCAGCTACGGGTTTATGATAACAAAACCAAAAGGTATATATATGTAACTGACCGTAATAGCAAGGAACCTGATTGTCATAAATTTCTTCTGATCGGCCCAAATATTCCTGTGAATATTATATTTGCGAGAAAAGTCCTCTAAGAGAGATGTTTCATATTTCATCCCACCAGTTCTACAATGGCCACTGATCTTTCTTTATAATCCACTCGTGTGTAAATTCACAGAGTATGCTCCAAATAATTGAGGTCAAGTGAGCCCCTGGGTAAGATCCTTTAAAACTCACGGAGGAATAACTTTTTACAAGGCCATTCATAAAGAAATATAAAATCAATATTATGCTGACGGGCTTTTTAACCTAAAACGAAAATTTGTTATTTCATAATATATCTAATAATAACTTTAAGAATTTAAAAAAATGTGGAACGGGACTTCTGTTAAATTGATTAAACAATATATTTTTCGTAGAAATGATAAATGATGGAGTGAGTGTGGTGTTCAATCCTTTTTAAAAAGATAGCTCCTACTCACAGTAAGTTGTTTTGCAACGATCCGAATTTCGAGCTCTTTAGCTCATCATCAGTTTGAAGGACTTCTGCAACCACGTCTCTCGACATGAATTGCCAAAGTGAACCCGCTGATACATCCGCCAACGCGAGTTCCAATTACCAGCTGATTTTTTTATTGGCGCTCAACTTGAACGTCCGAAACGCAGAAATTATAACACAAATAAATATTATAATAGTAAATACTTAATATTATTAAATTATTATAAAAATAATAGTATTTAAAATAATTAATTTATTACAATTAATTAAGGTTTTTAGTTGAGATAAACAAGTCAATGGCACGAGCGGGATTCGAACCCACGATCTTCGTCTAGATACGCCGCTGCTCTACCACTTGAGCTTTCGTGACCTCGATCCACTCGGACACCAACCTCCTATCTTAATCCCACCTTTTGAGTTTTCCCTCCTTTTTGCCATTTTTCAATAGTAAGTATACTTCACTAACGCTCTCCGTTGCCATTTCATTTGTCGCCGAGAATCCAATCCGATTACACGACATTTGAAAAACGGCAAAAAGGAGGGAAAATTAAAAAAAAGGTGGGGTTGAGATGTGAAGTTAGTGTCCGAGTGGATCGAGGTCACGATGGCTCAAGTGGTAGAGCAGCGGCGTATCTAGCCGAAGGTCGTGGGTTCGAATCCCGCTCGTGCCACGGACTTTTTTATCTCGACCAATACCTTTTGTATATATTAATTAATTGAAAAATGTTACTTGTTCAATCGGACCACGAACTGTAATGGATATAATACACAACACTACATTCGTTACAACACGATTTATAAACAACATTACTACACAGTTGTGTTGGCACTTTTGATTTAAATTTTGAAAAAAATAGATTTCCCTAATTTTTCTCGTATTTTAAGGGTATCACAGTCGCTTTGTCACAGTTTGCACTGCTATTCCTAACCAAGGCAGAGAGCTTGTTACTGATGCCCTACATATAAATAATACCTCTGTATAATTTAGCGGTATTGTTAACAGGTACTTGAATTTTATTCCTATATGTTAAAATTCTATCATTATTAATTTATTTGCATGAGAGGTATGGTATTGATTTTTAACTAAAATATCGTTTATTAATGTTTACAGTCACAGTGGAATTGAGGGGAGCAAAGTTTAAAAAATCTATCTTTTAGGTTGTATTTCACATTTATTTTTAATTACCCAATCTACCTAATGAAAAGAAAAATATGTAAACTGAGAAGGCTGATCAATCACCAAAATAAATATACACTTTTATAATTAAAAAAGTATGAAGACATAATATATACAGTAAAATAAAAAAAACGGTCACGTATCTATTTGTTCATTTTCCTTAATAACTAGGTATAACGATTATTAATTGACTTAAAACGTAAAAACAACATAAATAACTTGCTGTTCACCTTTGTAGATACTTACCTCCTTTTTACACTCTTTAGATTTTAAAAAAATCAGTTCAATTTCATCTTTTCCAGAGCCAATTTATGGGGTAAATGAATTGGTTTTTAAAATTATTTTCTGTTGGGAAACAATAAATTTTAGTAAAAAATTATTATTTATTCTTAAAATTTTAGTATATGTACCGCCGAAGCGAGTACAAACATACCTATTTAATTCTGTTCTTCGTACAACGTACTTCCCTATAGCTTGGAAACACTCGTATATTCGAATGTTCCCTAAGCCAAAAAAGTCAACACATTGTACTACTTCATACAGGCCAATAAGCCTACTACCTACGTTGGGTAAAATTTTAGAAAAACTCCTACTGAAAAGAATTCTTCCGATTCTAAATTCTCAAAACATAATCCCAGCCCATCAATTTGGTTTTCGCAACCGCCACTCAACTGTCCAGCAGTGTCACCGCGTGGTAGACATTATTTCAACCTCCCTTGAGATGGGACAGTGCTGTTCCGGAGCCTTTCTTGACGTAAGCCAAGCTTTTGATCGAGTTTGGCACCCGGGCCTGCTGTTCATGCTCAAGGACATCCTTCCATCCACCTACTATCTCGTACTGCACAGTTACCTCACTGACCGATTCTTCCAAGTCATCGAAGGCCATTCCCTCTCTTCATATTTTCCTATCCATGCGGGTGTCCCTCAGGGTAACGTTCTGGCCCCTACACTGTACCAGGTTTTCACAGCTGACATGCCATCTCATCCCAAAACCAACACATTCGCATTCGCAGACGATACGGCAATTCTCTCCAGCAACACTCTTGTTGCACGGCAACTCGATCTTGTCATTTCCACTCGAAACCTCCAACAACACATCATACTACTAGAGTCTTGGTGTAAAAAGAAAAGGATAAAATTTAACACAGAAAAATCCACCCACATTGCCTTCATTCTTCGTAAAAAGATCTCCCCCCCTGTTTTCTTAAACAATACTCCCCTCCCAACTGAGGACAAGGTGCGGTACCTCGGATTGTACATCGACAAACGCCTGACGTGGAATCCTCACACAAGACTAAAACGTCAGGAGGTTATGACACAATTTAGAATTCTTGCACGACTTCTTGACAAACGTTCTAATTTACCTCTCAAAAATAAAAGGCTGTTTTACAACACCATAGTTAAGCCGATTTGGACTTACGGACTGGAAGTGTGGGGTTCAGCCAAACATTCCAACATCCACCGCATTCAACCTGCCCAGTTTTTAATACTACGAAAAATACTAGATGCTCCATTTTATGTATCGAACCAAACACACATACAGATTTACATATTCCTTTCGTGCAAGATGAAATACGTTTCCGTTACCGTAAATTTCATAAAAACCTCCCAACTAACGTAAATCAACACATCAGAAACCTCGCATCCCGACGAATCTCCTCAAACCCTCCCCGCCGACTGAAGATACAATGGCCGCGAGATCTCCTAGGAAGTGATGGTGATGACAGTGAAAGTGATAATAACACACGTATCAATTGAACAAACAATATTATTGCAACATTGGAGTAATACCAATGGGTGTTTTCTCCACTCTTGATTTTTAATTTTGTTTTGTTTTAATTACCTTGCTCACTGTTACTTATTACCTTCTTTAAGGTAGTTGTAATGTATTACAAATTATAAAAAAATATTGTTAAAAGGATGGTTTTAAGTCAACAAGATCTCCCCAGGGAAATGCATGGTCCATCGACGGACGTAGCGTCCATTACGTAGGCGAAGTCCTGGTTCACGATGGTCTACAACGGTTTAGGGCCAATGGAAGTCCCGCTCAAAAGGATGGTAGTGGTCGACCGCGCTATTCAACTGCTAGAGAAGAACGTTTTATTGCTGCTCTTATCCCACTATGGAATCGTCATTTAACGGCATCCTTGATAGGTAGTCAACTCCAAACGGTCCGTAATGTAAGGGTGAGCTCTAAAACAGTCACCAGAAGGCTTGGTAGGAATAGCCTAATTCTCGAGACGTCCCGCATCGAGTTCTCCAATACCAGGGAACGCGACTATTCGCAGCTCAGCATGCCGCTTGGACATTAGAGAATTTGGTCTGTTCTCTTCACAGATGAGTGCTAGTTTTGTTTGTGATACATTCAGGAAGTTCTTCTAGAAGCTGTGATCCTAGTCAACCCATTTATTTGGGACAATTTGGTGTTAATGCATGATTATGCTGGACCACATGTAGCTCGAGTCATCACCATAAAACATTTATGATGAATTAGACATGTTAGAAATCTTCGAATTATTCATCTTTGAACCAATAGTCTTTTTTATTTTTATTTCTCTTTTAACGATTGGTAGAAGCATAAAAAATATAAGCTCTTTTATTACCCATTGGTTTGCTGTATGAACAGGTTTCATTATTTTAAAGACAAAATTCTGATTCTTTTGATAGATATCGCCCAGTAAACCGTGACAAAGGGCGCTCATCTCCTAACCTTTCTACTAACAAACGTCATTATTTAAAGCAGAAAATTTACTGAATTAATGGGACATTGATCAAAGTTGTGCTAATGTTGATCGTCCGAATGCTTGTCAAACGCTAGGGCTTAATGGGTTTTGTTAAATCAAAGTGAGAAGGGTGTGATCGAAAAAAATAATTCGATGCTTTTTTAAATTATTTATTCTTGTAAATTGTTTACATTTATCTCTAAAACATTAGTAAAACAGAGTAAGATTTCATATAATAATTTTCTCAATAATCTAGGCCATACATCTAGTGTTACGCTTAGATTGTAAAATACGTGCCTTTTCGAAAGCCATGATTTGGTTCTCGACCAATAAAGCGTTTACTTATGTGGAACTTAGTCTTTAATATATTACAATTAATTAAGGTTTTTAGTTGAGATAAAAAAGTCAATGGCACGAGCGGGATTCGAACCTACGATCTTCGGCTTGTACGCCGATTTTTATCTCAACTAAAAACCTTAATTAATTGTAATATATTAATTGGTCAAGCGGACCACGAAATTAGTGAATTTAATGATTAAAAATAAAGTATACTTCACTAAAGCTCTCCATGGCCATTTCATTTGTCGTCGAGAATCCAACCCGATTACACGACATTTGAAAAATAGCAAAAAGGAGGGAAAATTCAAAAGGTGGGGTTGAGATAGGAAGTTGGTGTCCGAGTGGAACGAGGTCACGATAGCTCAGGTGTTAGAGCAGCGGCGTATCAAGCCGAAGATCGTGGGTTCGAATCCCGCTCGTGTCATTGACTTTTTTATCTCAACTAAAAACCTTAATTAATTGTAATATATTAATTGGTCAAGCGGACCACGAAATTAGTGAATTTAATGATTAAAAATAAAGTATACTTCACTAAAGCTCTCCGTGGCCATTTCATTTGTCGTCGAGAATCCAACCCGATTACACGACATTTGAAAAATGGCAAAAAGGAGGGAAAATTCAAAAGGTGCTGTTGAGAGGGAAGTTGGTGTCCGAGTGGATCGAGGTCACGATAGCTCAAGTGCTAGAGCAGCGGCGTATCAAGCCGAAGATCGTGGGTTCGAATCCCGCTCGTGTCATTGACTTTTTTATCTCAACTAAAAACCTTAATTAATTGTAATATATTAATTGGTCAAGCGGACCACGAAATTAGTGAATTTAGTCTTTAATGTATACCATAAAGCCCTGCTCTAGGGGACTTTCATGCGACTTAATGTTAAAGATCACACAAGAAGCAAAAATCACTGTGGAAATAATAAAAAAATATTTTAAAAAGAGAAGACAACAATTTTTGACAAGTCTTTAATCCAAAAGGGCGAAGCTAACTTAAGTTGTTAAAAAAAAATTCTTTGAGAAAATTCGGCCTGTTTTAGCCGTAATGGCGTTTGTTTAAAGACTTTAAGAACTTGGAATAAAAAATAAATAAAAACTTTAGAATAAGATTCCCCTACCTAATCCTGTTTCAAAGAGGCGATGGCGTACAGGATAAAAAAGGATATTGGTGGATTCTTTCGGGTTTAATTTTATATCGAAGAGGTGAAATACCGGAGGGAGGATCATCCCTCAGCTTTTCTTGTTAAATCCGCTTTAACCATTTTTAAAATTTTGTTGAAATTTATTTATTTTTTAAAGACACTCTTTTTAATGCTGTACCAAGATCTTAACAATCTTTTTATTTGAACGAACATATTGTTGATGCAAAAGTGTATAATAAATTTCAATTAATTAAGGTTTTTAGTTGAAATAAAAAAGTCAGTGTCACGAGCGGGATTCGAACCCACGACCATTGGCTAGATACGCCGCTGCTCTACCACTTGAGCTATCGTGACTACGATCCACTCGGACACTAACTTCCCATCTCAACCCCACCCCTTTTGAATTTTCCCTCCTTTTTGCCATTTTTCAAGTGTATAATAAAGTTGATTTCTTAATGATAATTTTTATAGGGAATGTTCCTTAATCATTGTAAATTTAAATTTATGTGGAATACCGATATTAGATCATTTACAATAGAAAAACTTGTTTTAATACTATTTAAACCACCTAAATAATTTAATCAATTATACTTGTAAGCTAGGTTGTCAAGGTCTTGGTTGAGATGAATAAGCACGTGTCACGAGCAGGATTCGAACCCACGACCTTTGGCTCAATACGCTGCTGGTCTAAGCACTTCGATTAAAACTAAGACCTTTGATTAAAAATATAATTAATTAAAATAATGAATATGGTCAATGATAATGACAATACGACCACTATGGATCGACACCCAAGGGGTTTTTTTACATTAATATTTTCATTTGTTCAGATCCGTTTAATTTTTGTACAATCAACCTTGTGGTTAATCCCTTTTATAAAAATTTAACACTTTTGTGTACATTTTATCATTAGTCAGGAGAAATATAAAAGTAAAACACAGCGTTTCCTTCATATTTGCAGTCTCTTCCAGGGCAAAAACCATTATGTAGCACATTTGTCGGAAGCAAGTGACTGATCGTCCACATGTTCATCAAAAACGGTTGTGTCCCACGGTGACAAGAGACGTGTAAAAAAAAGAAAACATTTCTTTTTGTCAAGTAGGACAAGGGGTTATTGTCGCTTTTTTTATTGTTATATTGTGTCAATGTCAACAAGCACTATTTTCCCTTTGGGGGTTTGGCGAATAACTTATATATTCAAAATGTATCCTTACTTATTCATTAAAAGTACTTTTTTCTCAAATTATTCTTCATTTATAACAATATCTGATTGGATCGAGTGGTTAATTTGACTAATGAGGTTGTTAGTGACTGATTAAATTACAAGTTTTGTTGAAGCTTGGCTGCTTGTTGATCTCCCACTGGGAAAACACTTCTGCAACCGCAAATAGACGAGATTACTGGTATGTAAAGAGGATGACATTTACCAACATTGTTCAAAACTAATTAAAGTAAATTAAAAATATTATTTGGAGATCGTGAGATGCGGTCTGGATGTGACCTAGGTTTCAGAAAAACATTTTCTTTATCGTGCGAACGTTTCGACCTTTATTGAGATCATCTTCATGGCCTGGTATTTTTAAACATTGTGTAAATTATACAAATACATGCAGGATGTGAAAAAAGAATTTATAAAATGCTAGAAAATTTAGACTCAATCAAAGTATTTGTACTCACTCAAAGTGTTTTCTGTATAGATGTGTCATTCTTGTCTGTCGTGTTGAGAGTGCCAGTGAGATATTGGTGTTTTATGTTTGTATACGTTGGATTTTGATGTATAATTTAAACAAAGTTTGTAAATCCCCGGCCCTGAAGATGATCTCAATAAAGATCGAAACGTTGGCACGATAAAGAAAATGTTTTTCTAAACCTACGTCATACCAGACCGCATCTCACGATCTCCAAATAATCATTATCTAAGGGGCAATAAACACCACACATAAATTAAAAATATTCGAAAATTATGAATATTGGCGTCATGTTCATTCATTAGCAATTCGCTTGGTTGCTACCGTCCACGATTTAAGTTGTAAATAATGGCCTGCCTCTTTATCTTGGAATTGTTAATTTCAATTAGAATTCATTGTTCGTGATTTTGTAATAGACGTGGGCCATTTATTTCTGCTTAACATCGGACAAGGCTTAATTGGCAGCGTCTCACTGTACATTGTTTTTGTACTTGATCAGAGTATTTTTACTCGTCTGTTTTCAACTACTTTTTTCTACCAGGTTAGAAATTATTTACTCTAATAAGATTTAATTTAAAATTACTTATCATTACAGTCTGTTATCACTAATTTTGGACCCAGAAAGTGCAATTGTGTGTCCATTTGACATTTTTAACTCTCTCAGTTGCAATTCTATTCTGAAACAGATCTAAAATAAGGTTAATTAAGGCTTTTAGTTGAGATATTAAAGTCAGGGTCACGAGCGGGATTCGAACCCACGATCTTCGGCTAGATACGCCGCTGCTCTACCACTTGAGCTATCGTGACCTCGATCCACCCGGACACTAACTTCCCATCTCAACCCCACCTTTTGAATTTTCCCTCCTTTTTGCCATTTTTCAATCCCGCTCGTGACACTGACTTTTTTATCTCAACTAAAAGTCTTAATTAATTGAAATATATTAATTGGTGAAGCGGACCACGAAACTAGTGAATCTAAAATAAGCTTTTTTTTCAAAGTTTTGTTTATTGTTTGAAAATCAGAGTTAATAACTAACTAAATTAAACTAAACGAAATTAATTTGTTCTCGGGAGGGAAAAAAACCTATATTGCTAAACGTTCATCTAAAAAGGTGACTTTTTACACGGATATAGGAAAAGAATCTATTACTATCGGGACTTTTTCATCCGATTTATTTCTGGACTTTTTTTCTTGCGATAATTTTACTCATTCAATTCTTTTGACGAGGTATTATAGAAAAACCGATAGAACTCTTGTGTAATTTCTAAATTAAGCTTCATATAAGGAGCGAATATGAGAATACCGCCTGTTATAAGAATTGTGCTCGAAAACGTCGGCGAATCTTTGGGTCCCCTATTCCGGTTTCTGGAGGAAGATGGAGTAATTCCATTATATACATTATTGTATTACAGGTAATTGTTGTATACATACTAAATTTGGTGATAGATGTATCAACTACTTCGTGAGAGTGTATTTACATGCGTGAATGTGCTTGTAGTAAAGAGTTTCGATGGCGAAATATCGAGTAACCCGTTTACCCTCAATTAGATTAAGTATTGTAAGTACAGGCTATATGCGCGGTAAAGATTGATGTAGATAGTACTCCATCACTTGAATGGCTTTGTTGTCGGTGGTGAGGATAAGACCAAGGTCCGCCAAAACACCGAAGTGGGTGTATGTATACCAGTGCATATATGGGCAAAATTGAACCTGCATAAATAAAAACGATGATTATTCGGAGATCGTGAGATGTTTTTCTAAATCTACGTCACAACAAACCGCATCTCACGATTTCCGAATAATCATCGTCTAGCGGTCACTAATCACCACACATAATTAAAAACTTTGTTCTCAGCTGAATGATTGTTCTCAACAGCTCTCATTCAAATCTATATATAGTTTAACATCAAAAAATCTTGGGAAATATTTTTAATAATTAGAGACTACAATATAGATGTATTGTCTTAGGGAGAAAACTATGCTTAGCAGCGACTTCATCTATAACAAAATTTTCCCTTTTTTACTTACTTTTTACCTTTGCCTTCTCAGAGATATGTGTAACATCCCTTAAAAAGATCTGCTCCAAAAAATAAAATACATTAAAAAATAATAATAAATTAGTAATAATATAATATTTATCAAGTATAAATAAAGTGTAAAAGTAAAATTAAAAAACGAATGTAATTAAATTTAACTAACTAATAGGGAAATTTAATCAAACATCAAAACAAAAACAACCTGAAGAGAGCATTTTGGAAGAGGTTAGAACAGAGCTAGATAACTCTCTCTTAAGCCCGAGAACAAAGGTTCTTATTTCAAAAAGGTATTTAGTTCAGTTTTCCTTTTATTTTCCATTTATCGGTGGTTTTCAGGTAAATTATTTTATTTTGTTATAAATTATATTTTTATTTTTATATAAATGAAATGTGTTTTGTTTAAGTTCCACTAAGTGCGTGGTAAAGGAAAACATTTTAAATAAAAAAATCTAATTATTATTTTGATTTGGTGATATCACTAGGACCGACAATCACCCATTCAAGCAAAATGTTTGTAACCCTCCAAAATGCATGTAATAAGATAAACGAATGGACAAAAAAATGGAAAATCAAGCTAAATCAGTATAAATCAGTTCATCTAATCTTTACAAACAAAAAAGTGGACCATGTTCCATCGCTCAAAATCGATGGAACTACTACACCATACAGCGATACAGCTAAATATCTGGGAATGACCTTAGATGCCAAGCTGAGATGGAAAGAACACGTGAAGAAAAAAATGACAGAAATAGGTTTAAGGTATAGATAACTATAATGGTTGATAGGATGTGGCTCCAACCTTCCTATACAAAATAAAATATTATTATATAATACCGAATCGCATCTCACGATTTCTGAATAATCATTGTTAATAATACTTCTTTAAATCTTTTAAATTTTTTTTAATTTTTTTAAAATGTTTTATGCTTATTTCAAATAGATTAAAAGCAACAATATTGTGGAAATGAAAGGGATGATAGTAATTATGGTTTTTTTTAATCAAAACTATTTAATTTATAGTTAAATGTATTGAAAAAAAAATTATTGTGCAATTTGCACTTTAGGTTTTATAATAATGGGATTCTCATGTTGTTGTTTAATCAGACAATTTTTTTTTTTTGGAAAACCAGAAAACGATTATATTGAAAGGTGCGCAATGACGCGCATTCCTATGATTCTATTGACTTTTAAAAAGTGGAAAGAATCTCAGGGACTTTTGAAAGATGTAAGTAAACGTTTTTAATGTTCAAATCATTCGGTTTATTGCACAACGATAAAACAGCATTGCGCGCTGGCATTTGTTGGTAGTAGTATTCAACAGCTCCTTCGGTTTAACCATCAAATTAGCGGATTAATTCTCATTTGATATCGAACAGACTGCCTTGACCTAATATCAATTTGTTCTTCGGTGTAATTAGAGAAGAGCAAATAGCCTTTCATTAATATACGGTGGGAGATTATGTAGGCTTTTGCATATCAATTAACGATGACACGCAGGTACGTCGTAATCATGGAATAACAAATTATTAGCACTGTTTAACACGTCAATTTTTAGTATTTTTAACAAACCCCCGCGTTATAATTTGATTCCCGACGTGATTCAGCATCTATACTGCGAAAAAAGACGTAGCAATTTACAAAAACAAACGGCATAAAATATAAGGGAATTAGTGCTTTATTTGTTAGAGCTGACAAGGCACCAATGGCATGACGCACGTTAGAGTAATTTAGGATTGTTATTTCCTTTATACGGTATTGTTGTGTAAAATCTCGACAGTTTCAGAAGAAATTGGATTATTGAAGATGAAAAAAGTTGCATTTTGGAAGTGCTACATTTCAGCGGCCTTGGTAGTTTATTCAAGTCAGCGGATTTAACTATGCCATAAATTGGATATATACTGGGTGATTCCTACTCGTACAAAAAAAGTCCGTCCGGTGCTTCTACACCTCAAATGCAACAAAAAAGTTCGTGGTAACCATGGTCCGAGTCTCAAAGTTTTCGCAGATCTTCAGAATTTTATATTTTTACCAACTATCCACGGCTTTCATCATAAATCTGCTCGTAGCTCTTGAACTATTCATTTATGGGGAAATAGCGGTATACAATCAGAAAACTTAGTACATGAAGAAGCTGGTAATAAATTAACCAAGCTCTACCGTGAATTGGTCCAACGGGGTTACAAATTTAATTCCTTAAAAATTTTAAATTAACCAGTTTTTGAAAGATTTATTCCATGTAAAATTTAAATTAAACAAATAATTAAAAATACTATTAGTTTTTATTTATATCATGTATTATTGTTTGTAAATATTAATTCTAACAATTATACCGATCAATATTTTCATTTTTAAAAATACTTTACGAGTAAGTATAAAACTACGATATTTTTTTCCTTAATTTCACTAATTTCGTGGTCCGCTTGACCAATTAATACATTACAATTAATTAAGGTTAGTTGAGATGAAAAAAAGTTAATTGCACGAGCGGGATTCGAACCCACGATCTTCGGCTAGATACGCCGCTGCTCTACCACTTGAGCTATCGTGACCTCGATCCACTCGGACATCAACTTCCTACCTCAACCCCACCTTATGAGTTTTCCCTCCTTTTTGCCATTTTTCAAATGTCGTGTAATCGGATTGGATTCTCGACGACAAATGAAATGGCCATGGTATTCGTAATTAATATGAAAAACTATTGTACAAGTGTTTTGTGTTTAAGCCTATGGAGTACATGGCATAATACTTTTGATGGTGAAACAGCCATCTACATAAAATTTAAAGTAATTACTATCACATAATATTTATATTTGACATTGAAACCCATAATTTATAGTAAAGTCAAACAATACCTTGCTAAAAATCCATATAACTAAAGGTCCAACTTCTTTTATGTTCTGACTAGCAATTTCTTTCACTTTTGTTATCACAACGGATATTTACAAAAAAAATTTTTTTTAATATATTTAAACTAAATTACAGCTATTTACAGAACTATGTACAAACGATTAAAAAAATAGGCCCTGATGATGGCACTATAAGGTGCCAAAAGCTCGGTGAACCCAGAATTTAGTCTTTTTTCACCCGTCTCATTAGAGGTCATTACCTCTACAAAGTATAAATAAAACTGTTCCTTTATAACCTCTGGGGAAGTAATATTTTCTTAATTTTCCACAGTGAGGTGATGTAAATGTTTCTCCGTATTTTCTACCGAT
The DNA here is from genome assembly GCF_000648675.2 of Cimex lectularius. Lineage (NCBI taxonomy): Eukaryota > Metazoa > Arthropoda > Insecta > Hemiptera > Cimicidae > Cimex > Cimex lectularius. The sequence goes on along the minus strand of NW_019392979.1, from coordinate 1,012,918 downwards.
TACTAGGTACGAATGAGTGAAAATATCGATTACAAAGAGTTAAGAATCGAAACTTTTTGAGCATCTCTAGTAACACAGTTTAATCAAGCGAAATTAGCAGTGCCGAAAATCAAACCCATCATCATTATCATCAATAAGGATCTTCTTTTCATTTTAATTCTATAATACATAAACAACTCTGTTTTCATAATACTGTTAGGGAGAATTGGCCAGAATGGAAGGCATTGTTGGTTTTCCAAGTGGAATTTGATTCATTAATTTCTGTAATGCAGTTAGCAGTCGGGCCGGAAGTGAATTCCGCGTCTCTCCGGTTTACGTGATTTGCATACCTATCAGGGCGGAATGACAATGAATCCAGCTCGACCTCTCTCTTCAATCCTGTCCCATCGATTAATATCAAGGGAGGAGATGTATTCGCGTCGAAATTATTTACAGATACGGGCTCAATAATTCGAGTACTCCGTAGATTAGTTTACAATTGGAGATGGAGCCGAGGCCCGTGATAGAGCTCGCGGTGGAATTCACCGAATCGAATTAGCTTCCACTAGTTTTGATTGATACGACAGCTAGAAGCTCTCGCCTGTCGCGATTTACCAAATGAGAAGATTCTTGATGAAATAATTCAATTACAAAAGGTGAAGTTGTTTTATATTATAACGTAAAGTTAATTGCTATCTGCATTTTCTGTTCAATATGTTATTTTATGATATTTAGCGTAATTGCGGTTCACCATTGATGGGAGCAGATAATGTTATTGTCCCTTTGCATTTATCATTGATGATGACGGTTCCAAAGAAAGGAGGTTGGCATTTCCGTTTTAGACATCTCATAGGATTGTATGGCTTGCATTATTGGACAAATCTTGAACAAAACTATTTAGATGATAAAAGAATCAATTGATTGATTTGTATAAAAATGAGTTTTGGGATAGCACTCTTAAATCTTACCGATAATTGATCATCAACCTGGAAGGATTCGGTACGGTGGATAATAGGAGGCTTCCTGGTACGCACTTCCAACCCGGTTTTGCTAGACTGTAGTTTGGTCGTTTTCGATCTCTCTGCCTATCCTCGTTGTCTTGATTTGCCCCACAGACCACTGGGGATGGCGAGAAGCCGAAAGTTGTTTGAAGACTTCAGAAAGGACCCAGCGATTCAGCCAATCACCCCGCAGACACCAAGAGATTTTCTCCATCCTTTTTTTAGAATGGATGTTTTGCGTCGATAGGTTGATTCACGTGTATTATAATCCAACGTAGAGTAAGCACATTTACGGTTAGGAACATTGTTGAAAAACATTGTGAGAGAAGATTTCGGACGTCTGCATGTGATTGTGACATGGATGCACTTTGCATTGTCCAAACCAATCTACTCTATACGAAACAACTCTACGGATCTTCCAAATCATACAACGTACAATCAGGGTCAAATAATACTGTGACTGTGGTACTGCTGTGTCAATGATTAAATATGGAAGGAGATATCACTACCAGAAGACAGTCGTCGGAGTAGTTTCATCATTGTCGGACCCAAATAGATAGGTGTGGAATAGGTCACGCATTAATTATTATAGGATACCTTTATGCCACATCGTAAAATATTATATTCACTCAACAGAGGACATATAATGTAGGAAAACACAAGACATGATTTTTTTTTTTTTTTTAATGAAGAACTTTTAAAGAAGAATCTTTTCAAATACTTTTGATAAGATGGGGTGTAATTTAATTGGACATTAAGATTAAGCATTGGGAATTTATTCTGGGTTCGGTTCCCAAAAAGCATGGGGTTTGAATATTTTCAGGGTAATGCAGAATTTACAATTGTAAAAGTAAGTACTAAAAATACTAGCTTGTAGAGGGAGTTGTCAAAAAATTGTGGATGTATAAAACCAGAAATCTTGCTCTTCGGTAAGCTACAAAATTGAAATAATAGCTAAAAATACAACAAACAATTCGTTAGGTTTTCAGTTTGAGAAATCTCACTTAAAATGTTATGCGGAGAAAAATATATGGGACAGACAGGAAAGCAAACAAAAGAGTGATGTGGAATAAATATCATATAAGATGATTTTTAGGGGCAACGACGTAAAATCAAATTACTGAACACTTCACACTTAGCGCACGGGGACTGCAGAAGCCAAGTTGCAGGTCAGATTCGGCCCGTTGGCTTCGCGGTCGTGAGTTCGATTCCCAACATTTCTCCTTGATTTTCTGATCGATCCCCCCCACAAAAAAAAAATACGAACAATCTTCTCTGGTTCTGCAAGACACAAGGCCATTAAAAAATAGATAGCAATGCAAATTTAAAAAAGTTTTTTTTTTAAAAGAGAGCACGTCTATCCCGGAAAAATTCCAATTAAGTGCCACACCATTATTTCTACGTGGTTGTTGACATTTATCGTATTAACGTTTCATCTTTAAAAATAGCTTTCTAGGTCATCGTATCTGCATACGTGACGACGGTCTGAGGGCAAGAAGTGCTGAAGCATGGAATCAGGGTTATAAGGAGTCCGAAAAAAGGAAGCATTTTCCATACGACTTAACCATATCTGCAGAGACTTCGATGGTTTGAAATGAAACAACTTAGCAAAGCTTTGACCAAAACTATAAATCGACCCCGATCCAACCATAACATTTGCAACCTATTTAAATTAAATAAACGCTATGGACTCTCCAGTGTTCCAATTTTGCGGCGAAGCGGAAACTATGGAACGCGAAATAATAGTCCAAAATGTATAGCAGAAAGGAAGGTTCTTTTAAAAGAGATAGAAAAAATTATAGATATCCCTTTTAATTATAAAACAATTCCAGCATCAAAAAAATAAGTGTGTATAAGGCGCTCCACAAATTTTTAAAAGAACTAAAAGAGGAGGTTTAACGTAATTTTCAATAACAGAAAAACAATCTTTCGTGGCTATGGTTTACACACTAATGCTAAAAAAAAAGAAAAAAGCTTTTTACAATAAATTACAGGCAGGCCTGGAGAATCACCCCGTTGTTGAGGGACTGGGGTCAGACCTCAGTCTTATCCATCCAGCAGCCAGGGGCTTCCAACAACTGGATCATTTCAGCCCCAAACCCAATCGGTTCGTAAAACCAAACCCATTCACACTTTCACTCACTCTTAAATACATTATTTCCTATTTACATACTATTACTCAGTCGGAGTAGGGGAGTGCATAGTGTTTTAGTGATTGATGGTTGGCCCAATCTGTACCACCGTCGAAGTTAAGCTCAAGGGCCTATCGACAACATTTCATTTGGGGTCATTTCAGCCCCCAAACCTAAACCTAAACACACCTTCTTAAAAACGGTCCAATTTATTTTCTTACTTTCACTCAAGTACTGGATATCTCTCTATCACCTTGTACAAAAACCCTGGACCGCTCAGGAATAAAATGTCAGGGATACGCGGATAATCCTGACTGCCAGGGGAAAATTCGAGGAAACCCTCTGCGATATAATCCAAGAGGGACTGAAAATCACAGAAGAATTGTGTAAAAGAGCTGGCTTAGGGATCAATCCCAACAAAACAACTATGGTCACTTTTACACGGAAAAGGAAACTTGATCACATGAGGGAAATAATACTCAATAACACCTTGATAGAAATCAAAAATGAAGTCAAATATCTGGGCATCACACTAGATAAAACACTAACATTTAAGAAACACATCGGCTCTATCATCATGAAGGCGACACGGGCTTTGATGGTGTGCAGAAGAATAGCAGGAAGAAACTGGGGATGCAGACCAGAAACCCTGTTATGGATGTACACCATGATAGTAAGACCTTTACTTATAGCTTATAGCTATAGCCTGGGCTGATAAAGCAGAACAAATAACCAAAAGGAAAGAACTCACAAAAATACAGAGACTTGCTTGCATCTGCATAACGGGAGCAATGAGAACATGTCCTACAATTAGCATGGAAAAGAAACTAGGATTAATCCCCCTACATCACATGGCAGAAAGGACAGCGCAGAAAACCATCATCAATTTTATCAAAGAGAAACCTCCAACAGGAATAAAACTAAAATGGAGAGATAGTAACAAACTATGAAAAGACAATTCGTCACTCATGTCTCCAAGAGACGACATGTGCAGGTTGTTTGAATTTAACCAAACATTTCTAATATATCTGGGTACCAAAAAAGAATGGGAAAGAAAAGGAAGTAACTCCTTTAAAAATGCCACCATCCTCTGGTATAGATGGATCTAGAACACAAGAAGGTACGGGGGCAGGAGTATTTGGACCCGGAACCAAATACTCAGAGCCCATGGGAAAACACACCATTATCTTCCAAGCTGAGATTCATGCAATTGAAAGATGTACCCAATTCAATCTAAGTAAAGGGAACAAAAACAAGAATATAGCTATCATGTCAGATAGCCAAGTAGCCATCAAAGCACTAAGCTCAAGTATCATTAGTTCAAGGATGGTGCTGAACTGCAAAACCAAATTAAACATATTAGATATGCAGAATAAAGTCAGCCTCTGCTGGGTCCCAGGACACATGGGAGTAGAAGGCATCGAGAAAGCGGACACCCTTGCGAGGAAAGGAGCTGCCACACCACTTCTAGGACCCGAACCCTTCTGTGGCATAGGAATCCACACTATTAACCAATATCTCAGACAGAAGGACCAAAAGAAATTGAAAGAACAATGGAATTCACTCATTGGACATAGACAATCCAAGAATATTCTAAGCAATTTTGGTAAGAAAGAAATAACAGAATGTGTCAAAGGAAGCAGGAACAAACTGCGAATCCTAACAGGATTCCAAACAGGACACTGCAGATTAAATGGACACTTAAAGAAAATTGGAACAATCCAAGATGGCACATGCAGATTCTGCAAGGAGGCAGAAGAGACACCAACACATTTATTAACAAACTGCGGAGCTACACTAGCCCGCAGGAGGAAATGTTTTGGGATGCATAATGTGACCATAGAAGAGCTTCAACCACTGAAACCGGGCCTATTAATCAAATTTCTTGATGAAATAGGATTCCCCGATGTGCTTTAGGCAGAGAACGGGGATACAATAGCTCTTAAAGGGCGCAGTGTACTATAACCTGAAAAATTACGTCACCACCTTGTACACAATTTATATAACCACTTAATTGAGGGTCGATGGAGTACTCAATATTCCGCCATCGACCCTCTCCCACTACACATCCGCGCTTGATAAATTCACTCTCAACACATGCTAGAAACACAAAACTATCAATACTATATACAATAAAACAACCGTTTCCTCCAAAAATCGGAACAGCGGTCGCAGATACTAGCAGCACTGCTCAATCGTCAATTTCATATCAGGTGGCATTTCTACAGGCTCTCTGTATGGAACCAAGGAGTTGCACCTTTCAATTAGGTGGGATACATCTAACAACCTTCTCCACTGCTGAGCACATTCACGGGCTTTGGCTCAAAAGTAAGTGGCCGCGGGTCAACCTCGCACTACCTATTCTAAAGAGGTTGAGAATGACTTTCTGCGAGTCTTATTCTCCATGGGCCACTAATCAACAATGTTTTTGATATGCGAGAGCTTCTCTGACGATCCAGCCCTTCGACGCTGCCACTTTGTTTTAATCATAATTTTGTTACATTTTTAACGTTGAGGTCGAGGGGCCGGATAATGTTTACTTAGGCTAATTAAGAGTTATATCCTTACTACGTTCTAACCACTCACGTTTTTTCTGAAAAGGAAAATATTTTTTTTAGGAATTACCAAATTAAATTACACCTACATCTTCGCCATAAAAAAACCTTGAAAATGGACATGGCTCACTATGCCATATTATCTTTTTTTTTACATGATTACAATTATTACTTGTTAGACAGGATGAAAGACATGATTAAGAAACAAAGACTTCCAGTAGGTATTAGTTATGTGACTGTATTCCGTTATTCATATTTTCTGTAGGTCTCACTCTTTCTCTCTCCCTCTATCAATCTCTCTCTCTCTCTCTCTCTCCTTCACACTCAGTCCCTCTCTCCCTCTCACTCTCTCTCTCTTTCTNTATATATATCTTTATCTATCTGTCTGTAGTTCTGTCTAGCTTTATTACTTTTTATGATTTATCTTTATTCGTTTTTATCTTGATTATTACTGAAGGTTACTTATTGGTAAGTTCCCCCATCATTATTTTGATTGATCACACTACTATTAATACACTTAGGCATATTACTTTGTTTTAGAATGCATTTTTTTATAGACACTGGTCAAATGCGACCATCTATTAAGTCTTAAGTCCAATGATCAATGTCCTAGTTTATTTTCGTTTTGTATATTGTTTGTAGGGTGTACTTCTTTTTATATGTTGTGATGTCTTGTAGGAGTGAATTCATTTTTCAATATATTCCTTTTTAAACATTGCAATCATTTGTTTGATTTCGACTGACCGCATTATTACGAGAAGGTCTTTACATTTTTTTAAAACATGTTTGTTCTTGTGAAAAAGCATTGATCCTATCATCACGTACCTCTTTTTTGTGACCATATTTGTTTATTTTCAAGCAATTGTTCAATATATTAACTAGTTTTCCTTTTATAATGTATTTCATTTCTGTCTTCTAATTGCACATTTCTATTATATTTTAGAAGCTTTTCTTTGGTATTATTTATTATATATAAGTGTATTATTTTTCTTATACCCCAATATTTAATAAATAATACTAATTATTCAGAAATCGTGAGATGCGGTCTGGTGTGATGTAGGTTCCAGAAAAACATTTTCTTTATCGTGCCAACGTTTCGATCTTCATTGAGATCATCTTCAGGGCCTGGGATTTACAAACATTGTTTCACAATTAACAAATACATTTAGGATGTGGAAAAGTGAATTTATACAATGCAAAATATATTTTTTATATTCAATCAAAGTATTTCTACTCACTCAAAGTGTTTGTCTTCTGTGTAATTGTGCCATTCTTGAGAGTGCCAGTGAGATTTTGCTGTTTTATGTTTATATACGTTGGATTTTGAAGGGTCTTTCAAAAATTATAAAACAATCCAAACACTTTTTTTCCAAAATTAAATATCCCACACCAATAACAAATAAATCTGACGTACACAAGATATTAACGGTCACTAATCACCACACATAAATAATACTGCATATTTAGGTGAGTTTCTTCAATGCAAACATGTTGCTAATTGCAAAGTTAATAAAAATTCACTAGTTTTCGTGGTCCGCTTGACCAGTTAATATCTTTCAATTAATTAAGGCTTTTAGTCGAGATAAAAAAGTCAGTGTCACGAGTGGGATTCGAAACCACGATCTTCGGCTACGCCGTTGCTCTACCACTTGAGCTAAACACTAACACCCATCTGGCAAAGACGGCAAAAAGGAGGGAAAATTCAAAAGTTGGGGTTGAGATGGGAAGTTAGTGTCCGAGAGGTTCGAAATCACGTTACCTCAAGTGGTAGAGCAGCGGCGTATCTAGCCGAAGATCGTGCGTTCGAATCCCGCTCGTGACACTGACTTTTTTTTATTTCGACTAAAAACCTTAATTAATTGAAATTTAATAAAAATTGTTTTATTTTTCAAATTTTGTCGGCTTGGGTAAAACGAATTTTTTTTAAATATTATATTGCTCGTCATTAGTGTATCTGAAGTAATTTTATTTACAACATTCTGTTCCAATTGTATTAATTTCAACGTAATTATCTCATTAATGTATACTGAGCGAATTTATAATGTCTGCTTATGGTCGAATGTAGCAGATGTGGTGTCACCGGCGATGTTCAACAGGTGTTCATCTGATCTGTGTATTCATCAGGTTGCTTCTAAATAAAGTACATCCTCATCCTCGGATTTCCGTTATCAGTAACCCACATCAACAAGTTGGCGCGATAAGAAATTCAAATTACATTGCGTTAGAATATTTGTCATATGAATTGCAACAAAGACGCTTCTGTATATACTAAAGAGACTTGTCGAAAACCAAGTTTTTCTTCGGTTAATTACCATTGGAACAGACTAAAAATAATTATTGAATAAAATGGAACCCGATGTTCGTTAGCATCTACGAAGACCTCTGGGAAACACATTCCGGACAAAATTTACTAAATACAATGTCCGCCTTATTCGAAACGTGACGAGGCTGGTAAACTTACTAAGAGAATGAAATAACTCGAGTGCAACGGAAGGATGTAATAATAATAATAACGTCCCCCTGGAATAAGCAAGCAGAGAAAGGGTTTTCGAGAAGGAATTTAATTGCGAATGATATTTATCTTAAGTCAATTTCTCTTCCCCGCTATTTAGGATCTACGTGCTTCATCCCTTAATTGGGACGTCAATTACGGTATTTATGTAGCAATTGTACAGTATTAAATGTGTTATTGTACTATTCAAATTGTACAGATATATATGAACGACCATTCGAAGTTGGCGAAAACGCCAAATATGCTAAGTTGTTTAATTCTTTTTACGAATTGTGATCAATACTGATTTTTTTTAATGCCGAGGAGGTGATGATGATGGATAGGAATTCGGAGTTTTTGCTCTTCAAAGTACTGCAGACTTCGGCGTATTGTACTTTCCTTGTTCCTTTGTTTAGTTCAATCCAATCGATCATTCCCCTAAGAACTACTAGGTTGGTTCAATTGCTTTACCTGGGTTTTCTTTGTATACCAAGATTTTGTCTATATTGTGCGGTTGCTTCGCATTCAGAGATGATATGGGTGGCTGTATTACATTTTTTCCTTCTTCTCGGGAAAAAAATTAATAAAGCTTAAATAGTGGCGGGACGAACCGAGAAGAGAAGCGCGAGAAGCAGGAAGCAATTCGCGGCCTGCAAGATCCTGATCGGGAGGGCACTGTTTCCGAGACTGAAAAAAACAAAGAAAAAAAAGCAAGGAGATTCTGTTGGATATAGACGCTCCGAGGAAGAGGTGGTCTCCGCGAGGAAAAGAAAACATTGTTGTTTTTTTAAATTGTATATGTGTGTGTGGTTTGTGAAACTAGTCGGGCTGATGGAAGAGTTCCTACGAAGAGGATGGGAGCTGATCCCGGCAAGTGAGGAGTGATCCCGTGAGTTGGTACTTTCAATTTCTTATCAGGCCTGATAATTCTGGAATAGAGACATTAGCTAAAAGTTTTGGCCTTTTGTTAGCTTTTAATTTAAAAGGATTTGTCTATGTACTTGTAAATAGAATACTTGTGATTAGTATTCATTTTTTCAATGGTAGTTTTGACCCTAAGTAAGATAATACCTTAAGATATCTTGCTTGTGTTAACGAATTGACTCGGATAGAAGCAGGAAGAATTTCATCATTTAGCTCCCATCATAACCCTGGTTGGAAGCGCCATCAGAAAGAAGAGAGCCAGAAGCGCTACATCGCTACCCTTCCTTTTCCCTTTCTTCCTGTTGTTCTACTCTTCTTTTCCTTTTTATCCCCTGGTTTCGGTATTTATCCTTCCCCAAAAATACCGTGGCGCTAAACATAACACCTATAAATAAACTTTCACCTCCTCACCGACCATCACTTGTCTCTCCCTTCAACACGTTCCCCCCCCTTCTCCGCTGATCTACCGCCAACGTACGTACAGCCGCAGTAAGGAAGCTGTAACAGCTGTTATTTCCTCTTCATTGCATAACCTACAAATGGGGGTCATCATTTCATATGGTATGTATGTAGTTGTTTTCTCAGATGCCAGAGACCGGTAGGTAGTCCTATCACAGTCCTAGCTTTTAAATCAAATAAGCACAGGTCTATTTGAACGATGAACCATTTTTAAATCAATCGTTCTATATAGTTTCACTAAATATCTGATGTACTAGTTTCCATGAGGCCTGCACAGTTATGAACAGACACAACAGTGACAGACCACCCAACAAAACGCATACCAAAATTATATTTAAATCCATTATATTTCGTGATCCGATTGGCCAAAAACTTCTTTCAATTATTTAATCTTTTTATGTAAGGTATTGGTTGAAATGAAAAAGTTAGTGTCACGGGCGGGATTCGAACCCACGACCTTCGGCTAAATACGCCGCTGCTCTACACTTGAGCTATCGTGACTTCGGACGCCAAATTCCCATCTCAACCTACCTTTCGAATTTTCCCTTTTTACCACTTTTCAAGTGTCGTGTAATCAGGATTCGATTCTCGGCGACAAATGAATTGGCCACGGAGAGCTTTATTGAAGATATACTTCGTTTTACATAATAAATCCATTATACTTCGTGGTCCGATACATAAAGATTAATTCTATATAAATTTGCTCTTACTCAAGTGCATGCAAAAAAAAAAGAGTGTTCAGATGACAAATTATTGTTAGGCATGTTCAAGTTCGAAACAGAAAAACAAGATCGGGTTGGACAACTGTGGCCTAGCTTATTTCAGCTCAACAACTCTTAGAGCCTTTTAATTCCACAATTGCAAAACTTGCCTAGTTGAAGCGTTGTGGTTGAAAAAGCCCCTTGTCTACTTTCTACATTGTTTAAGCTTTTTTTAACGACGAGAGAGCAGAATTAGATTAAGCTCCTTGAACACAGTCGAAATTTCCACTTTTACAAGAAAGGGAGCCCTTGGAGGTTTAAAAAGTTTTACAAAAGCCCTTGGAGGGCGGAAAAAATCGTCATGTGTATTATAAGCATGAATTTATTCAGAACATAAGCCGTCCTGTATAGATATAATCAAAATGAAAAAAAAAATTAACCCCGGTTTTATTAACACGCGAGTGTAAATCGTCCCGGGGAAAATTATTTGCCTCTTTAGAGACGGTTTCTCCGTAAAGGCCTTGCTCGCACTGAGCACGCACTTAATGCAAACCGTGCGTAAGTGAAGCTTTTCTTTCTGAATTTAAATAGGATTTACGATAACGGTTAATCGATAGGGCGTAAAGTAATTTTATGATTATTCACAAATCGTGAGATGCGGTCCGGTGTAATTGTAATTTTATGACGTGATTTGGCAAATTTCAATAATCAAAATCCAATAACTTTCTTCTAACGTGAGTTTCTCGAAGCATCTCCCTCGACCCTTTCAAGGCATTTGAACAATCTCATGTTGGTTTTATTTATTGATCAGCAATCGAAAACATAATGAATCGGTTCAGTTTTAATTGGATTTGTAACCGAAGATGAAAAATAGGCTATGTTCTGTAAAGTTCAGAAAGAAAAACTTCTAGAAAGTTACGACTTCTGAAGAACTTTCTGCCTTATTTGTTATTAGTTTATAAGAAATGTACCTGGGATTTTCACATCACATTGCAGCCATGTAATGACTAATAAAGAGCAAATTAATAAAAATAAAAATTAACGTATCACGCGTCATTTTGGAGATTTTCAATCTTTAGATTCCCACTTCTCTTTTTACCCATTTTTGGGATCTCTTCTTAGATGATTCTATATTTGTTTTTGGTAACCCAATAATAGGTTCAGGGCGTATATATAGTTTTGCAAATCTTTCTCTATCCAGTGGGTCTGTTTTTTGTTACCCAAAATTCTTGTTTATTTTCCCGCGTTTTTTGAATCCATTCACTGACTAATTTTGAGTGATATTTTTTACATGCTAATAGCTGCTTGGCTAACCGATCTTATGTGGATTTTTCGTCAGTGTAATCTCTTTTATGACGAAGAGAAATAATATAGTAAAGTTGATAGATATATATGTATTATTATTATATGTATATAGCAATAATATATATATATATTTATATATATAATATAATTGACTAATTTTTAAAAACAAAAAATTAGACAAAAAGATGACGTTGCCACCTATTAAAAACATAATTTAATTATATACCACTTAAAACGGGTATGGAGGTTTGCGAGTCATTTAAGAACTGCCCCTCTCCCCAACATTTGGGTCCTCCTGGCCGGATGAAGATACCGTTGACGACACGGTTACGATGACGAATTCGATGGTGAATATCTATTCGAATCGATTGTAGGTTCGATATTCGATTGTGTAGGCGGTGCGTCTAATGCTGACATACTTAAACCTTGCTGATGATACGACAATCCTCTCCGACCGCCTGCATTTTGGCCAAGCAGCACGATCCCTTGCGATTTCTCATCCTTGAACTGCGATTTCGAAAACTGGAGGATCAAAATAAATGGAAACAAGGCAAAGTTAACTTCAATCTAAACCCCAAAATACGCCTCCCGTTTACCTCACCAAACTCAAATTCCTTTGTGATATCATGGCTCACATAAAAGTGTGTTTACGTCTAACGTCGATCCCTCGTTAGAATCAAATATGAGCAGATAATTACAGATAAAATATTACAAAATTACTTAGAAAAAAATACTGTACATTGCTGTTTTAACAGACTGGAACTGTGTTGCTGCAACAGATCAAATTCTGACCGTATCCAATCCTTGATCGTTTCTTTGCCAGTAACCACACTGTTTAGACCAACTACCAGATTTCAAAACAAGTTAAACCACAAGTAAACATTGCATTCTGTCCGTGACCTGGCTGTTACTTCTCAACACAGTAATCTTCATCAATAGTTGCGTAGTTAGTTTTTTTAGTATCATCTCTGTTTGTTTTATCTAATCATTAAATTGTAGTATTATTATTACTAACAAAAGTTTTAAATAACGGTTGTATATTAATGTAATTTAATGTGACTTTTCTAGCCTCCGCAATTATCCAACCATCGCGGTTAGCGGTTTATAAATAGAAAAAGGTAGTTCATCGTTAATTATTGAAAATATAAGGTAAGGTCTCGCGGTTCACAAAGTTCAGAAGAGTAGTGAGCTTTAATTTAAAGTCTATTAAAAATGAAGGAACGTCTGTTCTGGCCTTGGAAGCGTTAACTGGAGCAACAACATTTAATTTGGGGGCAAAAAAATTCCACGTTGATTTTCACCCCAGGGTCCCTCTTTTACAAGCTCCGTCCCAGCAATTAACCCGGCATTCTTTATACGCCCTGGAAACGGGAAAGGCCTCCGCTTCAGTGGGATGACAATTAAGGGGTGTTTCCTTGGCCGGAGGCGGGGGTGGATCAAAGGTGGCAAAGTAAGATGTGAACAATTTGCGATGTGTCGGGAAATAGGCGCGGAGCACGGCCGTCCGGGGGGGTTGTGAGCATGCTCCATTTCGTATCGACAACAGGAATCCTTCCGCTCCCCCGAGCTTTTACAAGAATGTGTTCATTAATAGATCTCCCCCTCCGCAAGTGTTCAAAGGACTTCCTTTTAATCAAATACCTGTAATAAATTTCCTGTGAGATATTAATCTCAACACTCCTTAAAGTCAAACTTCAATAAAATTACTATCAGAAGTTTTAGTAGCATACAAACTAATTATATTCATTTCGCCAATTAACAATAATTAATTGATGCCTTTATGATACTAGTAGACAATATATATATATATATATAAATTGTCTGTTTACTGCTTCTTACATATTAATCTACTTGTATCACTTATTAACTTATACTAACTAAGTGTTTTAAAGATTATTATTGAAGGAGAAAAACACTAATGCGCGGTTGGTAGGTCGCGTTTTACGAATTGGACTCTAACCTCTAAAATCACTTCATTTATTCGGCGCGCAACCCTTCGCATTATTAAGACATATAAGCCAACTCAAACTATTCACAAACTCAGTTCAAGCGAGGTCAAAAGAATGGTCGAGTATCCAAATATTTCGAGGCAGTACCAACTTTATAAACGCGCCATCCTTCTAATAATCATGGACCGCGAGGACTTGATGACTTTTACGTCAGGCGCGATCGAAGCAATTTCTATCTCCAATTCTTCTGTGACATAGGAACCCACACTATTAATGAGTATCTCAGACAGAAGGACAAAAAGAAAATGAGGGAACTTAGGAATTCACTCATTGGACACAGACAATCCAAGAATCTCCAACAAATTTCGGAAGAAAAGAAATTACAGAATGTGTCAAAGGAAGCAGGAATAAACAGCGAATCCTAATAGAACTCCTAACAGGACACTGAAAGCTAAATGTACACTTAAAGAAGATTGGAATAATCCAAGACGGCACATGCAGATTCAGAGAGGCAGAGGAGACACCAACACATCTACTAACAAACTGCGGTGCTACACTTGCCCGCAGGAGGAATTGTTTTGGGATGTACAATGCAACCATAGAAGAAATTCAACCATTGAAACCGGGCCTATTAATCAAGTTTATTGATGAAATAGGACTCACTGATGTTAATGGGAGGGGGGAATACAATAGCTCTTAAAGGGCGCAGTATATTACACCCCGACTATTACATCTATCTCCAATCTGTACCGCTAAAGTGCCCACCGCTTACAGTCAAAGAATTAGTGGTGAGCGTCATCCCGCGGGGAATTGCCAAAAAAATGAACGCCGGGTCTTCCCTGTCCAAATTCCCATCCTACTGGAGTACATCAAAAATACCAGTGACCAGTCAGGATAGCAAACTATTCAACGTTTCCATGCCTTGCAGGATCTTGCACCAACCTTCGTTTCCACCTCCCGCGCGAATCGGAAAGCACCTTCCCTTCCAATTATGAGAGGTTTTCGTTTAAGCTGCTCTCCAGTTAATCGTAGATACACTTTCTCTCTAGGGCCACTAGGACAATAGGCCCCTGACTTCTGGTACAGAAACAATTCTGTAAAAGCTCCCCTACGTTGGACAGCAGCCTGCTTCTGGTTTCCATCACTTTTCAGAGCTTCAGCTCATCCCCACTTCATAATGGACATTAACTGTGGCCTGTGTTACTACATGCACGCCCACTACATGGTACTCCTGAATGGTGGGAATGCGTCGTGTGGCCATAAGTGCCAACTTCGTTTCCTCGGCGGTCAGGTTTAACCCTTCCTCCAACCAGAAATTCTCCTTTCTCATCCCCTGATTCTGCGCTCTCTTTGTGTCTTTCGTGTAGAATGTAGCAATGCCATCGGCATAGCCTACCCAAAAATTCTGCATTTCAAACCAAAGAATACCATCATAAAAAAAATCTACAACTCAGGATTGAACCCTGAGCAACCTTGCCCGTGATCTTTCTACTGCAGTGCACATTACTGTTTAAAATCATTGTTGTTTTTAAATCAGGTAGTTTTGCAGTCGAAAGATGAAATTTTTTTCGAGGATTCGAAACAGCAGAGGTCATATCAACCCTTAGAGTGCCGGTTTTTTGAATAAAAATCCCATTTGTAAGTATGTCGGGTTCGATGACGAAATCTTAAATAGTCAATAGGAGTAGTAGTGTTCCGACCAACTTGTCAAATTGTAAAGATATAACGCACTTCTTTCGTTGTCAAAAGTACAACATTTATCACGTAGTAATTCTCTGATTAGAAGGTCTTTATCCTCTGTTTATTGCCCCAATAGTAATCCTATTTATATACAAACCTTTTTCATTTCTACTAGCACAGTACTAATTCATATTATTATTAACATTACTGTTAGCACAGTTACTATACCGATACACATTACTTTTCTATTTCTGTAGTTAAAAGTACCATTTCTACTATTTTCACAGGATGTATGGAAGAACGTTTTCTTCAACCTCCCAAATCGACAATTGTCCAAGGAACGTAGGACGCATGTCATAATCAGAGTCCTGAAGTGCCTGGACAAGACGAGAGCGGTACGGCGTAAAATTGTAACTACGGAGTACATCTCTCTTTTTATTGTTTGAAAAACCTAAAACCCTTCCAAAATTTTGAAGAGAGAAATTCGGATTTTCGCGAATATACATTAAAATATTCTCTCCTCGCCGAAATTATCGGATTCTTTTTGCCATAACTTTGTTATTTTTGACCAATTTAAAATCCGATTGCAGCGATTGTTCTCAGCGTAAAACCCCTTTAAAATGATGTGTCGGGATGTATAGGGTCGTATTTGAAATTGTGAAGTTGAACTTGCCCTGACGTATCCTGTCTAATTTTTCTCCAGAAAAGGTAAACATTTGAATCTAAACTAAATAATATTAAGTAGGTTTTTGTTTTGGAAAGCAAAGTATAAATCCCTAAAAGCTGGAAACCATCTCTCACGATACCACTTTGGAGAGCAAATAGAAACCCCAAACTCACCAATTGTGACATGCAATACCACAAAAGATTCGATACCAGTACTCGATACTATACGATATACGATATACGATAAATATACGATACTACTCGAGTAGTCAGAAATTATTCAATACTAACGAGTATTGAACTCTTATGAGTACTTTTTCGTTTATTCATAAATGATCAACTTACTATTATGGACTTTAGTTAAAATAGGCTCAAGCGTTAAAATAATCAAGAAATTGTAGGTTTTTTGTTTCATTATTAAGTATTTTTTTCATACAGCGGATACATAGGTAAGAACAAGGAATACCTGTCAACACTTTTCAACATAATTGATATTTCAATTTTATCGTTTTGAGAAAACTGATCATAGGGTGTTTGGTTTTCAAATAATTGTATTCTCCAAATTTCCTCCATAGGAACTACATATGAAATCAGTTTCTAGTGATGGTTTTTTTAAAGCATGTACGTTCAATGCCTTATTCACAATCTTCTTTTCGACTGAAAGTGGTTTTTTGATTGAAAAACTAAGGTTTACGTGTATGTATTCAATAAAAATGACGAAAGGTAAAGCGGACTATTAAATTTCCCATTGGTATACTTAAATACGCTTTTAGCTGAAAATTGATCTTTGAATTTATTTAGCTTTCAGTCTGTCCTTTAGAAAAAATATTTCTGAAAACATCACGAAGCCGTTCTCTATATTATAATTCGCACTTAACTTTCATCATTCAGTTTTTTCTAAAATCTAAACACAAGCTATATTTTACTTTCTTTGAAACAGTAAAAATAATAAGAAAATGATTGTTGAGATAGTAATAATTTCAACAAATAAAACAAAATTACGATAAAAGTTGCGGTGAATAAAAAATACCAATTGATTGTTTGCTGTCAACATCTTTTTTTTTTTTTTTTTTTATATTGCTGTTTTTGGTTTTCAAATAATTGTATTCTCCGAGTTTACAAGATGCCGACGATTCAGTTTTCTTAGTAACATAACCTCATGCCTTACTTTTGGGAGGAGACATGATTAGGTATCTACCTACGAGAAGGAAGGCAACACGTTTAGGGACTTGAAGACATCATTTTCAAAGAAATTACTGAAATTGAGAGTGCAAGATGCGACGCGGGAAAGAATGATAAGTTTCCAGAATTATCAGCAGAATTACCAACCACCAATTAAAAATCTTGATTAAATTTGTTGACCCATGTCGCTAGTAGGCGCTCTTAACTGTCACTAGTCAACTCTCATTTTGATGAGAGGTAAGTTTCGAACAGAAAATAACAATTCAATATTACTTGAACACTCGTCGAAAAATCTATTTGAGTATATTTTTCGATAGTACAAAAAGTACTCGAAACGGTACTTGTATCGAATGACAATATTTAATACCAAAAGTACTAGGTATCGAAAGAAAAGACGATAGTTATAATCGATACTAACATCAATTGGTATCGCACGTCTCTACTCATCAGAAGTATATCGTTCTGTAATGTTCACTTGGTTATCAGGGATATGGTCAAATAAAATNTATATCGAAAAATGTATCACGTATACAGAAAGGATCCACTCTCCCCTTTCTGGGCCCGC
Source organism: Cimex lectularius (assembly GCF_000648675.2). Taxonomy (NCBI): domain Eukaryota; kingdom Metazoa; phylum Arthropoda; class Insecta; order Hemiptera; family Cimicidae; genus Cimex; species Cimex lectularius. The sequence goes on along the minus strand of NW_019392979.1, from coordinate 995,329 downwards.
TCATTGAAAGGATTACTGTTAGAAAAGCCCCGATCCCATCTGGCACACCCGGAGAAATAGGGAAGTAGATCAACTGGAAGAGATTGTGCGATTCGGGATATTGCCAAAAGGAGGGGCAGGTGCGGATCGGGATGCCGGGGCAAGCAAAAAAATGGAAAGAAACATATCTTTCAATCCTTTTACTATTTACTCCATAGGAACTACATATGAAAACAGTTTCTAGTGATGGTTTTTTAAAGCATGTACGTTCAATGCCTTATTCACAATCTTCTTTTCGACTGAAAGTGGTTTTTTGATTGAAAAACTAAGGTTTACGTGTATGTATTCAATAAAATTGACGAAAGGTAAAGCGGACTAATAAATTTCCCATTGGTATGCTTAAAAAACGCTTTTAGCTGAAAATTGATCTTTGAATTTCTTTAGCTTTCAGTCTGTCCTTTAGAAAAAATATTTCTGAAAACATCACAAATCCGCTCTCTATAATATTATAATTCGCACTTAAATTTCATCATTCAGTTTTTTCTAAAATCTAAACACAAGCTATATTTCACTTTCTTTGAAACAGTAAAAATAAAAATAAAATGATTGTTGAGATAGTAATAATTTCAACAAATAAAACAAAATTACGATAAAAGTTGTAGCGAATAAAAAATACCAATTGATTGTTTGCTGCCAACATCTTTTTTTTTTCTTTTTTTATATTGCTTTACCTTAGGACATACAGCAACCGAGTAAAAATATTAAACTTATATACACAATACAGGAATATCACAGGTAAATAGCTTGAATATTGGATAAATAATCATATAATAAATATATAAACAAACAGATTATATTTTTTTAATAAGTAATTCCTGGAGGCCGAGTCTGCCCGCCTGGCTCGAACCGACGGCTCCAGTGAAGTTCACGTCCACGTCCTATTTCATATAGTAACAACGCAGTCCTGGAAGAATGCATAAATCAATTTGTAGGCCTCGACCGTTTCCGACACAAGTTACCTGTCAGCTGGAACGGTCCGTCAAAGAGGACTTTCCTACTTTCTTCGTATTCCGGCAGTCAAAGACTATGTGTTTAATGTTTTCTGGCTCATCACACGTTGCGCAGTTTGCCTAGTCTCTGGCGTTTATTCTGTGCAAGTACGTTCCACATATGTCGTGATCCGTCCGGATCCGGGATATTACCGAAAAAATCTTTTGCTACTGTATTTTATTGCACTGAACCATTGGTTTGGGCGTAGCTGGGGGAAAAGTGATTTATACACTCTTCCTGCCGCCCCTCTCTTGTACAATGCTGCCAACATGGAGTTGAATTTGTTAAAATTATATTCTTGTTTCAGTAATAACCTAAATAGTTAGATTTTACTTAAACTGATTAACATTAAGTAGCCTGCTTCAAGAAAAGAAATAATTTTAGCGAGCGAAATTCCTGGTAGAGTCCTTACATAGGTATATCACCTTATGGCACTTGGTGCCTAAGGTCAATAGAAAAGGGTCCATTTTTCATATTGGCAAAAATGAAAATAATCACTACTCATCTAGAATTTAGCAGTGAAATAACTCCAGCTCAAATTGAATACCTACAAATCCATCTTACGTCGAAAGAAACATTTTACCATCGAAAATAAAATGTTGTACTTACCTTCCCCTTTACATATTTCTTACAAATTCTGCATATATTATTTTTTTACACTACATTTGGTTTTAAGCTGGATTTTGTAATTTTTTTTTTTTTGCTTGCACAATTTACAATTTACTTACGGTGTTAGTTTTCTCAGCGCGCTAACAGACCTGAAAAACGCATACAACTATGTACACGTAGAGATCTTTCTTAATAAAATAGCCAAACTAAAAATCCCCTCGAGTCTATGAAATAACATCATTAACCTCATACAATATTCAGTACTACATGCAAAGACGAATGTCGGATTACTGGGACCAAGAAAAACAGGGATAGGTCTACCCCAAGGTTCACTACTAAGTCCAACCCTTTTCAAACTTTATATATACGACTTACGAGAAGGAAATGGGAATATATTAAGAATATACATTTTGCTGTCGATATTACAGTATTCTGTGAAAGGTAGACAAGCAACACGACCTCACAAGAAAAAAGTGCCATGATCTGCATTACGAAAATCGGAGATATAACTAACTAGATGCAATGTGTCATCTAGTTACTAATCGTTAAACTAGTCCAAAAACTACTTTGAAAGTCTCAAAGGAGGTGGTTCAAAATGTGATAGGGTAATGTGAGTGATAAAATACATAAACCATCACAATTAGGTGGAATACATTCTTGCACAGAAGCAGGATCCTTGTCCGTTTGGACCAAGAAATTATTTTTATAAGGACGCTGGGGAGATGCACAAGAAAAAAAGTGGAGAAATTATTGTGCAATGTAAGTCACTCCGGGTGGACTTAGGTGCTTTATTATCTACATCAACGAATGTCCTCTCTGTAAAATATAGAACCTTAAAAAGAAAAAAATAGTTACGAATCTGTGACCAAACGACTGGTGATCCAATAGATGCGAAGTGGTCTAATCTGGTAGAAAAAGTGTTCGAGCTGAACCGGCACTGGGTCCGTCTTACCTCGCGTCTGCACATCATGAGTTCGCCGACTCTCAAGCCATCAAATTACCCAGCATCAGAGGCAGTACTCTTTGGAGAAAAAAATGAACTCCCAATTGGTTTTCATACACAGTCGCAATTGGTGACAACAAGGAGGGACTGAAATAAGCTTTGAAGGAAAAAGTGGAAAGTGTTGTAATCCTTTCTGACTCACTTAGTGCATTGCAAGGAATAAGTCACTTTATGATGAACAACTTATGACTCTCAATAGAGTACGCTTGATGTAAACAAGAAAACATCCGCCGGTGAGGCTGTTATCGATAAAATGACAGATTTAAAAGGAAACATAAAAGTAGATTCACTACCAAAACAGGCATGTGATAAAGGAGGAGGACTTAGTTGCAGATATAAAAAGAAAGTGCTACGAAGAGTAGAACGGCGGTTTTTACGAATCACTGCGGACTAAAGGGAAATAATGGTACAATAAAATCGTGCATTACGATAAAAGCAATGGTATAAAAATGTAATTCTACGTCTACGTATCAAGATTACGGTTTAGTCACAACCACTTACCGGCACACATGCAGAGGATCAGGATCAGGTTTTGCACGAGGATGGGACAAATACAGTATCGAAACCATGTGATATGTCATACCCTGGTGTGCCCAGCTCGGAAGGACGGTAGAAAACCCCTTCTCCCCTGCAAACTCGCACATAGTAAGATGGTAATTCTGCATGAATTCTTTAATTTCAGAACAATCATCACGTTGTAGTGTGATGTAAACAGATATTTTTTGTGCATAGTTAAGATTTATATATTGTAATTTGTCAATGGTTTTATAAACACGCGATTTGGTCATTACTAAATAATTTTGGTCAGACTATCTTCCTTGGTTTGATCTGTCAGACGCATTAAAATTTCCACAAAAAATTAAATGATACTGATTAATCATTGCTGTAATGTAGTTAACAAACATTAACAAATATTGAAAAAGTTAAATTGTCTGAGTCAACATTTTTTATGACCTATTCCCCAGTAAATAAGAAGAAATAATAAATGTTTTGTTTCATTTTGTACTTATCAATGGCAATTTAAGAAAATAAAACAATTTTCATTACGAGGTTTTTCATTAAGGGGTTGAAATTAACAAAATACCGTGTTTCATGCTCTTTCTTTTTCATAAAATAAGAGATAATAAGAAAATTGAACGAAGCCTCAGGAACAACGCTGTCATTTTATTAAGGATGAAAAATAATCTGTTTTATACATTAACTTCTTCATACCCTTTCCGTGTTGTAAGTTTATTATACTTCATACCACTGTCATAAAATATGACGGCGTTATTATATTTCATGCTAGGCGTAGCAGTGGTTAGAATTTATGAGATACTGGAAAAAGGAAATTCAAAAATGAAGAGAAAAAAGTTCCCCAAGATTGTAATTAGTAAAGTTTTGGATCCGGGAAAGGCCGGCGGAAGGGCAAATATTTGCAGGTCCCGAAGGATATATTTAACCCCTTTCCGCCATCCCTTCATCGGCTCTATGAGATTTCTCTGAAAAATGTTTTTCCAACGGTGGAGGTTTAATAAAGTTTTAGAAGTGAGGGGCGGGTGGGATTTAGCGACCTTGCCAAAGGTCATCTTCCTCTACAAACCACCTCGGCCCTCGAACAACCCCCTGCTTAAAAACCTTGACTCATCCAAGTCCCGCCCAGAATTTTCAAAACCGCAATAATCGGACTCTTTCCGTCACGCTCTTGTGGCACGCATTAAATTCGACCTCGTGCCGCATTGCGCACAGTTGAGAGCGCAAACGTATTCAGCGTATTTTGCAACAATCCTCCTTCGGATTCTTTCCGTTTTCTCACGCTCATTTTTCATTTATTTCACCAAATAAAGCAAAAAGCCAACAGAAAACACCCCTATACAGTTCTTATGATTATTTTTAACAGCCTACAACTATTGCCTTTTTTTAGCATAATAACAAAACTGCGATGTCGATCAAATCACTTGGATATGTATGTGGTTTCGAAAATTGTATGCGCAGCAACAAAATTGCGCTTACATTAAATTTTTTTACAAAAGTCCAAAGCTTGATCTAAATATATTGTCACCTCCTTTTCTACTGTATTTTTAATTTTCTGTAAGACGATTTAGACCAAACAACGAGTCATTTTAATTGTATATATGTATTCATCTTTCTATTTCATTTACTTTTTCTCTTTCTCATTTTTCACTATTTTATTATTTGCCCCTATTTTTCTTGCTCTTTTCATCTAGCCTCTCTATATATGTCTCACTTTGTTATTCCGTTGTACTACAATAATTTAGCCAGTTAATAATTTAGTTCATTAGAAAATAAAAAATTGTAATTTTTCAGTTTCAAAAAGACCTCGATATACTATATTGTACAACGTAGGGGTAGTGATGGTTTAGTAGATCGAGCAATAAGTCACTAACTTTCAGTCTAGGTTACAGTATTAATTGGTACAATTCCTGCCTTTAAATACTTTTCTTTCATTTAAAAATTAATTAAGTTATTTTTTCATTATTCTTTCTCTCTCTCTCTCTCTCTCTCTCTCTCTTTCTCTCTCTCCTTCTCCCTCTCTCTCTATCTCTCTCTCTCTCGTTTTTCATTCCAGAATCCTCTTAAAAATCATCTGTTATCTAGTTATGATTGATGCCTCAGATTTAACTTCTTTGTTGTTTTGGTTCAACAATTCATTGGTACAATTCATTATTTGTACTGCATTGTATTGAAAATTATTTTTGTTCACTTATTTATTTTATTAGTAATTTGCTTTTTGCAATTTAAATAAGAAACTGCTCAATTATTATGTAAATTAAGACATCTATTTCAATAAGCAAATTTAAGTAAAAGTTCAATGTAAAACGAATAGATGAAACATATTGACCATAAAAATAAAGTTATTCGATATAATTAATGTTTAATAAATTTGAAGTAAGTTAAACTAACCATTGTAGATGTAATTAGATCTAAGATGTAAGAATGGTCCTTGAGACCAAATTTTGTGTGATTGATAAATAAAACGTTCATCATTTTATTTTATTTTTCATAACGTATTATACTTAACTTATTTAAATTATTGTTGTTTTATCGCTCAGAGAGATATAGTTTCTAGATAATGTTGTCTTTCTTTCTTTCTCACTCTACCACTGTCGCTTCTCTCTCTTCCCCTCTCTCTCTCTCTCTTCCGATTTTTCTCTATTTTCTATTATCTATTTCTATCATCAATAACGATTCTCAACACAGACACACGCAGGCAGGTGAAACATGAGTGGTCTAATAATCAGGATATAAATTGAAAATTTCATCTTCCCGGAATAATAATTCAGATGATGAATTGTGAATCGTATAGAAATTCTATTAAATGCAGGTCTCAAAAGTTTGCGTTGGACAATAGAAATAAAAAGTCTTTTTTTTGGCATCAGCTATTTAGCCACAGCCAGTTTTAATGATTTTTAAATGTAATAATTAATTTTAGTTTAATTGATTAAAGTTCAATTTTCATCTAAATTTCGTTGTTTTGTTGGTTTTTTTTTTACTAGATTTGTTTTTGCGACTCGTTTAGAAATTTGCCAATGGTTTTAAAGACGTCCGCATCTTTGGATTCCAATATCTTTCTCTACTCTATGGATGATCCCAGTATCGGTTGTAACCTATTAAACATAGCCTGACGCTCTGACTGTAATGAAGGGCAATTCACAATGATGTGTTCCATCGTTTCAATTTCATAACACCTACATTTGTTGTGGTCACTTAGATTTATTTTATTCAAATATGCCTTGCATAAGCCATGATTGGATTTTAATCTACACATTATTCTGCATGATATCAAACATTCTTTTTTCACAGCATGTTTTGGTAGATACGTTTGGATTTATATTTTTATATAAAAGGCCTTTTTCCACTTTATCATACTCTTCTTGCCACAACGTTATGCTGCGTTTTTTGATGACTTCGTTTAAGTCTGTATATGGAATTCTCAAGTGTATATTTTTACCATTTAAAGTCGCTTCCTTTGCTAATTTGTCAACTTTTTCATTCTCTATTATACCACAGTGAGCCGGCGTCCATAAAATAATAAGTCTTGCATTGCTCTTATAAAATTAACGTTGCTCTGTTTTTTTTTTGTTTTTTTACCAACTTTATTGAACATAAATGCAGTATTTTTACAGAAAATTGCGACTGTAGGAACCTTGAAAAAAATCGACACTGTTATTAAAAAGTAAAAATTTTTCAGCATCGAAGGTGAATAAATATTTCAGATACAAATCTTCGATTTAGCACATTAAAAATTAAAGAAAATGCCTTATGGACCTGTCTGCATGTTACTATTAGCGTACATGATCTACTTTAATAATTCATCGCGCCGAACTCGCCAATCTCCCTAAAAAGGTTTTTTTTTTCGAGGTACACAACAGCAAAGGTCATGTCATGTTGCGGCCACCGACCCTCCCACCCAAATAATTTTATTTAAATTGCTTTCGGTCAATGATTATTTACCAGAATTGGAATCTAGGGAACCATTTGGAATAGGTAGAACACCATTTCTCATTTAAGATGATTTAGATTGAGTGAATTTTAACATTAACTGGAATTTTCTTAAATTGAATGAAATCAAACCTTCTGTATAAAAAACTCAGGAAGTTAGTTACTTAAAAAAACTTAGTTGTTACTATTATTTATTGGGGGACTGCAATAGTGTTTGTACCTTTTTTATAAGCATTTCGCCATCACAGAATATCATATTGAATTCAAGACTAAATGAGCGCATAATAAACTTTAAGCAGTGGAAAACTTGTTATTGCGCAAACGAATTTACATAAACTAGTGATATACGCTATCCGAGCTAACGACCCGCAAGGGGGCATTCTTGGACCTCTCCTTTAGACGACATATACCGCTGACATTAGTATCTTTCCAGAATCAATTATCCCCACTTTTCCTGACGACACAGCAATCCAGCAATCTTCCCCGCATTAAGATCCGGTCACCGCATATAGAAACCTTCAAAACCATTTGCAGTGCCTCGAAGTTTAGTCCAAAAAGTGGAAACTTAAAATAAGTCTAACTAACTAAGATTACGTTAACTTCTCGCTCAGACGTATAACACTTCCACTTATTTACTTTAACGGGATTTCACTACCCCCTGTCGAACACGTACGTAACTTGGGACTCTACCTAGACCAAACGACTTACTCGAAATCCGCACTCGAAACGAACTGAACAGACGACACAAACTGTTATTTCCACTACTCAACAGACGATCAAAACTTCCACTGATTTACAAAAGATTAATGTGTACCACAGTACTCACACCTATGTGGACTTGCGATACCGAACTGTAGGGTCAACCAATCATTCCAACTTCCAAAGCATCCAGAGATTACGATCAAAAGTACTAAGAAAAATTGTTAACCCTCTTTATTATGTATCAAACCTCACTCTATACCGAGACCTTAATATTCCCTTTGTTCCAGAAGTAGCGTAAAGCAATCACAAAAAATTACATAAATCCCTTTCCACCCATACCCTCGGTCCGTCAGCTCAGTTCCACTACCATTCCAGATAATCCTCACCGTCGATTGAGTCGCCTATGGCCATGTGACGCTCTAATTGATGAAAAAATTAAAAAGTGGTCATATTTTTTCTAAAGGAGTGTGTGGTACATCACTGATAAACGTGTTCATCAAGGGGTCTGTACATATTATTAGAAAATATAATTAACTAACTGACATAGACATGAAAGAATGCATGACGGAGCGAGGAAAGCCGTACCCGGAGGACATCTAACATATAAACCTACTACCCTCATTAATCTACTTCTGAAAATAGATGGAAAATGCAGGAAATGGAAATTCGGAATCACCGCTGCTTCAAAATAGACGAGAATTTAATCATCACACTTTAATTAAGTTCGTTAGATTCTTCCAATTCACAATTTAGACTAAATTGAAGGAAGACACTTTGGCCTCATAAGATAAACTCTCAATCTCCTCTCATTCTCACTTCCAATAGTTTTCTTTACTAATCTCTACACTTTCCATCCCAATATATTTCCTCAAATCCTCTATTATTTTTTTCAATCTTTCGAAGAAATATTCAGAAATCGTGAGATGCGGTCTGGTGTGATGTAGGTTTCAGAAAAAATTTTCTTTATGGTGCCAACGTTTCGATCTTTATTGAGATCATCTTCAGGGCCTGGGATTCACAAACATTGCTTACATTTAACAAATACATGTAGGATGGGGAAAAAGTGAATTTATACAATGCAAAATATATATTTTTTTATTCAATCAAAATATTTCTACTAGATAACATACAATGCAAAATTTTTTTTTTATTCAATCAAAGTATTTCTACTAGATAACATACATATATCATCTCATCACACTCCATACATCAAACATTTTTCACATATTACAATTAGTTAAGGTTTTTAGTTTGAGATAAAAAAGTCAATGGCACGAGCGGGATTCGAACCCACGATCTTCGGCTTGATACGCCGCTGCTCTGCTACTTGAGCTATCGTGACCTCGATCCACCCGTACATCAACTTTCCCTCTCAACCCCACCATTGGAATTTTCCCTCCATTTTGCCATTTTTCAAATGTCGTGTAATCGGATTGGATTCTCGACGACAAATGAAATGGCCACGGAGAGCTTTAGTGAAGTATACTTCATTTTAANAATTACACAGAAGACAAACACTTTGAGCCCTGAAGATGATCTCAATAAAGATCGAAACGTTGGCACGATAAAGGAAATATTTTTCTGAAACCTACATCACACCAGACCGCATCTCACGATTTCTGAATAATTTTCTAAAGAAGGTTCACCACTAAATGATTTCTCCTCACCTGCTTTTTCATGTCAGTTTTATTCTTATAATATTGTTACGGTCGTAATTGTTTTACAGATGTAAATATTAATAAAACAGAAATACCACGTGACAATTGTTTACTCACTTCATCATGTTCGTCCCACTTCAGAACATCTATAGCCACACCAAGATATTTTAGTTTATTTAATCTTTGAATTTCAAAACATTTTTTACAATTGGAAAAACCAATACAACAAGAGCAGCTCACATTTGGATTTCTCTCTCAAGATTAATATGATTAGCAAAAACAAGCACAATTTTAAATGGCCACTAAGCAAAAATCGTTTGTATAGAAACTATTTTCTTTAAATTTTAAAATATCTATCATCCGTCGTCCTATTGTATTTCTATTCTCGTACTGGGCCATGATGAACAACAAAACCTTAATAAACATTACAAAAAGATGGGACCTAACAAAGACCTCTGATGTACGCCTTATTCAATCAAAATAAGATGAAACCATTGCAAAGAAACGTTCTGATACCCAAATCATCAAGTTTTTAGATAATTATTAATTAATATCAAATGTCTTGGTTATATAAAAAACCTGCTACTTTTCTGTCTACATATCGTAGAACTTGTGGCATTAAACTAACGAGTGCATTCTCAACGCACATTTCTCTTTGAAAACCGCTGTTGTTTGTAAATTGTTTAAAGTTTATAATATTATTTTGTAGGAAAAATGAATATTTGACTGTGAACTTTACCGATCACTGGCACCTTTATTGACAGGGCGAAGTAGCAGCCGGCAAATTCAAATGCTGTCTGAGATTTATTTAAAATAGGAGAAACCTAATATTTTAAACCGGAGTTTACTGGTTTTATGCAAAACGAACTTGGCTGATTGACGGAATATAAATTTCGAGAACTCACATCATTTACCCTTAAAATACCGCTTAATTCTTAAGGTCGAATGTATGTTAAAACGTAAATTTTCATTTTGAGTACAGTCTTGAGAGATAGTAGGTTGTCTTCATAATAACAGAGATAAAATAATAAAAATAATAATAAATAAAAGCACAGTTCTAGATGAACAGGAATCCATAAAAATGTCCCTGAATGAAGATTCAGTACGGATTATCCTCCGTGTAAAAGCACATTAGAGGATGTTTTTAACATTATTGTTTTTTTATAAATATTAAACCTCAAGTGGTCTGTAAAAATTCCTTGTAGGAAAACCTATCGTCTCTTTTATTAAAGAAAGAAATGAACATAGTAAATTAAAGGTTCCTAGTTGAAAAAGAAATTAGCTTAGTAATTTTTCAAAAAAAAGAAACTTTTGCCACAGAAAATGGACAAATTATTAATTAATTGATTGATCTTTAATGTTTATTACACAAACACTCACTCATGTACACCATACAAAAACAAATCAACACACAATATTGCAACAATTTAATGGTCTTGTTAAGATTAAACTAAAATTTCTGATTAAAAATTGCAACGTGTCTGCAATTTTCTTTTTAATAAAACACTGAACTGCTTGAAAGTATAGGATGTTTTTCAAATAGAGGACAAAGTTGTTCTGCTGGGGGAGAGGGCCAAATCAATAGCCACTTTTCCTTTTATTCATTTTCAATAATTGTCCAAGTTGTTAAGAGCAGCGGTTGATTTAAGGAGACAAAGACATTTAATTAATTTCCATTTATCTACGAGAGCAGGCGGTCGGTCGTGGAGGTAACACGCTTCTAATAGATTAAGTGATAATATAATTGCAGCCGCGTTTCAAATCGACAATGTAAATTGCCCTAGTCGTCCCTGTGTTCAACAAGTTGTCGCGTTGATGGATCGTTGAATCGTGTCGTTTTGCAAGAGAAAAAAAGCGGAATTTGTTATTAACAAATTAGAAACTGGAAAAGTCAAATGTCTTGACTTATCACCAAATCGAAGAAACTCTAGCGTTTCGGTGAAAAGTAAATTTTTAATGTGACAAGCAAAGAACAACAAACCCCTTCGGATATCGACCGATAGTTCGTAAACACAAATATTGAAACGACAATCGTCTTGGGTCAATGATTGAAACATTTATTTTGGTTAATAAAAACTATAAAGAATATTAATCAACACAACTAACAAGTAAATAACACTAACATGTTAATTTTAACATTATTATTTTTAAATTCATTAGAGTTCGTGGTCCGATTGACCGAATAATTTTTTTTCAATTAATCTTTACGGAAGGTATTGATTGAGATAAAAAGTCAGTGTCACGAGGGGGATTCGAACCCACGATCTTCGGACAATAACTTCGAATGGATCGCAGTCACGATAAGCGGCGTATTTAGCCGAAGATCGTGGTTTCGAATCCCGCTCAAGACACTGACTTTTTTATCTCAACCAATAACTTGCGTAAAGATTAATTGATTGAAAAAAGTTATTCGTCAATCGGACCACGAACTCTAATGGATTTAATCAGTAAAATTAATTATACTTCACTGTAAATTCAAGTATCTCCGTGGCCATTTCATTTGTCGCCGAGAATCGAATTAATTACACGACATTTGAAAAATGGCAAAAAAAAGGGAATTTTTTTTTACTATGGATACCAGGGGCTGGAGGAGTTCCCTCCTGAGCACTGCTGCGTACAGCTTATTGTACTTTATCCCTGGCTCCATATTTTTTTGCATTGCTTAAATTCACTTTTTTCCACATCCTACGTATATTTGTTAAATTTAAACAATGTTTGTAAATCCCATCCCCTGAAGATGATCTCAATAAAGATCGAAATGTTGGCACGATAAAGAAAATGTTTTTCTGAAACCAACGTCACAGCAGACCGCATCTCACGATTTCCAAATAATATTTTATTTTTTTCCATGGATACCACGAACTGGAGGAGTTCCTCCTGAGCACGGAAGCTGTACAGCTTATTGTACTTTATCCCTGGCTCCATTTTTTGGGGCTCGCAACAAAAGTTGTGAATTTGAGCCCCCGGTATGCCGGTGTTCTTCCATCCAAGAAACTCATTTTTGAAGGGGGTTCATCTGTACTGAATCTCCATTCAGGGTCGCTGAGATCCGATCCCGCCCCTTCCATTGATGAGTGCCGAGTCAATTTCTTTCAATTGCGGCCACCGGTCCCCTTAGGCGTCAGAAAAAGCCCAGAGGCGACGGTGGGGATCGAACCTACGACCGCGGGATCTACTAGCCGTGTCTGACGCCTTAACCACTCGGCTACCGCGGCCCCTGGTCACCATACTATAACATATATATTGACAAAACTGAAATAGTACAAAACAAATTTTGAAGATACCTTGCCTATAAAATGAAAATAAATTGAGAAATTGTTTCTTATTATGATATAAGAGATATGGTAGCTCTAGAATCTCTGAAATGTAGACGAGGTATAAATGATGCTTTATTTTTATTTAAATTGGTAAATTACATAATAGTATGTCCTGAAATGTTATCGAACTAGGGCAACTAGATATCAAAATCTGTTCTGCATCCCCTTCTGACGAACCAACTATTTACAATCAGCACCAATTATGAGAACGTGTCATTTTGTAATTTCTTTGCAAGTGGATCTAATTTGCAACTCAATTCATTTAGGTTTACGAAAAAGCTGCATATGCATATTTGTAATAATATGTAATGATGTATAAATCTATGTTGTGATTGGCATTGCATGCCGTAAATAAACATTATTATTAAATTCACTATTTTTCGTGGTCCGCTTGACCAATTAATATCATTCAATTAATTAAGATTTTTTTGACACGACATTTGAAAAATGGCAAAAAGGAGGGAAAATGCAAAAAATTGGGGTTGAGATGGAAAGTTAGTGTCCGAGTGGATCGAGGTCACGATAGCTCAAGTGGTAGAGTAGCGGCGTATTTAGCTGAAGGTGTGGGTTCAAATCCCTCTCGCGACACTGACTTTTTTATCTCAACTAAAAACCTTAATTAATTGAACATTATTATTAAAAACAGCCTGAAACAAACTTTAAATCAAAATAAATAATCATATTTTTATACACTTATTAATAATTAATGATCAAACAATCATCATTTTTTAATTAAGGTCAATTACCGTATTGAAAAGAGAAGCCGTTAAAACGCTTATAAACTTAACACAAAGTAAATTAAACTTTTCATGAAATATAAACTTATTAATCGGTTTATATATAATTGGAATCTCATATAATTGGAATACAATACCCTTTGACTGTCATAAACAAAAGAACATTAAAGACGGTTAAGTGCTTAGAGGATTCATGCATAAAATTAATTTACAAATCAACAATCATTTTATGTTTTTTTATTCGTTTAAATTTTAACACATATCGTGTTCCGAGGGATAAACAGTCGGTGACATCTGCGTAAAGTAGAAAAAAAATTTTCATCAACTTAGTATAACAACTATATAAACACAAAACAGCAATATCTCACTGGCACTCTCAACACGGCACGCAAGAATGGCACAATTACACAGAAAACAAACACTTTGAGTAAGTAGAAATACTTTGATTGAATATAAGAAATATATTTATTTTTTATTTTGCAAAAAATTACATAAATCCCTTTCTACCCATAGCATGGGTCCGTCAGCTCAGTTTCACTACCATTCCAGATAATCCTCACCGTCGATTGAGTCGCCTATGGCCATGTGACGCTCTAATTGATGAAAAAATTAAAAAGTGGTCATATTTTTTCTAAAGAAGTGTGTGGTGATTAGTGACCGTTAATCGATAATTATTCAGAAATCGTGAGATGCGGTCTGGTATGATGTTTCAGAAAAAATTTTCTTTATCGTGCCAACGTTTCGATCTTTATTGAGATCATTTTCAATAAATTCACTTTTTTCCACATCCTACATGTATTTGTTAAATGTAAACAATGTTTGTAAATCCCAGGCCCTGAAGATGATCTCAATAAACATCGAAACGTTGGCACGATAAAGAACATGTTTTTCTGAAACTTACATCACACCAGACTGCATCTCACGATTTCTGAATACCTCTGCTCTATCTTAGATCCGGTTTTTCAAATAAAAATAAAACACTTTAAGTTATTACTGTTCAGTTATAAATTAAATTAGTAACGATAAAAAGAAACTTGATTTACATTGTATATCTATTAATTTCATAAATATTATAAATTATTACAACTAACTAAAAATTGTAATTAAAAAGAGAAACATCTATAATATCTTGTTATAAAGTAAAGACACCAAATAAAGGCCATATTTATTTATTTATAGTGTCGCTGCGTCAGAACTGAAACGCCATTCCTATAATGAAAATCAATACAATGACAAACAATGTTTAATATATAAAATAGACAACAATAAAATATTCGGAATTTGCATTTATGCTGTAGACAATCGAGCACGCCATTAGGACAGGAAAAAACTTCAAAATTTCATTTTCAAAAAGGCTTATACTATAAAGCACAACGTTGCGGTATTGACGGTTTAGTAGATTGAGAAATAAGTCACTATTTTTTTTTCTTGCGTGGTTAAATAGAAATATTTACATTTCCAGCCTTTAAAATAGTAATTTTTTTAATTAAACAAAATAACAGAAATTTACTTATTTAGAGAGGTACAAACTTCATAAAACTATGGAAAACTACCAAAATATAAAAATAATCACGTCTATTTAATCATTAAAATCTAGATTCTTCATAATATTATACAGTACATAATATATAACACATATACATTATGTATATTACATGATACACATGATATATTATACATGATACATTATATATATTACATAATACATTATATAATACATTATATATAATTTTCATATATATAAAATAGTGTATCTTCTATCTTCTCTCTTTCTCTCTCTCTCTCTCTCTCTCTCTCTCTCTCTCTCTCATTATATAATACATAATATATACCAAATATACATTATATATTACATGATACATATGATATATTAGACATGATACATTATATATATTACTAATACATTATATAATACATACTATATAATTTTTATATATATAAAATTTTCTCTCTTCTCTCTTCTCTCTCTCTCTCTCTCTCTCTCTCTCTCTCTCTCTCTCTCTCTCTCTCTCTCTCTCTAATATTGATATTTATTTGCTAGATGAAAGGGTAATAAAACGTTACGTTTACTGAGTCGTTTAGGGCGTTAACCTCAATGTTTGGCACCTAAGCGGTCGGTCAAGGGTTCGATTCCACCGTTGCCCTTGGAAACGACACCTGACAAGGCAGTCGAAATCAAATCCCTTTTCTAATTAGGAAAAAGAATAAAAACTTAAATAAATTTAAAAAAGAAAAAAATCATTCTTCTCTCGCTGCGTCGGTCGGGGGGCCTGTTAACTCGCTCGATTTTTGACTAACTTTCCATCACTGTTGGGTGCATGGGTAATGGACAACCAAAATAAAAAACAATATGATTAGTTGCTTTCAAGGGTTGATGTGACTACATTTCAATATCTGAAATGCGTTGAACGAGTGTTTTGTCGGCGATGAAGCGTAATGAATAAAATAGCTGACATTTCTCTCCCGGGGCAACCAATATGTACGACATCTTTTAATCCCATCGGATAAATTGCTCAGTTGTTATACGAGACGCTGCCCTATCAAGCTGTAATCCGAGCTGTTAATGCGATAAGTCTGAATGAGGCCGTCGGATGTGTACCAAGTAAGGGGAAGTTTCCCGAGAGTTTTATCTCTGAACACAGTTGTTATCGACTCTTCAGCGATACACTCAAGACAATTAAACTTTAAAGAAAATTGAACTGAATAATTTAAACCCGCTCAAGATGTCGACCAAGTTTACGCTCCGTTAACGTTCCAAAGTTGGCTAAGTTTTCTTTACAAGAGGAAAAGTTTTTTCCCTTCTTTTCATTCTTACTACCCCTTTAAGGATATGCAACAAATTGGAACGCGTCCAAGTCTTTTCTCATTAAAAACTGTACCAGTTGAATCTAAACCTTGAAACTATGGGAATAATAACTTAAAAAGAAAAGTTTACAGCTGTATAATTATATAATAACATCTAAAACAAGTTAAATGTTTTGGGTTTTTAATATATATATTTTCTACATTTTCACACGCTAAATGTACTAATGGATTATTTACTTTTTATTCTTTATTATGTATATTTCGGGAAAATTCCAAAGTAGTAAGTCTTACATAGTTAACATAACATTTATATAGGATTGAAATATGTGTAAAATTTATAATATAAAATATGCCAAATACAAAATTAAAATTAAATCTGGTACATAACGCAACACGTGCACTCAACACGAAACGCAAGAATGGCACAATTACACAGAAGACAAACACTTTGAGCCCTGAAGATGATTTCAATAAAGATCGAAACGTCGGCACGATAAAGAAAATGTTTTTCTGAAACCTACATCACGCCAGACCGCATCTCGCGATTTATGAATAATTATGTTGCCAAAATTGTATCACACGCCCTTTCAAAAAAACAGATTGACCCACAGTGTACGTAAAGAGTTCGATGAAATTCAAGATTAATCATATTAACTTTCTCTTTTCCACCTACTAGGAGCTTTGAAATTTATTTTACTTAATAATTCAGGACAATAATATACCCCCGATCACCAACTTTAAAAGAAAGGACGAAACTACTATTCTCAAGGGTCATGGGCCAGGACTTCTGAGCCCAGGCATTATATTCCTTTTCCTCCCATTGTGAGCTCTATTTTAAAAACCATATATTTCAAGGAGCTGTTTTTTATTTTTTCCAATTTGACTGAATAAGACAAACCAAACAGAGAATAATTAGTCAAAAATACTCCTAACAATACCCAAAAATATAATATTAATAGTTTTCAAATTTGTATAGTCTGAGGTGTTCCTTTTAATACAGCCAAGATTGTTTATCGTTTAGAAACCATTGTTCAATATGCTTCATTATTCAATAATCATTTCGCACTATGTTAATTCACATGCAAATCCCACGCCTAGATCTTTTTTTTACCCTTTCTTTTTACCCTTTCCATCACCCCGCCGTACCTGAGGAAGACCGCATACCGGCGGACAAACGCTTTAACTTAATCGAATTTATATATATCTAAGGGACTTCAAATAAATGGGATAAAATTACCTTAGGAGTAACTTTATTTAAAACAATTAAGTTTAACAAACAATTTATTAGATGGTTGTGCTCATAAAATTTAACTAACAATTTATTCATAGTTTTGCTCGTAAAATTACACCATATTTCGTCGGGTAGCATCAGAACAGGACACTCATATTTTTTGTAGTTTATTTCAAAATAAGTACATGTAATTTTGTCGGTATATTAATTACAACATGTTATTTTAATATAAACAAATTAAACGAGATCAAAAATGCATAAGTTTTTATAAACATTGTTTAATTATGATGGTTAGGAGTAACTTTATTTAAAACAATTAAGTTTAACAAACAATTTATTAGATGGTTGTGCTCATAAAATTTAACTAACAATTTATTACAAGCTTTTGCGCAAAATAGTGCATTAAGGACAAAAGATACGTTGCGATTGTGATAGTGATTATTGTGATAAACGCTGTGGACTGTACGCGACGTGTGCTTGCGTCGGATAGATGTGCACACCCCACCAAAACGTGGCAAGGCGTCGGGTAGCGTCGCACGGCGTAGCATCGGATAAGTGTGTTCCCGGCTTTAAGCTACGTAACTTAAGCCGTCTTTGCCAAAGCATCTGCCCAGGCGAGATCTTCTCGACTTAAAACTCTGCATTTAAGAGAGATTAAACAATAATTCATTGTGTGAATTTGACCTTTCAAAGTTTAGGGGAAACAGTTATTTTATTATATAAAATGAAGTCGGTATAGATATTATCGAAAAATTAGTACCAAATTATTTCATTAAATAAATTAAAAAGACGCTACAATTAACATGATTGTTTCAAAGACTATAATTTGTCAACACGATTAGAATACTTACCCTGAATTCCCTTAATGTAACAGCATGTATTATGTTTTTTAGCCTTCTCCGGAATTGGGAATCTTACCGGAACAAATTGTAACAGAAATACTTTCGTGATGTAATAAAGAAAATCAAATAACAAATCAAAGGAAATGGATCTCCCCTCATTCTGTTTGTTCCGACTTTGCCCCCTCGGACGAAACGTTTCTTATCTTACATCAACGTTAACATATTTAAAGTCCAACGCAAAAACAATCTAATTTATAGTAATATATTTAAATTTCTTTTATAATTATATTTTCTTTTTTTTATATAAAAAAGGTTTCAATAAACAATAAATCATTAAATTAAAACAATACTTGATATGTGATATAAACATTTTAACAATGTTCCTTGTTTATTGTAATCACATGTTATTAACAAAATAAAATAATTTTTGTCTTATGACGGTGTATTATGTTGTATAAACCTAGAGAGAATTTTCGGAAAATTATTCAACTCTATGACATCACTGATTCTTTAAATCTATCTTAATTATTAAGCTTACGGAATGTTTGGTTTTAAGATGACATTGGGTCTAGATTTTTATTAGTTGCTTGTTAATCAAATGTAACACATTAATTAAGGTTTTAAGTTGAGATAAAAAATTCAGTGTGACAAGCGGGATTCGAACCCACGACCTTCCCATCTCAACCCCACCTTTTGAATTTTCCCTCCTTGAGATGGGAAGTTAGTGCCCGAGAGTATCTAAGTCACGATAGCTCAAGTGGTAGAGTAGCGGTGTATCAAGCCGAAGGTCGTGGGTTCGAATCCCGCTCGTGACACTGACTTTTTTATCTCAACTTAAAACATTAATTAATTGAATGTTATTAATTGGTCAAGCGGACCACGAAAAAAATAGTGAATGTAACAAAAATATTTACTGTTTCCAATTAATTCCTTAGCATCATAATAATAAATGATTTTATTAATGAAAGAAATCAATTGGGAATAAACACCTGACAGACGATACTAATCCTTCTTAAAAATGATGGTTCCTACTCACATTAAGTTGTTTCGCAACAATCCGGATTTCGAGCCCTTTAGCTCATCGTCAGGTTGAAAGGTTTCCACAAACACGTCTCTCGACATGAATTGCAGAAGTGAACCCCCGCCAACGCGACGTTCCAATGAGAAGCTGGGTTTTTAATGGCGCTCAATTTGAACGTGCGAAAAGCGGGAATTATAATACAAACAATTGTAATAGTAAATACTGTAAGAAATTAATTGTAAATTAGTGATTAAAGATAAAAAATTAAACATAAATAAATAAATAAATAAAAATAAAAAATGAAATAATTAGAATAATATTAAATTATTATAAAACATAATAATAATTAGAATAATTAGTTTAATTATTTGGACGTTTAATATTATTTATATACACATTTAACATGGGAGGTAGTTCGAAATCTGTTATATTATTAATTACGATACTAATGGTCAGGTGGACCGTTTGAGAGATTGTTGTTTGATCAAGAAACCCTAAAAATCATGAATCGATAAAAAAATAAAAGTAATGATTAAAAGAAAAAAATTACAATTGTACAGTAATGCACAATACATAATACAAAAATATATAAAATTATTTAAATACTCTTTTCCACTAAAAAAATAAAACTAAGTTAATAAACTGATTTAGTGACTAGGGTGTACTTCTAGCTATTTTACCAAATTTAACAAATTGTTATGTTAAACGGAGCATTGGATTATTGTAATCTCTACAATTTTGTAATTGAAAAGTTCCACAGAGTTGTATACTAAAAAAAAATTAATTGTACTTTTATGAATTCACAAATTTGAAAATTACGTACGTTTTAACACTCCTTGTATCATGCTTCCAACACGAGTTTTACATTTGGTCACTCCCAGCTGAAAACGCCCTTTTAGAAGTCCCACGTTCAAATTAGCGTAGTCCCATTAGGGCAATAAATTCTAGTTACGCACAAAAGGACATGCGTTTCATTTTGAAACACTATATAGCAAAATTAACAATTTCAAAATTATATATATGAATGTCTTAAAAAAACTATGTTTGTTAGCGAGTTTTACTCTTCGAGTGGAGGAAAAACTCCCAGGAAGTAATACGGTCATTGCACAACTTGAAAATGTATGCAG
This sequence comes from Cimex lectularius, assembly GCF_000648675.2. NCBI lineage: Eukaryota > Metazoa > Arthropoda > Insecta > Hemiptera > Cimicidae > Cimex > Cimex lectularius. The sequence goes on along the minus strand of NW_019392979.1, from coordinate 974,805 downwards.
TCTGTAAACCCTGAGAGGAAAGTGGCCATAAAATGTTGGAACTTAGGCCGTAACAAGACGTAACTTTGAGAAAGCATTTGCATTGTCAAAGTTTAAATGAAGGAATTGGCCTGGATAATTTTATAAAAGTCTCTTAGTCGAGTCGGGTAAATTCAGCTTCAACATTTAAGCACAATAAGCACTTTATATGCAATTTTTCTTTTTAAAAAATTCTTAAAGTTAAAAATAATTTAACCGCCAACACGTTCGTTCTGAGCTTCTAAATTTCTCCTCATGAAAATAAAACTTTTAAAATTCATGCATACATAACTACATAGAAAAATAGAAATAGTGAAAGTGAGAAGTAAAATAAATGAAAAGTTATATTAGAAATTTGCAAACTTCCTTCAATTCATTCTTTTTAACACTTAAAAGTTGGGTTAAAAGAGATAATAGGAAATCTTTTACAAAAAGAGAAACTGGAAGTGTGAATGCTTTGGAAATAGAGCGAAGAGTAAGAGAAGGGTTATTAAGGGGGTAGTAGGAGAAGGGGTAGATTAAGGAAGAAAGTAAGATGAGGTAAGAAAGATAAAGTGAAATGGAATAGGACGGGGGATGAAGGAAGAAAGTAAGATGAGGTAAGAAAGATAAGGTGAAATGGAATAGGACGGTGGATTAAGGAAGAAAGTAAGATGAGGTAAGAAAGATAAAGTGAAATGGAATAGGACGGGGGATGAAGGAAGAGAGTAAGATGAGGTAAGAAAGATAAGGTGAAATGGAATAGGACGGTGGATTAAGGAAGAAAGTAAGATGAGGTAAGAAAGAGGTGGTTAGTAAGAGTAAATTGTACTTAGCTGATTTCATTTTGATAGTTGTTTTTAAATATTGATTTAATTATGTTTAAATCTTAATTAAATGCGCGCAATATTTCTTAAAATATAATTTATCGTTCGAAAACGTTAAAGGGTATTAATGAAGTCCTAGAATGAAAGTTATTGCAGTAGCACCAAGCTTTCGGTGTTTATTATGCCTTCCTCAGGGCTCTACATTCATAAACAGTAATTAATATAAATATATGATGATATTTGGACTTACAATAGTTCCTTTTTTCATGTTTATTTACTTACTTAAGTACAAGGTATATACAATTAAAAATATTAGATTTTGACTATGTAAAAATAACTCATCCTGAACCAACCGTATTTATTTAAAAATTCAATAGACAATGGTGTACCAATAATTGTCAGTTTTAAACTGAACAGCATTTAATTTAATAACTAAACAACCGACTGGATAGTTCAAATAATTACATTAATTATTTACAAAATATCAACTGGAATCAATTTGATCACAGAAATTAATTAAAGAAGGGAGAATAATTAATTCAATTATCATGCATGCATTTATGCCTTTCAAAATTGGTTAATGTAATTGAAAATGAAAATGCTTTTAGACAATTTAATTGGAATGGAGGATATCAAAAAAGAAATGGGAGAGAGAGAAAGAAACTTAACAAGAGATTATAGAACACAGAAACAGAATAAGAACGTACAGGAGGGTTTAACGTCTGACTACCCGTTTGTTGACGCGGTCGATGATACCACATTAAAATCCTTAATTTCAAGCAATTTTCAATCAAAAAAGAGTTGGAAATGGAAAGCGAGAGGGAGGAGATTAATTGTGAAGATAAATGTGATAAGAAAATGGAAGAGAGAAGGTAAATAGAGAAAGAGCGTGTGAAAACTAGTGCCTTGAAGGTTATATTAAGTAATACGATTCTTTTTAACAATGAAAACTGCATGATAAATTATAGAAAGCAGAAAAGAAAAAGTACGCCAAAAAACCCACAAAAACCGAAGGAAGGATTAAGAAAAGATTTAAGACTAAAGAGTGGTGAAAGGAGGAGTGGAGAGTAGCAAGAGAAAGGTGAGACGAGAATGGGTTATGAATGTAAGAGAGAGGATAAGAAAAAAGCGGACAGTATGTGAAATATGTATATAAATTTTTTAAAAAACTTTTTCTCATATTTTTTTTATGGAACAATTTATAAAAAGTTAGGTTTTAGACAATTGAAGTTTTAAATCAGTGAAGCCTATTTAAAAATTTGACAAAACGTATTACAGTCAAAGATTGGAGATAGAAAAATGAGAAAAAATGAATAGGAAAAGAAAGAACGGTAAAGAAATACATAATTAGTAACTAAAAGAAGATAAAACAAAAAGAAAAAATCTAATGTTTAAATATTCTGATATAAACAAAAGACAGAAGCTAAAAAGTAAAAAGAAGGGTTAGTGAGAAGTGAAAGGGTCAAAAGTGTTTGGATGGCTAAATGTGGAAAGTGAGAGGAAGAGAAAGAAATGGCAAGCGTCTGAACGACCTGTAATTACATTTAAAAAACCATTACTTTTCCGTATTTATTTATTATTTGTGACAAATTACCTTACCTTAAATACGTTTTCTTACTTTCATTTCAAATTAATTGATGTTAAAAATAGTTTGTAAATAGTGTGCATGTCAACATTGAATTAAAAGTTCGTTTTAAAAGAGAATAAATATCTGCGATAAGAATAATCAATGTTCAAATAAATCAAGTGTAACAAAATCAAATAGATAAAGTTAATAATAGAATTGTATCAGAATTATTCATGACGTTTTACTCCCTGTTGGTCATGTTTCGCCTTTTAATGTCCATTATTTTATTCACCACCCCCTGATAATAACATTTTAATGAGAATCTCCGTATATAACACGAAGGGAAACTAACAATAAGTTAGGCTGTTGTTACGAGGTGGAAACTTGGTAATAAAGGAACGATGACGTCTTCGGTCTTCACCTCTGGCCATATTTTGCAGGATCGAAAACTACTCTCAAACGGATTTGTGGGATTTCGACCGGAGCAACTGGCACCGATATCCGGATTACCCTCGGTCACGACATTGTTCAATTCCATTGTTATTCTCAGAGCGGAAGGATGAGCCCGGGAAAAATATTACTCTTCTGCGAGCAACATCAAAGTCCTTTTATATTCTATTTTAACAAATTAAGAATTATTTGTATCGTGAGTACGAAAGCGGAAAAAGAGATTATCACATTCTTCACCTCACTTTTTATTCAACTTTGTAAAACTGTTCATCTCCTTTTTTTATCACACTCTTTAATTTCTCTCTTTCTTTATCACCTTTTTTCTGACTCTCTCTCTCTCTCTCTCTCTCTCTCTCTCTNTCATTATCTTTCTCTTAATTTCTTCTTTCTCTTTCTCTCCCATTCTGCTCACTTCACTTAAACTCTCTTTCTTTCTTATCTTTTTTTTGTGATCTCAGTTCTCTCTTTTTCTCATCCAAGGCAGTGTTTTCATCACTCTCTCTTCCTCTCGCTCACTCTCTCTCTCTTTTCTCTCTCTCTCTCTCTCTCTCTCTCTCTCTCTCTCTCTCTCTCTCTCTTCTAGTTAAATGCAAGATAGTTTGTTGGGGACCTAAATTTGAGAGATTTTTTGAATAAAACGATATTCTCACTTCACTTGCTCTCTCTTTTTTTCTATTTCTCAATCAAGCATTTTCTTTCTCATTTTGTTTATTTTAATTTCTACTTTCTCTTTCTCGCTCATTCTCCTCACTTCACTTAATCTCTCTTTATCATTACTTCTCAATCACACATTTTCTGTTTATCTTAATTTCTTCTCTCTCTCTCTCTCTCTCTCTCTCTCTCTCTCTCTCCTATCTGTTGATACACACATACACAACAAAAGAGAGAGTGAGAGAGAATGAGTGAGTGAGTGAGTGAGAGAGAGCGAGTGAGAGGGAGAGAGGGAGAGGGAGATATATATACTTAATGTTATTTTGTTCTTCGTTTACTTATTTCTCCTATTTCGCCCTCTTTTCCCTTCTTCACTCTGTCTATACCTATTTCAATTATGAGTTTCAGGTAACAACTTATTTGGCCATCGTCGTCTGCCTATCCTCGCTGTGTTTCAGCATTGCGCCATCTTAAGTTTTTAGACTGTGACACACATTATCGCTAATTCTTAATATAATATTGTCTGCAGTTTTTGAAGAACGATGTTAATTCACATTTGAAAGAACTATTTATTTTCTGTTAACTTTTTCGGACGGAAAAACATAAATCTTTTAAACCGCTTAATAAAAACGCACAATATTTTCCTATAGCAAAGACAGTTTGAAAGGATGAACCAATGATGTTTTACTGCATGAATTAAAACTGTTTTGTTCCCTACTATCAAATTTGAAATGTTTGTTTATTGAAAACTTCGACTGTGCCATAATTAGCGCGAGTACTGAAAACAAACGATCTTTCCTAATTAGACAGTTTCTAGCTTTAATGTGATTAATTAAACCAACCACGAGTTAATCAATTAAAAGCTTCTTATTTGAGTTCAATGCTCGTCTTAGAGAAACTGTTTTAATTAATCTGTTAATAATTTCACGATTATTCAGGAAAATCCGTAGTTTTCAACAGTTATAACAATGAAAACAATTGATCTGATATTTGAAACATTTATTTAATCGTTAATTGAAATATGAATTAATTTTAGGTGTTGTCATAGAGAAATAAATAAATAATAAAATGCTGCCAAGCTTTCTTATTATCCACTTAGTTGATAATAAGATCAAAAGACTTGTGATCACGTCTCTGGAAATAATCGGCCTGATAGAGAAAAAGCCCTCTCTGCAGCAAGTCAAAGTCAACTTTTAATTATTAAAGATTATAGAATTTCGTTCATCCTTGAAATTGGATTTCACTTCATAATCGGTTCGTTTTATCATTGAAACTGGAAACATTCTTCGCATCGGAAAGATCGTACCAATTTTTCCATATCCGATTATTGTAATGCATAAATAATTAATAATCTTAAATTTTTAAACCTTGCGATGCTGTTTGAAATTAAATAGAATGAAGACATTTAGGTTGTGTTTGGATTTTGAATAATCTGCAAATATAAGAACTACAGAGCTTAACGATTTTGCAAAGTAGGACAAAAATTTTTTCATAACAAATCGACGTAGAAGAAATTAATTAAAGCTACATGGTTTAAAACAATCCATAAGATACAAAAAAAATTTTTTGTATAAACTTCAGTTAGCTATTAAATTACCTACAAATAAGTAGGTTAACTTAAAAATTCATGATTTGTAACAATGATTTACTGCAGATATAAACTGATTGAATATGAAATTCTTTATTATGAACTATTCCTAAAAACAAGTTTTATTGAATTTTTAACTTTAACAAAAAATTAACCGTTTTTCTCCATGGTTATTCGCAGGTGTCGCATCAAAAATCTGTTGGTATGATGGTACTAACATCGTTCGTTTGGCACAGATTTCTAATTTCAAGCGACGTAACATGTGTCAGAAAGTTGTAGTTATATTGATATTTTTAGCATAAAAACTCGTGGGGCATCGGGTAGAAATGATTTCGCCGGAAAGATGACAGGAAGTTATCAATAAACAGAATATTTCTTGAATATGATTTAAATAATTCAAAGAGGTTTTTTTAGACCAGCATAATTTTTTTTCCTACTCCATTGCCTACCACTGACGTTGTGCGTTATCTTGGAATTTCATGGATAAAAGACTGCGGGTAGAAATTATTTCGCCGGAAAGATGACAGGAAGTTATCAATAAACAGAATATTTCTTGAATATGATTTAAATAATTCAAGGACTTTTTTTAGACCAACATAATTTTTTTTCCTACTCCATTGCGTACCACTGACGTTGTGCGTTATCTTGGAATTTCATGGATAAACTGCGGGTGGAAATGATTTCGCCGGAAAGATGACACGAAGTTATCAATAAACACAATATTTCTTGAATATGTTTTAAATACTTCAATGACGTTTTCTAACCAACATAATTTTCTTTCCTACTCTATTGCCTACCACTGACTGACTTGTGCGTTATCTTTGACTTTCGTGGATAAAAGACTGAATTGCAATCCCGATACAAGACTGCAAAGACAATAACAAACTGATGATGTAAATTGTTAAAAATACTACTTGAATAACGATCAAAATTAGGCATGAAAATAAACTTTTAATTTACAAGGCAAGTGTGTGGTGATTAGTGCCTGTTAGTTGATGATTATTCAGAAATCGTCAGATGCGGTCTGGTGTGATGAAGGTTGGAGAAAAACATTTTCTTTATCATGCCAACGTTACGATCTTTATTGATATCATCTTCAAGGTCTGGGATTTACAAACATCGTTCACATTTAACAAATACATTATACTTCATTTAAATTCATTAAATTCACTAATTTCATGGTCCGCTTGACCCATTAATATATTACAATTAATTAAAGTTTTTAATTGAGATAAAAAAGTCAATGGCACGAGAGGGATTCGAACCCACGATCTTCGGCTAGATACGCTCTGCTCTAACACTTGAGCTATCGTGACCTCGATCCACTCGGACACTAACTTCCCAACTCAACCGCACCTTTTGTATTTTCTCTCCTTTTTGCCATTTTTCTTTGATAAAGATTTCAACTCACAGAACATCCTTTTTATGATCTCCCCCATTTTATTAATCCTGTTTGAATTGATTATCAAGTTACAAACATGAAGGCCCAGTAAATAACCGGACATTTAATAAATATTTAGCAGCAGAGAGGTATAAAAGACAGATTTATACTACGATATATACTGGCCCTTACTGTCCCAATACCGACAAAAGTAATTTTTTTCTTTTTTAACGAACCATATCAATCAAATCTGTCCTCTTGGATCTGACGGAAATAATATTTTGCGATTTTCCTTTCCCTTTATTGCTTAAGGTTTCTTTGAATGAAAAACACCTATATTCATATAGGCCAAAGATAAAATTAAATGTTTTAAACCCGCCTTAATTCGTTTTTAAATAAGTCTTGAATATTCAATAATTTCAAAATTCAGACATTTTGATTAGAAGAGGATGTTTTGTTACTTGGATCAACCACTGGTACAACGATTTTTCGTTTATTTAGTAGAATACCTCTAAACTCTAAAAATAATCTAAAAAACTACTATCCGTTTAATGAAAAAAATCAATAATAATGAATTTTTAGACTAATATACATTTTTAGTTTGGTCGAGGCACATGCTGGATTCATTAAATTGTAGGAGATTTAGACTATGTAGAATGTGTGGTGATTAGTGACCGTTAATCGATAATTATTCAGAAATCGTGAGATGCGGTCTGGTGTGATGTAGGTATCAGAAAAACATTTTCTTTATCGTGCCAAAGTTTTGATCTTTATTGAAATCATCTTCAAGGCCTGGGATTTACAAACATTGTTTACATTTAACAAATACCTTGTATAAATTCACTTTTTTCCACATCCTACATGTATTTGTTAAATTTAAACAATGTTTGTAAATCCCAGGCCCTGAAGATGATATCAATAAAGACGGAAACGTTGGCACGATAAAGAAAATGTTTTTCTGAAACCTACATCAAACCAGACCGCATCTCATGATTTCTGAATAATCAAATTACAAGGCAACTAATAAAGCCTTCCTAAGTGTTCGGTTGTGAAGTGTGGGGGCTCAGTCAAATATTCCAATTCCCAACATCTCCAATCAATTCTGTATAAAATCCTCCATCAAATTACAAATGCTCATTTTTATGGTTCAAATCGTACTTTTCATAACGACCTTCACATCCCATTTGTACACGTCATCAACCTAGCTATCAAAAATTTCATCAGTCACTGAGCAGCCACAATTGACTACTACAATTATCACTTCCTACCCTATCAGGGAATCCTCCAACATGATTGAAGCTGAAGCGTCCCCCAGACCTCAGTGAGTGAGGAAAAACGAAGTTTCACTGTGAAGGATTGTTGTTACTGGACAACTCCTACAATGACACAAGCGACACAATCAGCAAATAAAGAAAATATTTATTTAATATATTATTTGCATTTATTAATATCAAAAAAATGTAATTTTAAAAAAGGTTCTTCACAAAAAGTTAGAATAATTTAACATTTTTATATTTTAAGTGAATATTCATGCACTCCATTTTAACATAATTTAATTTTTTATATTTGTTGTATGTATTTTATTAAACTAGTATATTTTGTGATCGATGCGAAAACATATTAGGTCTATTTTTACATGACCAGTATATATTTTGACAGATAGTAGACTTATTTTTTTAATGATTATGACAAAATAAAACTGACAAGAATTGTAAACATTTTTTTTTTCTAGTAAAGTTCAATTTACAAAAATAAAAGTATCGAACAATTGCGGGTTAGTGTAAAATCCTTTCCGACTTTCCTCAGGGTTGACCGAATGGAAGGTAGCCTGGCTAAGTGTCACTGGCCACACTTCTTAAACTTAAATGGCTTTAATTATTTAAATAGAATTAAATATAAAGTAGGGTTTTTGATCGATCTGTACGGGGTGAGGCCCTGCATTGCGCTTTGGGAGCCGTACTACCGCACTCAGGCCCTCGGTCCCCACCTGTGGCTCACTAAGGCTACCTTGTTAGATCAATACTCAAACTATACTTATGCTTTATTCCATCATTTTACCTTTTTTTCCGTTTTCACTATCGCCACTTTTATATTTTTATTATCACTGACATTTAAACATACCTGGTATGAAATAAAATATGTAGAACAAAATAAAAACAAGGAAAATATTCCAGCGCCTTTTCAACAAAAAAATCGTTCAAATGAGAAAAATCGTTTTCCTATTATTCTCATTCAAGTCACAAAAACAACGAAGTCGTAAATAATTTTAAAATAAAAAAAGGTAAACTTTACATATAAAGAGCAGTTATAATGTCTTAATAATCCCCACAATAAAATATCTCGATTAAAGCAATGATTAATTCTCTCATATAAAAAACTCGACATCTATTTCAATCACATTTTCTCTCTCTCTCGCTCTCTCACTCTCTCTTTCTCTATATTCTCGTTAAATGCAAGAGAGTTTCTTCGTGGCCTAAANTCTCTCTCTCTCTCTCTTCTCGTTAAATGCGAGAAAGTTTGTTCGTAAAATAAATGTGAGAAATTTTTTTTAACGATATTCTCATTTCAATTGCTCTCTCTTTCTCCGATTATGATTATTTCTAAATCACGCATTTTTTAAATATCTCGAATAAAGGAATAATTAATTCGCCCCTATAAATATAAATCTCGCCCTATAAATCTCGACATTTATTTCAATCACATTCTTTCTCTTTCTTTCTCGCTCTCTCTCTCTCTCTCTCTCACACACACCCTCCCTCCCTCTCTCTATCTCTTTCTCTCTTTCTCTCTCTTCTCGTTAAATGGAAGAGAGTTTGTTCGTGACCTAAATTTGAGAGATTTTTTTAAATAAAACAATATTCTCACTTCACATTCTCTCATTCACTTGCTCTCTCTTTCTCCGTTTATCATTATTTTTGAATCACGCATTATTTGTTTCTCACTCTCTTGCTTTTAATTTTCCCCATAATAAAATGTCTCGAATAAACGAATGATTAATTCTCCTATTTAATAAACTCGCCTTCTATTTCAATAAGTCTCTCTCTCTCTTTCTCTCTCTCCCTCTCTCTCTCCCTCCCTCGCTCTCTCTCTCCCTCCTCTCACTCACTCCCTCTCTCTCTCTCCCTCCCTCCCTCTCTCTCTCACTCTCACGTTCTTTTTTTTTCACTCTCTCTATCTCTCTCACTCTCTCTCTATCTCTCTCACTCTCTCTCTTTCTCTCTCTCTCTCTCTCTCTCTCTCTCTCTCTATCTCTCTCTCTCTCTCATATATTTTAAATTCTTTTAATAACAACCACAATTTACCATAATTTAATTGTTGTATTGAAATCTATTCAGTCAGTATCTTTTTATATACAATGCAATGTAAGCACTATTTTACTTGAAAATTGTAATTGTTCAGCCTTTATTTTTTAAAAATCGCTACATTATTTCTGTAATAATTCTAGAATGTTTTTTATTTTCTCTATTCAAATTTCAAAAATAATACATTAGTTGATCAAATAAAATAAAAAGTTGAGAGTATTTCTTTTTAAACCTTTTGTTCATCCGCCTATTACGTCCATTCTCATTTCCCATCATGGCGGGCCCGCTCCTTAGGACTGCTTAGAACAAGTTAATCCTTATAAATTAAGTACGCACTAATGAAAATTGTACTAACTCCGGGTAGATAGAACAGAACGCAATATTGAAACCGGAATTGATTAAATACATCACTGCAGACTACAACTTCAAAGTTTCTACCTCAATTATTACCTCAAAATGTTAACTTTCGTATGGAGAGAAAGTTAACTAAAACATGTAGAACAATTGTTCATAAATTTGTAAATATATTATACTATACTGTTATACTATAATATATCACTTGTAAAAGTGAATTTTTTGTATTAGTTTTGAATTTCGTTTAAATTCACATTGCTATAAGTAATAATCGTGTTGAAAGTATGGCGTATGAAATGGCAGAAATAAGCATATTTTATCTGAATCCAAGAATCTAATAGGCTATCAAAATATTAAAATATAAAATTACCTTACTATATTATTTTTTCTTTTTACAGTATTTATTTGAATATGCCTCGTCTATTTTTGTTATTTTATTTTNCTTTTCTGAAACCTACTTCACACCAGACCTCAATTCACGATTTCTGAATAATTATCGACTTACTATCCCTAATCACCACACATGAATATAATTAAAAAATGCTTAATAGAAAGACGAAATCTATTGTTGGTTAAACTTGCCGTTATTCTTCCTGGGGGATTTAGTATTTGTCGTTTGAGAAATGCCATTTCCCAGGCTCTTTTTCCGAAATTGCCGTCTAATTTTAATGTTTTGAACATAGCGGTTTTCCAGACTTTTGATGGTGATTCATTGGGACCGACTTAATAACCGTGGGCCGAAGGGCCCACGTCTCGCTGGAGCGAATTCATCAAAAATTAAACGAAGGGCAACCATATCTCGTCCGAGAAATCGTTTGGGATATCCTCCTCCGGCTGCAATATTCCTCAGACGTCGGCCCATTCATACGCAGTTATTCTTTAAAAAAAGTATAAACCTATAATTTATTCAAAGAAAAAGAAACAGACACTCATAGTTTGTGATTTATTTCAAACCACATGTATTTTTATTGTTATTTTAATTACCATACGTACTTAGTGTAAACCAAATTAAAGGAGATCAGAATTTGATCAGCTTTTGGGCATCGAGTAAATAAGCGACCGCATTTCGTCTAACTACCTTAAAAGATAGTTCTTACTCACATCTTCAACGATTCAAATTTCAAGCATTAAACGCTCATCATCAGCTTAAAGGAGTTACAAACAATTCTGTCGACATGAATAATATACAATTATTGTGTGAACCCTCCGATCCACCGCCAACACAACGTTCCAATTTTGAATGTACAAAAAACGTGAAATATAACATAACTAAATATTATCCTAATGAATACTGTGAAATAAATTTAACATAGCGATTAAATTGTATCTCAAATATTTAGGTACATGTTTAAAATAGGACGTATCAAAAAAAATAGATTGAAATATATTATTTTTGCATGTATATATGTGTGTTTAATTTTACGTTTTTTTAATTTCTCAAACTAATCTAGTTCCCCTAATTTTTTGAAAACTATTCCACTCTACGACATCACTGATAGATTAAATCTATCTGGTTACTTCATTATTAACTTACAGAATGTTTAGTTTTACGAAAACATTGGGTCAGGATTGTTATTACCTGTTAATCGAATGTAAAAAATATGTACTCTTTATAATACAATTCTGGACATAGTTGTAATTAATGCCTTTTTGAAATATAATGATACATAAAAGAAATCAAACGTGAATAAACTTCTGACAGACAATACTAATGTAATGGTCAGGTGGACCGTCTGAGAGAGTATTGTTAGAACAAGAAACCCTAAAAATAATTAATCAACACAAAAATAAAAGTAATGGTTAGAAGAAAAAATACAAGAATAAGTAATGTACCAGATATAATACCAAAATACCCTAAAATAATTTAAATCATTTTTTTCACTAAACACGTTTTTTAAACGTTTCAATTGATTTTTCTTCAATTAACAATCGTTTCTTTTGACACATGGGCACCTACTTTTGGGCCAAAGCCCGCGCAGGTGCCCCTTATGCAGAGAAAGGTTGCTCGATGACTGGAATCGACTGGAAACATGTCATGCCTTGGCTCCCTACAGGGAGCGTGTAGGCATGCCATCCAATCTGAAAATGGTAGTCGAGCACTTCAGCGGGTTTCTGTTCCGCTTTTTAGGGGAAATTAGGATTTTTTATTGTATTTTTTTTCCCATCCACCTCCCCTCCGTACCTAAGGGAGACCCCATACCGGCGGACCACGGCCACTAAACTAATTCAAATGGGATGCAAGTTTAGGGGATCTTATTGTGCTTAACGTCTTCCTTCGATCTTGCCCTGAAAGGGAAGACCCAAGGAAGAAGGGAAATTTTTTTATTATTAATTTATCTAATCTAATAGGTCTCCCCCTTGCTGGTTAATCCTTTTGAATACACTTTCTAATAAATACAATATTTTAATAAATAAATAACAATTATGGGTTCAAGGAGTAACCAGCCCGGATAAACGCTAAGATCTAACAAGTAACATCATAGGAAGAAAAAGATAGAAAGAAAAAACTAATCAGGTACTTTATCCACTATAGCTCGGCTAACAGGCTTGAGGACCTCAAACGTCCTCTTTTCTTTAACCAATTCGATGAGCGTCGGTGGCCAAGTGTGGCGGAAGAGGAGCTTTAGTGGTTCCCTAACACTCTCAAAGAGGCGGCAGTTGAACAGTCTGTGTTTGACACTGTCATCAACTCCGCAGTCGGGACGCAGTGGACTGTTAGCTCTACGGAATCGGTGCAAGTAAGCGTTGAAATTTCCATGACCTGTCATTACTTGTGTGATCCAGTAATCTGGTTGAAACCACTTTGCTTTTGCTCGGTCCTCAATACTGGGTAGAAACTCGTGGGTTAGCCTTCCCTTGGTGCTTCTGTTCCATCTTTCCTGCCACAAGTTGTCTATCCAAACTGTAAGGATCTCCCGGATCTGCTTACAGTTTGGATAGACAACTTGTGACAGGAAAGATTTTTTATTGTATATAATATGTCTTATGTGTTGTCTGTCTATATGTTTTGTCTGAGTGCATGTATTATTAGCGTGAATGGGCGAGGGGTGAGGATGAAATATAACGTCATCATTGCCCCTCGAACGTTGAGCGCGTATGAGTATGTATTCGGGGTCGATAGCGGAATATTTATAAAAGTACTCCATCGACCTCAATCTAGATTAGTTTAAGTATAGGTCGGTGGAGCAATATCAAGTACTCCACCGACCAAACGTAATGAGTGTACTGTATGGATGTATTTATGTATATGAATGTGTTTATTTGTATAAATGTAGTGTTTGAAAGTGTAAATAGAATATAGACTTAGTTGGGGGCTGAAATGACCTAGATGTCGGAAGCCCCGGTCAAAAAAAAAAAAAAAAAATCGTTTCTTCTAGACCTCTCTACTTGAAAATGTTTTCAGGGGCGATGGTGGTCGCACTGGTTTAGGTGTTGACACGGCGCTCATCACTGTAAGGTAAAGGCCTCGGGTTCGAATCCAGCTGCCATGCATTCGCCTTATAAATCGGCTTTTTTCAAAAATACCGGCATCACGAGTGTTGATATGACCTCTGCTGTCATGAACCTTTGCAAAAAATTGTTTTCAGAAAAATTAATAATTAATTTTTTACTAAAATTTATTGTTTCTTCAAATAAAACAATTTAAAAAACCAAGTAACTCACTAGATAAGATGACTCTGGAAAAGATGAAATTGAACTGATTTTTTTATTTTTTTTTTATTTAACGAGTCTAAAAGGATTATTAACACCTAGACTGCATCTCACGATTTCCGAATAATCATCGACTAACGGTCACTAATCACCACACACAACTTATTAATGTTATTAATGTTGAGTTTACAATTTAAGTCAACTATTAATCTTTCATATCTGCTTATTAAGGAAAATAAACAAATAACTTCGAGTGTCCGATTTTTGTCTGTAAGTATATATATCATTAATTGAACTAGTCTATAAGAATTGAAGTCATTTATTGATGGTTAACGGAAAAAGGCAAGACTTGTTGCTTGCTTCTGGCACAATACCAATTCATTAATCACTTGTCAGAACTATGAATTTCTTCTTAATTCATTATTAAGGAAGAATCGTCCTTTCTTAAAGAAGAAACAATTTTCTTTAAGAATTACAACAGTATCAGAAAATTTTAACTTTTTGTTGCTTCTCTCATTGCTTTTAAACCAATTAGTTAGATCCAAAAGCGACCAACAAATTTTCAAAGAATTTGGCTTTTTCCTATCGTCGTTTAGAGTATTGTTATCTTCAGTAGTTGATCCGTGTTGTTTTGTCGGTCGTGCTCCCTAAGTTTGTATGAAAAAATGAAACATACATGTTTTGTTTTTGAAAAAAACTGTTTCCCAGAAGATGTTATAAAACATTACATTACACATGACATCGCATATATACACAACAAAAATATAAGATATCGTAATCTAATCAATGTCGAACATAAAATTACAGTTTGAAAGATAAACATCAACGGACATAATACGTGGTAGTTTGAAAAAACAAAAACGGAAAACAGCGGTAAAGTACATCTTATACAGATTAAAATCAGTACTCAAATATACAAAAAATAACAACTAACATAAGGGAGGGGTCATACCAAAAATAAAACGACACCATTAAAAGCTAGTTTAGATTATAAAGGAAAAAATCAGATTCCATTATTTACCAACAAATGAAGTATAACAGAATATTTGACAACAAATTTACTAAAGGAATGAAATTAATAAATTAATCCAAACTTTTCACAAAATTAATACAATAGACTATTACGATTCTTTCCATATAAAATTTTTCTAACAACTGCAAACATGCATGAATTAATTTAAAAAATAAAATAATAAAGTTGGTTTAAATTATTAAATTACAGACAGGATAAATACAGATTGTACTGACAGAGAAATAAACAAATAAAAGAAAATATTAATATATCCAAAATTACTTGAGTAACTAAAATCAGTACTCAAATATACAAACAACAACAATGAACATAAGGGAGGGGTCGTACCAAAAATTGAACGATACCATTAAAAGCTAGTTTAGATTATAAAACAAAAAAATCAGATTTCAATTATTTACCAACAAATGAGGTATAACAGAATATTTGACAACTGAAGGAATGAAATTAATAAATTAATCCAAACTTTTCACAAAATTAATGCAATAGACTACTACGATTCTTTCCATTTAAAATTTTCCTAACAACTGCAAACATGCATGAATTTATTTAAACAATAAAATAATAAAGTGGGTTTAAAATATTAAATTACTGATAGGATAAATACCGATTATATTGACGAAGTTATAAACCAATAAAAGAAAAAATTAATATATCTATATTAATATATACGTAAATTACGTGAATCTTCAGAAAAAAAATTATTCAATTTGTAACAAATTAAATTAAGAATGGTCACTAACTAAACTGATGTAAATATCTGAAATATTTTGATAGTTACTTATCATCAGGGTCATTCATAAAAAAATTCCAAAGGACGAGACCGAGATATCTCACAATTTTGTATACAATATTTCATTTATTTTTGTGCTGCTTCACGTAATTATATTTCTAATAATTTGTTCAATATAATGTTGTAGTTTCGTTTCATTGCAAAAATATATTAAATTTTTTATTATACTTAATTACTATTGATTTTTTATTTTTACCCACTACATTGTAATTTTGTTTAATTATTTGTCTTTTTAGACGGGTGTACAATATTGGTTTACTCATGGAACGCACTCAATTAAGCACTGTTGAATTAATTAATTATTTAGTTATAAACCTATTAACTTGTTATCGACCGAGTTTACTTGTATCTTTTAACGTTCACATAAATACTTCTCTATTTTATAAACGTTATAGCACAATTTTGTATTAATTGAACTATTAAAAAGTTCGTTGATTCCTCTGTTTATAGTTTATCCAACCCGATCAATTTTATTAGAAACTATGGTACGTAATTTATTTATGGCTTTTTTAACCATGGTTGCTAAAACCTTTCAGTTGAAATCCTTCTGGCAAATGATCATAACGAAAATCATACCCTACGCAAATTTTACCCCTACAAGATTCGGCACTTAAGAACGAACTAATGCGTACATTTCGCTAATTCGGCCGTGGATCACATTTGGTTAGAACAGGCGACACGTAAATCCCTTAGGATTCCATTGCGCATAAAGGTTTTGTGTGTTTTTTTGTGTTTCGTTTCGTTTTTGAAAGTCACGGAACGGAGGCAGAGCTCGCCAAGGGATCTATACATCAGATCCTATCTTGCACATGAGTAATTAGGGTAGTGTTAGCCAGTAATCCGCACGGCATGTTATTCAAAACGAGTTTATTCATCATGTTTTGTTCCTCCGGAGGGCATTTGTTTTCTTTATTTTTGCTATTCGGGCCGACAGTTTAGATAACATTCCGTTTGAAGCAACTTGGAAAAGACAAAATTCAGGATTAGAAAGAAAAACTTTATGAATACATTCACTAGTTTTAGTGGTCCGCTTGACCAATTAATATCTTTCAATTAATTAAGGTTTTCAGTTGAGATAAAAAAGTCAGTGTCACGAGCGGGATTCGAACCCACGACGTTCGGCTAGATACGCCGCTGCTCTACCACTTGAGCTGTCGTGACCTCGATCCACTCAGACACTAACTTCCCATCACAACTCCACCTTTTGAACTTTCCCTCCTTTGCATCGAAGTCACGATAGCTCAAGTGGTAGAGAAGCGGCGTATCTAGCCGAAGATCGTGGGTTCGAATCCCGCTCGTGACACTGACTTTTTTATCTCACCTAAAACTAAAAGCCTTAATTAATTTATGAATACACTACGACTCGAGATAGCTGAACTTTTTTCAGCTAGTGTTACGCAAGGGAAGATGTGAATACTTGATTTCATCTGGCCGTCTTGAAAATTAGCATCGTTTTATCCTTCTGAGCTTCTGTGTTATCCTGAAAAATTTTATTATTTTAACAAAAAAATGAAATTGCCTTTTTATTTATTTTTTTATTCCTACACGAATAAAAGCAAATCCTTTGGGTCAACTTGCATAACGTTTTCATAATCAAAATAATTAAATTAATTAAATTTCTAAATTTAAAAAATGATAAACTATAAGAGTGGTGTTTAAATTAACCAAAACAATAAGAATTATTTGGTTTATTCATTTTTCTTTCATTTTTTAAGCCTTCCTACATTATATGTATAAAAAGAAAACTACTATAACTGGTTTATTCTAAAGTGTGTGCTGATTAGTGACCGTTAATCGATATTTATTTAGAAATCGTGAGATGCGGTCTGGTGTGATGTAGGTTTCAGAAAAACATTTTCTTTATCGTGCCAACGTTTCGATCTTTATTGAGATCATATTCAGGGCCTGGGATTTACAAACATTGTTCACATTTTTTAACAAATGTACTCTCGACAAGACACGCAAGGATGGCACAATTACACAGAAGACAAACACTTTGAGCCCTGAAGATGATCTCAATAAAGATCGAAACGTTGGCACGATAAAGAAAATGTTTTTCTGAAACCTACATCACACCAGAACGCATCTCACGATTTCTAAATAAATATTTATTCTTAAGTATGTATTTATATAGCGTAATTTTAATTTAAGCTTTTATTGTGATGATGAAATTACAGAAAGCATTAAAAAGACCTTCTTCAAATAAACTTAAAACTTCTAAACTAACCTACGTTTGAAAAAGTCTTTTAACAATGTCATACTAAACCAACAAAAATAGTTTATGCTAATAGGTTTTACAGCCCTGGTTATTGTGATTAAAGGCCTTTGTAAACAATTGAGGACTTGAGCCTATCAAGATTTTCTAATCTACCTCTTATCCACAAATTAGCCAAATGATCTATTGTTTACAAGGTGAGATTTTCAGTACGTGGCGGTTTTTTATTTTTTTGCAGAGAATTTTATCAAAATAGTTACTAGATTTCTTAAACAATAAGTGATTATGCGACCTTATGCTATTTAATACAGCATTTTATTTTTTAATAAAAAAAAAGCATTTTGTTCAGATTCATTCCAAAAAATTCTTCTTGCAATAACAGCAAAAACATAAATATCGATTAATTAATTCTATATATGAATGAAGGTGTAAAATAATAAATAATTACAATAATAATCAAATTGATTTTGCTCATTTATTACAAAAAAAAGTGTTATAATTAAAAAATATAAGTTCACGTCCTGTAGTAAATCTATTTCCATGACCTTTTCATGGTTTAAAAGAATAAAAGATATATAGAATGTCGTATAATGAAAGGGAGTCAACTGGATATATTCAGATCTAACCATATCGACGATTTCTCGATGTAAATAGCAATAATAAATAAAGTTGGTGTATTGGAAATATCAGGTCGTCCTTATAAGGCGATGTTATTAGGAAGAGGATTGCCTAGTGCTTCAGGATGTTTACATCCCTTCTTTAAGTCGGAGTGGGAAGAAAAAGCCAATAAAGCCTCCTGGGCGTCGGGGATAAGCCTTTTCCAACCCTTGAATACAAACTCTCTGAATTAGTGGTTTAATAGGCGAACGGAGCCGTGCCAAAGGGGTTGAATTGATTCTCCCCAAGCTGGAGAAATGTACACGATATAAATCACCATGCGAGGCTTTTCTTTTTCCCCTTCTTCAATTCCTGAGTCCTCCCATGAATCATGATTCGGTCTAATCAACAAGTAGATAAACCTGTTGAGTCACGCGCCCGGTGGAAGGAAAATCTTCAATTGTTCTGTTGTTGGCATTTTTATTGGGTCGGATCGAATTTTCAACCGTCGACCTCGTTGCCAGTACTGCTGAGGGATTCGGAAGGGCCGTGGGATCGATTGCGCCACATACCTACTTAGGGCCTCGCCCGCAAACAGGGCTAATTGCCGATCTCTGACAGCGTGCTTAAGCGCTGTTATAAGCACTTACTTGCTTTCACAATAATAATGATGTTTTTACTATATTTGAATACATCCAACATATCTGGCCTGCTCGTTTTTGGTTAGAGGCATTTCCTCCTTTTGTTTCAGTAGGTCGTACAACAACTTTACTTTTGAACATGTTTGTTTCTTGTTTTATAATTCTATTTGTATCATCAGCCTTCGAGGAGAAGCCAAAAACATGACTAACCAAATTCATTAGGGGAGTGCACTTCGGTCTTTCAACCTGAAATACATGCCGTTAATGCTTGCACCTTGGCAAATCTTAAAAAGACTACACTGGCAAAAAGTACTCATAAGATTGGATACTAAGCAGCTATTAATTTAAACAAATCACATCAAAAATTGGCACTGAAGGCATCCAGAATTTCGAAAACTTGGGCAAACACAATAACCTGATGATTTCTTGAGTACCAGGACGAAAGGTTATTTTGGTTAACGAATAGGCAACTAAACTGGCCAAGGAGAATCTACGAGACCATACACAACCCGTGAACCTATTCTTGGGATAACAAAAAACAAACACCGAATCCTCCATCACAAAATGGATCCAAAAGGATGAACTTTAGGAGAGCTAGATCCAGTAAGCTTATGCTAAACCACCCTCACAAAGACTGACAAACTCACTGCTAATTTAGAGAGGGCTGAACTGAGAGGAGTGAAAGGGCTGGTATCTGAGAAAATATCTGCCCAGCATGGACATATTCAATGATGCCTCCATTTGTAGGTTATGCAAATAGAAGGACGGAGCTGCCACCCGCATCGTCGAATACGAAGCAACCGCTCAATGGAGACATGACCTGGGAAACAAAGAAAACAAAAGGAAAGAAATTGTAGCAAGGATATTCAATGAGCTAGTACTTCTCAGGAGAATGATCGAGCACTGAACTAAGGAACTAGGAAAGTACAAGCCAGAAGGCTGCTGAGCTTGGAGATCAAAAAACCCACTTCCTAGTATCACTTTTAGTCATTTGATTGAGTGAATGTACAAACAAGTCTAAGAGACGATCGACTCAGGTTAGTTTTGTTCGAACACTATGTTATTCTAAGAGTGTTGCGTCGGTGTCTGCAACGGTTTATCATTACTGTAAGGTAAAGGTCCCGGGTTCGAATCCCGCGGCCAAGCATTCGAACCCGACATACCTACATTTTTTGTTTCAAATAGCACCGGCACATCGGGAGTTGATATGGCCTCTTCTGCTGCAAACCCTATAAAAAAGTCATTGTTGACTATATCCAGATAAGCAACATGTTCTTAGACGACTACAGTTCTTCTCTACAAGTAATTCTACTTTTCAAGATCGGTGTTACAGCACTAAAACTATGAGTACAGATGATCATTTTGGTTTTTTTATTTTACGTCTTCAATGTTTCTTTTTTCCAATATGAAGTATAAGCGTCTGCACATAAAAAGATGTAATCGATACGTTCAAAACGTAGAAATACTGAATAATTCTTGGCAAAATGTGGCGTTTATTTTAACTAACCCATTTTTAATTATAACCTGCTTATTCCGACACTATCTTTCTCATAATTGATTTTGTAAAAGGGCAAACATGCGATTATAGTATTCTGAGCCTTTAAAAATAGAAGCATTGTAAGATCTAAAGATTAGATTTAAATTATTCTTCAAAAAAATTCTGCACATTGAAATTTTAACTTATTAAACTAATCAACTTTACTTTTAGATCTTTTAGCATTCTCTAGAGTATGCAAGTTTTATTTTGTCCAAACTTGTGAGAATACAATTTTGCTGAAAAAATCCATTTTTGATTAGCACTTCCTCTCTTAAACGAGAATTTAATATTAAACTGTTAAAATTATTCTGATTTTTTTAAATTTAGCCTATTACATTAATATATTAATTCTTTTTTATTTCTGCAATCATTCATCTTAATTTGTCGAAATTATTATTAACGACAGGGTTTGAAAAATGGAGGGAAACGTTCATTTGTAACTTTTTTCTGTTTATCATGGATAGCACATGGCTGACGAGAAAACAAATCCAGTTTGCGATCACCAACGTTGCCAATACATGTGCTTCCATCCATCATTGATGATTGTATCAGAATCTTCCAAATCTAGCCGTTTGTTACGAACAAGATACGATTCCTCTATCAAGCCATCATCAGTTGATCTAGTTTACCTATTTATATATCTGTAATACAAGATTAAATACACAGACAGGGGAAAAAGTGGCCACCTTGTTTTTTTAGTAATTACTTGCAATCGTTATAATTCTTATTTTTTGATGTTTACAGGATATTTTAAAAGAAAAATATAAGATGCATTTTTATGATGTGTTTATGTATTTTTTCTTTGACAACTCCAAACATTGAATTGAAGCCCGTTCCAAGTGTGGTCACCAACGATCTTAGTTCTGATTGGGGCCTTGCAATTTCACTCATAAAGACAAAACCATCGCCGAGGAGCAACTTCTTCTGGTGACACATCTTCAATATATCGAGCAACAGTTAGGAAACTCTCGATGAAGATAAAATTTGTGCGACCCTGCATAGAAATGCCTGCCCAACCCGTAACACCACCACCTCCTTAGCCTCACTGGTGGGACATGTTGCGGGGATATATATCGCTCCCCTGTTCTTCTCTAAAACCTCTCTCCGCCGTCAGTAGACCTCAAAAAATCTTCATTCATCCGACAGCAAGATTCAACCAACTGATGCGATTTCTTGCGAAACTTAAGCGGGCTGTTCTGCGCCTTGTCATTGCACAGATGCAGGAGTACCGCAAAGAAATAACTTAGTATCCTGTATAAAGTACACAAACATTCCTTTCCTGAAACGATCCTGCGGATGATACCACGATCGTTCGTTCTAATAAAGATCATGACATCTCAACGTGAAACCTGCAAACACGTCACATCCCTTGAGCAGTAGTTCAAGTGGTGACAATCAACATGCAAAATGTAAACATGTCACTTCACCCTTCGTAGAATCCCACTGCTCCCATGTAATACAGTTGTGTCTCACTCCCACTAGATAATGTAGTCTGTTATCTTGGTCTGTACATTGGCAAACGTTACGTGGAACTCACACGCACAACACGGACTAACGATCAACCGACTCTACAAAACAAACGACTCATTTATTTGGGACTAATATGGACTTACGGCATCGAAATTTGGGATTTACCAAAACGTTCCAACCTCCAACCTACCTATAATCGCCAATTCTGCTATCTATCTTACCAACCACTACCAGTTGCACAAACAATTGTCCAGTCTCCCTCTCATATCAGAAAGCTTTTATCCCATACCTTTCAAGTAATCCTCCCCAACAGCTGAAGCGTCACTAGACTCGCGACTTCCTAGGTAACAAAATGGATTAACTCTCATGTATGCAATGAGAACATGTCCTACAATTAGCATGGAAAAGATATTGGGACTAATCCCCCTACATCACATGGTAGAAAGGACAGCACAGAAAACCATAATCAACTTTATTAGAGAGAAACCTCCAACAGGAATAAAATTGAAATGGAGAGACAGAAACAAACTGTGGAAAAACCATCCATCACTCATGGCTCCAAGAGATGACATGAACAGGATGTTTGAATTTAACCAAAAATTCCGAATACATCTGGGCACCAAAAAGGAATGGGAATGAAAGGGAAATAGCTCCCTTAAAAATGGCACCATCTTTTGGTACACAGATGGATCTAGAACACAAGAAGGTACGGGGGCAGGAGTATTTGGACCCGGAACCAAATACTCAGAATCCATGGGAAAACACACCAGAATCTTCCAAGCTGAGATCCATGCAATTGAAAGATGGATCCAATTCAATCTAAATAAAGCATACAAAAACAAGAATATAGCTATCATGTCAGATAGCCAAGCAGCCATCAAAGCACTAAGCTCAAATACCATTAGTTCAAGGATGGTGCTGAACTACAAAACCAAACTAAATATATTAGGTATGCAGAATAAAGTCAGCCTCTGCTGGGTCCCAGGATACATGGGAGTAGAAGGCAACGAGAAAGCGGACATCCTTGCAAGGAAAGGGGCTGCCACACCGCTGATAGGACCCGAACCCTTCTGTGTCATAGGAATCCACACTATTAACGAATATCTCAGACAGAAGGACAAAAAGAAAATGAGTGAACTTTGGAATTCACTTATTGGACATAGACAATCTAAGAATCTTCTAACCAATTTTGGCAAGAAAGAAATCACAGAATGTGTCAAAGGAAGCAGGAACAGTCTGCGAATCTTAACAGGATTCCTAACAGGACACTGTAGATTAAATGGACATCTAAAGAAAATTGGAACAATCCAAGATGGCACATGTAGATTCTGCAAGGAAGCAGAATAGACACCAACACCTTACTAACAAACTGCGGAGCTACACTAACCCGCAGGAAGAAATGTTTTGGGATGTATAATGTGACCATAGAAGAGCTTCAACCACTGAAACCGGGCCTATTAATCAAGTTTCTTGATGAAATAGGACTCACCGATGTGCTTTAAGCAGAGCACGGGGGATACAGTAGCTCTTAAAGGGCGCAGTATACTATACCCTGAAATTACATCTACATCTACATCTACAACTCTCATGTATAGAAGGGACTACTAATGAATGAGTAGTTCTTGTTTTTTCTAATTTAAGCATATTTTTCGTGCTTATTTTGTGTTGTGTAATATAATTTTATCAAATTCACTTAAGCGTAGCGATTGGCACAGGTGTAAATAAATAAACAAATTTTAAAAAATCACGTAATTACACGGTAGATAAAATTCAATTAATGTTTTTTCCGTTCTTCACTTCGTATAATTATTTAGTGGTTAATAATTATTAGTCAGTAAAGGATATTCATTAAACCAAATTACCAAGTGAATAAAACAGATAGCACTGAACTGAAAAAGAAAGTAGAAAGGACAAATACATCAATTCGAAATCACCCATCCATAAACTGTATGAAATGTTATAAATTTGTATTAATATAATGATAAATATTTGTTTGCCCGCGAACTAACTACTTCAGCGGGAGTTTTACAAAAGTGAGAAAAACAGCGTCGCGGTTCGAATAAAACTTTACTTTGATAAACAGGTCGTGATCGATCCATGGTTCTCCCACGACCTTCTATGTTCGTTTCATGGAACGTTTTGAAAATACCGGCAATAAACACGGAAGTTTTATAAAGAAAACAAACACACCAGTAAATCTTATAAAGTTATTTCAACATTATTGAACTGTGTTACGATTTTTCATTATTTTTGTTAGAAAGTATTAAGTACTGATGAGAACCAGAAATATGAATTTAAATTTTGGTTTAAAAAAACACAGATTATGGACAGTAGAAAATAACAAATAGTTTTCTTTATTTGTTGACCTTATCATAAACAACATATGAGGCCTATTTGTCAGTTAAGGAAAAGGAACAAATTTATCATTTTTCCAAATAAAAAAAAATACTAATGTAAACAACATTTACTGCTAACTGCATACTATGACCTTATTACAGATAATAAGTGCTGCTGAATATAATGGGAATGAATAAAATCGGAAAAATGAAAGAGTAGCACATCACGCTCGTGTCTGTGTGTTTGTCACGCTATCCCAGCATCGGCACGCTACATCCTAAATAACGGATAAAGATCCAACGTTTCATGGTATTATCTCCGACTGGAAAATGAATGGCCGATTAGATTTTTAACATTGTATACCGATTAGTATTTCTGACATGACGTTTTCCCATTCAGTTTTTTAAAATTAATACTTGTCAGGAACAACACCTTATATTTCTTTGTACCCTTTTTCTCTCACACGCTAGGTACACAAAACTATCAATACTATATACAATAAAACAACCATTTTATCTAAAAGTAGGAACATGGTACCGAGATAATGGTAACCCTGCTCAACCTTCTCAACAATCTCATAGCAGCTGGCAGTCCATACAAGAAGTTGGGCGTTTCAACTAGGTGGAACACATCTTGCAACCTTCCTCTACACGCCGGACAAATATATATAAAAGTAAGTGTCTCTGTGCCAACCTGGCATGGCCTATCTTTAATCGGGTGAGGGTGATCCTTCTTCTATGATTCAGGTCATCCGAGGCCACCTATCGGCAGTGCTCTTGATGACTGGTTACGTCCGGAGATTGGGCGTCCCGGCCTTTATGCGCTCCGTCCGCTATCACTCTCTCTCTCTCTCTCTCTCTCTCTCTCTCTCTCTCTCTCTNTCTGTATCTCTCTCTCTCGCTATCTATCTATCTAAGTATCCCTCTCTCTATCTATCTATCTAGCTATCTATCTATCTGTCTATCTAACTATATATCTCTATCTATCTATCTCTCGCGCTCTCTCTTTTCTCCCTCCTTGCAAATGTGCTGAAAGCAAGAAATTGTCATTTCACGGGCATAAAATGAAGGAAGTAATTGTTGGCTCTCTCTCTCTCGTCAGGTTAAATGCAAGAAAGTTTGTTCATGAAATAAATGTGAGAGTTTTTTTAACGATATTCTCGTCTTTCTCGAGAGATATTCTTCGTGGCCTAAATTTGAGAGATTTTTTAAATAAAACAATATACTCGTGATTATTTCTCAATCAAGCATTTTATGGATGTCACTCTATTTCTCATAATTTTTCCCCACAATAAAATATCTCGAATAAAGGAATGATTAATTCTCTCATATAATAAACTCGACATTTATTCCAATCACATTCTCTCTCTCTCTCTCTCTCTCTCTCTCTCTCTCTCTCTCTCTCTCTTCCCTTCTCTCTGTCTCTCTCTTTGTGTTTGCTTCAAAGCTTGTATATAATAATTATTTTTAATATAACAACAATTGGTCATTAAAATGCAGAAATCCAAACTACACATTATTACTTCTAAAACTTGTCTTAAACTTTGATCTCTCAGGTTTGAGAAAAACATTATAATCACTTTCATAAATATTGTTGTCCAGTTGGAGGAATAGCACATATTGAGAAAAAATATGGATTTTCATTTCTTTACAGGACATTAGGACTTAATTTGTTATGTCTCCTGTAACTTGTACATTGAACGCCCAGTACATGAATCAAAGGGGGAAATAAAACAAAAGTTGCAAGAAATTCAGTGTCTAGCTAAAGTCATTCAAGTTATCGTAATTTGATTATTTAATATAGAAACTTCATATATCATTTTATAATTAATTAAACATAACTAAATAATAAATAATACATGTATATAATAAATAAATAATTCAGTGCCAGTAGTTTATATTTCTTAATTAACAAAGTTCGAATCCCGCTCGTGCCATTGACTTTTTTATTTCAACTAAAAACCTTAATTAATTGTAATATATTAATTGGTCAAGCGGACCACGAAATTCGTGAATTTAATTAACAATGCTAATGTCTTGAATAAGTTTCGTAAACCGTGATTCGAAAATTTGTAAAACATTACATGTTAACGACCAACGTAAAAACTTCAAAATGAAAGATGTTATCTTAAAACTTGCTTGGACTTAGAAAGTTGAAAACAACCCAGACCGAACATAGTTACTGTTTTAAAACAATACCAAACAAAGTAGAATAGGTTCTTGAATTGAATTGATTTTTATGTGTAGACTACCTAAATTCATAAATGCAAATAATACAGTACAATCGATTCTGGTAAAAAAAGTTTCTTGGACATATAAAATAACTGAATATTAAAAAAACTGTATTGTGGTCTTTGCGTATCAAAATTATTGAATAGGACTCGGTTTAAACAACATATCAATATCATAGACCTTAATACAAAAGAAATGTTATATTAAAGTCAGTACTCTTCTAAAAGAAATGATCTTCGAGTAATTTAATATCACTTATTACAGTACCAATCCTCATTCGCGTTCAATCAAAAATTAATATAAATAAATAAACATATAGAAGTAAATAGAAAAAATTCAAATCTATATTTCTAGATATATTTTCATTGTAAAAATAATATAATTTCGAAAATGGAAAATACTTTTACACAATATTTTACCGATGTAAATAACGAGAAATGTAAACATTTATATAATTAATCTAGCGCGTGTTTAACAAAACTGTCAAACACGAAAGCTCTAGGCTACACCAAAACAATTAGAAAATAAAAGGATTAACGACTTATTTACAACCAAACAATTATTATTATTTTATCTGGTTTTTTATATATTTCATTTTAGGACTACAATTACGTAGATAAACTGGTTCCTTTATCATAATAAAATATTAAAAATAATATTTTCCATTTTTTACTTTAAAAAAATGTAAACGTAGCTATACTAAAATATGGAAAAAATAATACATTAACGTAGAAGCTATATTTTCTCGAAACTGTGGGACAATCACAATTGTTGGTATAAATAAAAAATATCATTATTACAACAATAAAATAACAATATTTTTAAAATAAAATTCAATCTGCAATAGTATATAAACTAGGACTAGCATTGGTCATACTTAGCGTTCCTGGGTTCGAATCCTTGCATAACCCATGACTTTCAAATTAGAATGATATAGAAAAAAATTAGGTATCGAAAATGATTTTGGAATCACTTTTATAAAAATTCAGTTCATAAGATAATTTATAAAAATGGTGCATTAATTTTTTAAAAATTTTTTAATTAATTAATATTTATGAAAGGTATTGGTTAAGATAAAAAAAGTCAGCGTCACGAGCGGGATTCGAACCCACGACCTTTGGCTAAATACGCCGCTACTCTACCACTTGAGCTATCGTGACTTCAATGACTGTAATGGATTTAATAATTTTTTTCACCTTGATTCGATCAAGATCTAAAAGGTTTTTGATTTTTATGTTTCGCTTTGGTTAATGTTTAGCAATTTGATTTCCGTCTATTCTCGAAATACAACACTCACATCGTAAGTTTGTTCTACTCACAGATTTGCGAGTCACCCCTTTCTCATTTCTATCACGAGTTTAGTTTTGATGTTATCTTTTTCTACATTTTCAAGCTGTTTTGCGTTTAAAAATTCCTTTGTTAAAACTTTGCATGATGTCGATTTTGAGGGGTTGTCTTTCCGCCTATCACCGTCACCACTGTTTTTTCCTTTTTTAAAAGTTAAAATTTTGTTTTTCAATGGTATTGTTGAAACATCAGTCGCAGCTTACCTGAAATAACAACCATTCTACAAGAAGAAAATATTCACCTTGTAAGAAATAGCACAAGGAATTAAAAACTCCTTTGCTAAAAAGACTACGGGATATGATCACAGGATCACGGGAGATGTATTTAAAAATTGCCGAAAAAAGAGTTAATTAAACTAATATACCTATTTAATGCGACAATTAGACTGAAATATGTTCCCAGCTTCTGGAAATTCGCAGAAGTCATGTGATACAAAAGCCGGTAAAACCGCCGAACGACTTCAAATCATATCAGTATCAATACTACCAATAGTTCACTTGTTTTTAGTGGTCCGCTTGACCAATTAATTAAGGTTTTTAGTTGAGATAAAAAAAGTCAGAGTCACGAGCGGGATTCGAACCCACGACCTTCGGTTAGATACGTCGCTGCTCTACCACTTGAGCTATCGTGACCTCGATCCACTCGGACACTAACTCCCATCTCAACATATTATTTGAAAAATGGCCAAAAGGAGGGATAAATTCAAAAGGTGGGGTTGAGATGGGAAGTTAGTGTCCGAGTGGATCGAAGACACGATGCTCAAGTGGTAGAGCAGCGGCGTATCTAGCCGAAGATCGTGGGTTCGAATCCCGCTCGTGACGCTGACTTTTTTATTTCAACTAAAAACCCTAATTAATTGAAAGATTTTAATGGTAATGTTTACTGACCGACCTTCAGTAGATAGTAAAGCAATTTAAATCATTTTCCAAATGTCTGTTTTTTTAATCGTGTAAGCGGTTTCCAAGTTAGTCTTCTATCAATTGTAAATCCTAAATAGGTAATTTCGTCAGATTGAGGAACAGGATCATTGTATAAATATATGCCAGGGCAAGTCCCGGGGGGAGTATAAAGGTGATGTGTTGTGAAACTTTATTTTCCAAAAATTTCTCTATTTTTCAATTGTTAACATGGGTTTTTAGCATAAGGGAAGATTGTGTAGAACAGGAGAGACGGTCTTAGGTCTTATAGTACCAATGGATTTAGAAGAATATGTAAATATTTATTTGTTGCATATATTATTGTAAAAGTAATGGTTTGTCTAAAAAAATATTATTGTGAGGAACCCTAGCTTTTGTTGTACAAAGATTTTATAAGTTTGCAGGTACTGGCCCTCGATGTTGTTTTTTAAAATATTGCTGCAAGTAGCTCAATATGTTTTTAATACCAAGGTAATTCATTTACCATTAAACTAGTATAATCAATTATTACTGGTAGGTAATTTTTTTCCATTCTTTTTGTTTTGGGTAATTTTTTGTTTTTTTGTCCGCCTATCCTCAAGGAAATTGCTTTGCGATATTTCTCAAGTTTCTGCAATACTTGAAATTTGTTCATTTCAGTTTCTTGTACATTTTTGTTTTTTACAAATTTACAGATTGTTATCAAAACATCTTGCGATATGTTTAACATTTTTTCTTTGATTTTTAGTGAAACCAAAGCTGAAATCCTTGGTCGATATATGACCCTTTTTTCCAATTTAGCGGGGAATATATAACGACAATAAGATACGAGGGTGAGTAATGGATTTTTTTTTTTAGTTTTCATTTCCAGAGAAATTAAAAACAAACAGATTAGCAATGTCGTTAGAATGTGCTAATTCTCTTACGGCCGCGTCATTACTGCAGGACGTTTGCACAGACAGCAACGTTCGTTATATAAATCTTCTGGACAAACCGACGGGTTACCACATTTCTGTTTACGTTCAATCTCGGCTTTTAAAATTTAAATGTTAATCTTTTTTTTCTGTAAACTTTATTTAACATTTCTGCCATACATAGTTTAAATCCTTAAAAAAAAAAAATTAGGATCTACGCGCAAAATATCAGGTCCATTGAAAATCATCGATTTTCTCGATTCAATTTTATTTTAATAGTTTCATTATAAATTATTTATTAATATTTCATTTTTTTAAATTTTCCTTTTCGACATTTCAGTTCAAACAACCTGCTGCTTCTTTTCAATTTGCCTGTTTGCTCCGACTTGGTACGTTTAGCAAGTTGTCAACTCTTCCTTTTAATTTACCATTAAGGGTGAACAAGAAATAAATTACACCTTTTTAAAGCTTTTATTCTTTAATTTAGTGAATTTTCTTTTGCATTACAATTTTTAAATTGTCTTATAAATTTTGATTTATAATTTGAAAAAACATATTTCTAAACCGGCATCCCTCGTTCATGGCCCATTTTCATCCATCTGTCGAAACTGAACATTTTTAGTATTATTGCAAGCTAAAGTTATAGGTTAATATCCCGCAATATTGCCGAGTTGGAGCTCATAAAAGGGATAGCACAGGCTATAAAACAGAAATTCAACAAGTCTAGTAAATATAGTAGATATTTAATATTTTTCACAAATAACAACAAATATCATAAACAACGTGTTTATTACAATAGGCAAAGTCTTGCGGGGAAATAAAAACACAATTTATCAAGAAAAATTTAACAAAAATATGATGATTCTTCGATTGTCTCGCTTTGTTCAATATTTTAACTTGACAGATCTTCAATTTAATTTAATGTTATTAAGGTTAGAGCATGCAAAGTAACCGATAATATGATGACATTTTTATTTTAATAAATACTTAAATAATAATAATTCTTCCAGACCGGACCATGGCGACCAGGCCCTCTAACGCCAAGCTAGCAGTAAGAACATGATAAAAGGAAGATGGCAGCGTCAGTGGGCCGGGTCGACCCAGAGGCTTTTGCGCGTCAAGAGAATGATTCCTAGATGGCCCCATGAGAACCTGAGCCGGAAACAAGGAATCGTCCTTACGCGATTAAGAATAGGCCATACGCGGTTGACACACGGGCACTTGCTCTTGGGCCAAAGCTTGCGCAGGTACCCCTTATGCAGAGAAAGATTGCTCGATGTGTCCCACATACTGGAAACATGTCATGCCTTGGCTCCCTACAGGGAGCGTGTAGGCATGCCATCCAATCTGAAAATGGTACTCGAGCACTGCAGCGGGTTTCTGGGTCCCCTGTTCCGCTTTTTAGGGGAAATTAGGATTTTTTATTGTATATAATATGTCTTATGTGTTGTATGTCTATATGTTTTGTCTGAGTGCATGGCGTGTATTTATTTAGTATTTATTAGCGTGAATGGCGAGGGGTGATGGTGAAATACAACATCATCATCGCCTCTCGAACGTTGAGAGCGTGTGAAGGTGTGTTCGGGGTCGATGGCGGAATATTTATAAAAGTACTCCATCGACCCCAATCACATTTAGTTTAAGTATAGGTCGGTGGAGGAATATCAAGTACTCCACCGACCAACCGGAATGTATGGATGTATTTATGTGTATGAATATATTTATTTGTATGAATATAGTGTTTGAAAGGGTAAATAGATTATAGACTTAGTTGGGGCTGAAATGACCTAGCTGTCGGAAGACCCAGTTAAAAAAAAAAATAATAATACTTTATTTGACAATTATTATAAATAACAAAATATACCCTTTTAAAAAAACATAAGTATTTACAGTAATGGAATATCCTTCTGGAGTCGAAATTACTGATAAAATATTAATAAAAGATAATAAAATAGCCAATAAAATATAAAAATATTCTCTGTGTTTTATAACATAATTAGAAGGAAAATAAATACTTGCAAATGTTATAATTTGTATTTGTTCGCCTGTTTACGGTATAATTGAAAAGAAAAATATAAGATATGGTTAAATAAAACAAAATTAAATGTAAAAAATTAATTAAGGTTTTTAGTTGAGATAAAAAACAGTGTCACGAGCGGGATTCGAACCCACGATCTTCGGCTAGATACGCCGCTGCTCTACCACTTGAGCTATCGTGACCTCGATCCACTCAGACACTAACTTCCCATCTCAACCCCACTTTTTTTTCCCTCCTTCCCAAAACTGGTGGGGTTGAGATGGGAAGTTAGTGTCAGAGTGGATCGAGGTCACGATAGCTCAAGTGGTAGAGCAGCGGCGAATCTAGCCGAAGATCGTGGGTTCGAATCCCGCTTGTGACTCTGACTTTTTATCTCAACTAAAAACCTTAATTAACTGAAAGATATTAATTTGTCAAGCGGACCACGAAAACTAGTTAATGTAAAAAAGTAAATTAAAATTAAGAGAATTCCAGCATTGGTTGGTTTCTCTCCCCACTGCCTCCTGGTTTGACAGATTTTTATACAACTGTAAAATTTGCTCAACGTATAGTTTTTTCAGATAGCAATAAATAACTTTTAAAAAATAAGTAAATCTGAGTACATAAATTTTACCAAAAAATGTTATGCAAACAACGAAGAAAATATTACATAGAGCCGAAATTGTTGATCCAAAGTAATCCAGGAAAAGAACCATGATATATTGGACCTAATGATCTCTAACGCAGTAGGCCTAGGAAGGCGGTGGTTAGGAAAGTTTAGGACCGTGCAGACAAGGAGGTGTGTAAATTTAATGTATATTGAAACATGGGGTCAGCTGAGGTCATAATATAGACCATATAATTAGGGACAAAAGAAGAGAGGTGATCAATTTGACGGATAAAGAAGCGTTGTAGGGATTCAATTACATCATATATGAGAAGCCAAAGCCTGGGAAGCGAAGCACACAACTAGCGGCAAATAGCTAAAAACAGCTTGTATTTGATGAAAACTGGGACCAGAGCATTCCAAATGAATTTAGTCCAAATTGAAATTATCGCACATTTTGCAATTTGAATCTTCCGTTTGAGATGTGCATAGAATGAGAGTGAAAATTAAGCCCAAATTTGGCCTTTCACCCGTTCATGGACTATTTCAATGCGAGAACCCTTAAAATACCAGCGCTCGTTAGCAGCAAGCCTGCCACCCTACAAAAAAATTTAGTTATTTATTTAGACTGAATGAAAGATTCCACTTAATAGAGTATATCTCTAACGCATTAATATGTTTTGCTCTTCAGAATTTCAATATCGCCGTTAAAATAATCTTTATTTCAGTATTTCCATAACGGACGCGTATTCAAGGCAATGAGGGAGCTAGTCGAGGATAAAGGGAGAATAATAGAGGGCTCGTGCTACAACCATGTCTAACACCATAGCCCACCTCAAAATATCTAGAAATCTCCTAATAGTTCCATTTAGCTGAATAGTGAGTTCTGAAGAGCAAATGCATTAGCAATTAAAATATTTTGCATAAAAATAGATGGTGTGTTTAGTTAAAAAATAACCAACTTTCTCAATTTAAAATATTTTTACCAACATATTAAATTTTAAAAAAATCCCCTCTTCCTACACAACTTCGGAGCTGAAATGCACAAATAATGATTTTATAATTGAACACATTTTTAGAGAAAAACCTAGGTTAATGAATTTAAGTATAAGCGCGTTCATATCCTCACATTATGGGTCAAAGGCAACTTTAAGATCTACGAAAAACCCATAAACCTTCTTTTTTTTAACTTATTTTTTAATCAAAAATTTTATGTTCTGTTAGCTTTTAAAACTTACGTTCCGACCTCCAGGAGACGGTCGTAATCCATTTCCGTAATGTGCACTTTGTATTGTACTATAAATAGTTATTTTGTAGAAATAGAAATAGAATTAGGAGACCTCCTAGGAGGCCTCTGGCCTCTCCCTGATAGATCAGGGGGAGTCACCCACCTTGGTACCTGTGCGACTCCGAGGTTGGGCTCTAGTTGAGCGCCATCGACTTCTTTGGTCATTTTGGCGCCCTTACGCCTAAAACTAGTCATTCTCACACACACTCATACAATAAATACATACCGTCTTAGCCCTATTTGTTGTACTGTTCCTAAGCCGTTGCCGGCTCTTTACAGTATTTTTTGGCTTTGCTTCTGTATTGCTTTTTTATTAAACAATAGGCAATAAATACATACATACTCCTATATACAAACCCAATCACACATGCATATCCTCTGTCCAGAATCCGGGTCGGAGGGCACTCGATATTCCGCACCGACCCGGCTTAGCGGAGCAGCGGTGAAGCCTGGGACTAATAGGCTGCACTACCGCCCAGCAGTTAAGTTGTAAAAGATTGTTTTTATTTGTTTATTTAATAAAGTAATTGTTTCATCTATTCATGCATTACACAAACACGTATACCTACATACACCGGCTAACATCGTCTTCAGCCTTGCCTGCCGATGCACTCTAACCCCACCACAGACTGTGAACCTCCTGCTGATGGAGTGAAAGGGCATCTTACCGGCCAGGCTTCCTTTCCTGCAGCTTATGATGACGCGGGGACTACGATGGCATACTCCGTTTCCTTGAAAATTGATTGTTGTTTGTATAGTTAAATTGTTGTTTTCTGTATTGTTTACATTCTGAAAAAAATTCACGCACTTTATTTTAAAAAAAGAGACGTAATTTCATGTACAGCGTAAAGCGCGCAGAGCGTGATGAAATAATTAGTAATAAATTCCCTAGTTTCGTGGTCCGCTTGACCAATTAATATCTTTCAATTAATTAAGGTTTTTAGTTGAGATAAAAAAGTCAGTGTCACGAACGGGATTCGAACCCACGATCTTCGGCCAGATACGCCTCTGCTCTATCTTTTGAGTTATCGTGACCTCGATCCATTCGGACACTTCCCATCTCAACCCCACCTTTTGAATTTTGTCCGAGTGGATCGAGGTCACGATAGCTCAAGTGGTAGAGGAGCGGCGTATCTAGCTGAAGATCGTGGGTTCGAATCCCTCTCGAGACACCGACTTTTTTATCTCAACTAAAAACCTTAATTAATTGAGAAAGTAGTAATAAAGTTGTATGAACAAATTTGTATTGGTATGTTTGTGTTTGTACCCATATTAAATGGTACCATGTTTGGACAAAATAAAGATTATCTCCCTACTAGTTAACTGCCTTTAACTTTAAATACACATGTTGAATAGTATGAACATTAATATTTTTTTGATTAATAATTATTTGTTAATTTGATACCCAGTAAATCTTAAAAAAATACAGATGATGGTGAACCAACCGTAGAAAAGAATAGACAAGTTTTCGGTGCTTGTTTTCAAATAAAATCTTTAATGTTATTAAGTTACGATGTACTTGAATGGATTTGATGGTGTTTCGCTCGTAGATCCAAACGAGATAATAGGCTATAAAAGGACAGGAGTAGTAATTAACCATTAATGGAAAATAAGAAAAAAGGTTTACGACCAATAAATTTTCAGTATGTTCTAGTAAGTGGTAATTAAGTTTGTAAGCGTAGAGAGAGGGAGGAGGTAGTAGCAACAGCAGTTCATAAACTCAATCATAAAAAATATAAAGAAAAATGTGTGGTCTCTTAAAAGCCAGATGTTTTATATCTCGTACTTAACATGAATAAAACATTTTTGCTATTTGAACATTTTCAACGGAAAACTGAAAAATCGTGCATAGTAATAATCTTTTTAAAAACGGATGTGTAAGAGGAGAAAAGAAATTTGTTTTAACCAATAATTTTGTAATTGCTGCAATTTAATATTAGTTTACAAATCTTCCTACTGTTAAATTGTGACGTTGAACAACAAACAACACGAATGGGCAGAAAGAATAAGGAGAGGCCTCGGGGGAACTGTAAGAAATCGCTTCCTGTTATAATATGCGCCTGACTGTTTGCTAATCATCGTTGTTGATGATGACGTCGATGAGTTAAAATGAAGAGGTGAGACTGTGCAGATTAGTAATTAGGATGTAGGACTGCGCAAGCCCAGTGGTATTGCAGAGAGCTTAATGCGGCAGCTTTACAATCCCCCTCCACCTCCACTCATCATTACCATTCTCCACAACCCACCCTCGTCCTCGCCCTTGCCCTTCTTCCACCCCCGTAGCCGCCCCCGGCTTTCTCTCTACTCGGGAAAACCTTCCGGAGAGCAACTTTGAAAACAATCGGCCCGAATTACTAAGACAAAAGAGAAACAATTAGAAATGTGTTTTTCGACTGGAAAATTTAAGGGGTTAAAATACAAACAATCTGTACTTACAAAGAGGAAATGAGTCGTCCCCAACTTCACTTTAAAGTGTTTAACAATCAACTTTTGAAAATCATTAAGAGATTGTCATATTATTCAATGTCTACAATCATTTCTTTATCTCGTTTGTTTGTATACTTCCACCAATAAAACTACCTATAAACACCATCTTACGTACCGATTTGCAAATTAAACCGGTAAATGCAAAACTTTAGACTCCAACGACAGAAAAAATGTATTTATTACATCACTGATAAACGTGTTCATCAAGGGGTCTGTACATGTTATTAGAAAATATAATTAACTAGCTGACATAGACACGAAAGAATGCATGACGGAGCGAGGAAAGTCGGACCCAGAGGACATCTAACCTATAAACCTACTACCCTCATTAAGCTACTTCTGAAAATAGATGGAAATGCAGAAAATGGACATTCAGAATCACCGCTGCTTCAAAATTGACGAGAATTTAATCATCACACTTTAATTAAGTTCGTTAGATTCTTCCAATTCACAATTTAGACTAAATTGAAGGAAGACACTTTGGCCTCCTAAGATAGACTCTCAACCTCATCTCTTTCTCACTTCCAATAGTTTTCTTTACTAATCTCTACACTTTCCATCCCAATATATTTCCTCAAATCCTCTATTTTTTTTCAATCTTTTGAAGAATTATTCAGAAATCGTNAATTATATATCAACGGTCACTAATCACCACACACTTTCGAAGAATATGGCCCATTCATCAGGACTCTGAAAAGTTTTAATTCAGTTTTTCTTAATACAAAGTAACAAAGTGAAGATGCGGAGAAAAAAAAATTTATTTTTTTATTTTTCACATATTATATACCAATCTACGTCTAGCTACCCCTATTGCACACTATTACATTCTCCTCCTCCCACTAACTCTCTCTTTTTCTCAACTATGTCAGATATTATTCTCTCGAATATATATTGGTGACTGTCAGGTGCCACAAAGACAGGCCAGCAAATGTTACGTATTTCATCAACGTAATCAAAGAAAAATGTACACATAATTTCCTGCACGTAAATGTTTTTACAAGGACTTTTATTGAGGGGTTGAACAGCAATTTTTGTAACTGGAGATTCTGACAGAACGTGAGTGGTGACTCCAGCTAATTTTTTGAATGGTTTGAATAAGGGTAAAAAAAGGCTTCCAGGTACTTTTAGGTCTTCCCGCCGGCATTAATAGGCTAAAGTGAAACTGCCGTAATATGTTACATACTTCCAAAAAAAAAATCCTTTAATCAATTTCTGCAGGTGTTGCATAACAAGTTCTATATGGAACACACCGAAGCCGACTCAACCTAGTTATATTTATTCCTTATAAATTAATACAATGTAATGTGGGACTGATTAAAAAAGATTACCCACATTTTTGTTCATTTTTTTCAAATTTGTCCAGTTGAATCCAATTAGAGTTTCTAACCAAAGGTCAGTTTTGATTTATTCTAATTTTGGGTAAAGGCGATGTTTCAGAAAATGCCATGGCATTTTCTAAAGTCATGTCTCGTGTCCTAGGAGGTGATTTAGTAACAATTGACATAAAAACAGTGTTTTATACTGAAACTGATAAACAGGAACGTGGATTACCAAAAATCCCCCATTTTTATACCAATGAATTTTATTTTTTTATTTAAGTTCACAACACATCTTTTCACAATAAAAACCTGTACATGTTTAATACTGAAATATTATTATTAAGTATGGAACTAAAAACCAAAATATTAAATTATATCGTTTGAAG
This sequence comes from Cimex lectularius, assembly GCF_000648675.2. Taxonomy (NCBI): domain Eukaryota; kingdom Metazoa; phylum Arthropoda; class Insecta; order Hemiptera; family Cimicidae; genus Cimex; species Cimex lectularius. The sequence continues at coordinate 936,925 of NW_019392979.1, read as the reverse complement.
AAAAATTATATTTCTTGGCTATATTCCATTTGTTAAGTAAATTATTCCTTAATTTCCCAATTAACACATTATTGTACTGTATACGTACAACAAAAAAAGTTGTAACATTTACTGAAATCAAATAAAATCATATAAAAATTTTAAGACATAACACAAATGTAATTTGGGATACAATATTTCTTAAACCCCGATTAATACAAAATGTAATTAATTAAGGTTTTTAGTTGAGATAAAAAAGTCAGTGTCACGAGCGGGATTCGAACCCAAGATCTTCGGCTAGATACGCCGCTGCTGTACCACTTGAGCTATCGTGACTTCGATCCACTCGGACTTCCCATCTCAACCCCACCTTTTGGATTTTCCCTCCTTTTTTGCAATTTTTTGTATCTCAACTAAAAACCTTAATTAATTCAAAGATATTAATCGGTCAAGCGGACCACGAAAACTAGTGAACAAAATGTAGTTTTCTTGAATCTGAGTACTGGAAACGGTTCCATAAATTCATACTTTTCCTGTTATCACATGCAATTACGCTGACATGATGAAAGTTCTTTATTAAAAAATTGTGATCTCTGTTACGTGATGGATACAATTCAGACATACTGGATGATTTGCAATTCCAATAAAAACTCAAAAGTTATAATAAGTTGAGAAGCTAAGAAATCGGAAGAGAGAAACTATCAAAAAAAAAAGACAAACGATTTATCTCCATTAAAGTAAATTAGGGTGATGACGCTTTTCCGACCTGACGATCCAACTCTAATGTACTATCCACACGAGAGACTTACCAACCTTCCATAATGGATATAGTATATCGATCCGGAGTAACCCAAACTAATATCAAGGACCTTCTATAATTAATTGGACACCACTAAATCTTACTTAAATTTTAGATGAGTGCATTAACCAAGCTTTTAAGGTCTTCGGTGCCGCTTCGTTTGGCTCCGTCTGGTTGTAAGAATTTTTAATCGAGCCAGTTATTAGCATTAGAAAGGGTCATTTACGCGAGGAAACTCGTTGAAAATGGACTTGGCGATTTTCAATGCTTATGTGATTTTTCTGCAAATTAAAGGAAAGCAAGCCCTGATCAGGGTAATATTTACTAATGGGGATGTATATCCAATTTGTAATCTGCTGTGATTTCCTCCTTTAAAAAATATGTTTCTGCGGTTTTTTCAGCACAAAAGAGAGATCAGACAGTTAATGTTATTATAGTTAAATTGACTAGTTTTCGTGGTCCGCTTGACCAATTGTAGTTAAAGTTACTCGAAGGGGCGTTGGTGGCCGCAACGGGTTAGGCGTTGACACGGCGCTCATCACTGTAATGTAAAGGTCCCGGGTTCGAAACCAGCGGCCATGCATTCCAACCCAAGACATACTTAAAAATAGGCTTTTTTTCAAAAACACCGGCACCCCGAGTGTTGATGTAACTCTGCTGTTGCGAACCCTCGTAAAAAAAAGTTGATCGCTACGAATTATGATATTTAATTATTTTTCAATTAATTAAGGTTTTTAATTGAGATAAAAAAAGTCAGTGTCACGAGCGGGATTCGAACCCACGATCTTCGGCTAGATACGCCGCTGCTCTACCACTTGAGCTATCGTGTACTCGATCCACTCGGATACTAACTTCCCATCTCAACCCCACCTTTTTGAATTTTCCCTCCTTTTAGCCATTTTTCAAATGTGTAATCTATTTGTTTCTCGGCGACAAATGAAATGGCCGCAGAGTGTTTTAGTGAAGGTATACTTCATTTAATTATTCGGGTCCGCTTGACTAATTAATATCTTTCAATAAATTAAGGTTTTTAGTTGAGATAAAAAAGTGAAAAAATGGCAAAAAGGAGGGAAAATTCAAAAAAGTGGGGTTGAGATGGGAAGTTAGTATCCGAGTGGATCGAGGTCACGATAGCTCAAGTGGTAGAGCAGCGGCGTATCTAGCCGAAGATAGTGGGTTCGAATCCCGCTCGTGACACTGACTTTTTTATCTCAACTAAAACCTTAATTAATTGAAAGATATTAATTGGTCAAGCAGACCACGAAATTAGTGATTTATAATTATTATAAAGCTATAATGATAACTTGTGATCCGTTTTGTATTTCTCTGCAATTATCAAGTTTATAGATGCAAAACTGTTTTTTCGACTACTTCTCACACATTGGTCATACTAAAAACTTGTTAAGTCTCTTATCATTGCCCATGTTCAATCAATAAGTGTGGTCGTGTCATACCATCACAGATTCAGAAAGGTAGAGGTTCATGGCCTGATAGAAATGTTGAATAGTTACAAGTCTAACACTAACTAACTTGAAACAGAAAAACGTTTAGTCGGTTCTCCTCTTGAGAAAAATGTATAACATCACTGAGTTAATTATTTCAGATCGTTATTTTCAAAGCGTTCTGAAAACTCGAAATATTCTACATAAATAAGTAAATCAGGTAGACAGCGAGAAAATAACAATTTTAAAAACTTATTAGTATCTTCTTTTTTAATGTCCCACGAAGAGAATGTTTTTTGGAGAAGGGGGGAGTTCAGAAATTCCAGAGGCGACGGTGGGAATGGAACCCACGACCGTTGGGCTGGGGACTTCCAGCCGAGAGTGACTGGCGCGCCGCGGTGACCAGCTTAATACTTAAAACTTTCCGACCTTCCATAACTGTGAGTGACTGATAAAGTGGGTTAGTGATTCCTGGAGTAAAAAATGGTAAATTAGTGACAAATGAGTACATCTGTGTGATAAGTGCGTAAAATCAAATTGGATGACTAAGAGAGCGAGGGGATGAGTGACAGAATGATCGTGAGAATGAAAGAGTGGACATAAATCACTGAGAAAATAAGTTAGTGCGTAAGTAGCAAAGCTCAACCGACTCAAATTATCACGATGATCAATTTATTTCTAAATTTGTGAGCTCGGAATCCGAAGAATAAAACCGAAAAGTTAGTAAAAGAAGAACAATTTATCAGTGCATCCAAGTTATTTCATTTGTTCTTAAATAGAATAAATAAATTACCACCATTAATATTAAATAATCCCGGATCTATTATTAATTTCTGGTGTGCATTGAATCCTTTTTTGACTCGTTATAGATCGTTAACTTCGGAAATTCTTTATGTTTTAGCTGAAAATAGCCACGGATCCGTAAGCTCCTGACCGTATAATGCCGCGCAAAGAAAATATACAAACTTTAGATCTTTGCGTGATTCGTTATTCAGGTATCATGTGTCACCAGAACAAATCAACTTAAAAACCAATTATTTACTTCGTGCACAATCAAAAAGGGAGTCTCTCCAGGACGTCGGCAAACAAATTCAGTATGCAAAAATATGCCAGGATATAATGGAAATAGAAACAGTTCGTATTGTTATTGAGTAACACAATCCTAAATAGTTGAATTTATAGGGTACCAGATTTAAAGTATATGCCATAAATCAGCTCTAAGGAAATAAGTAAAATAGAATTGATTCTGATCAATAGAGCTGCATTGAAAAACCAAAATGTTTTAAGAGAGAAGATCTGTTAATTACGTAAATAACAGGAATGTCGATTTCAAATCTATCCAGAAAGAACCCAGAGATTTTCAACTGCGATATAAAAATAATTACTGTAAAAAATTTTACAATAAGCAATACCAAGGTGACTTTTACCCAACAAGATTATGATAGAAGAAATAGGTTTGGCAAGCGGGAATATGAATGGCTTTATGGCTAAAGTGTACTAACAAAGGAACAAAAAAAATAAAAGAACAGGACTTTGGAAGAAGAAATAGTCAGAGAACTCGTGTAAGAGATAATTGCAATAAGAATTTCAAAAAATCGTATAAATTATAACAAAGGGGTTGGATTAATTACGAGCATTATAACAAAATTGCTTGTAAATGAAAAAATAGTTAACCAAAAAAACGAATTTAAGACAAATTTAAAATTAATCGCTTTAAAAGGGGGAAAATGTAGAACCCAAAAGGGAATCGCATTAAAAATTAAAATTGAAGATGTTTCATGGAAATTTCAGTTTTTGGTCATAAAAATCATCCCATTTCAATTATCTTGGGTATGATTTTCAGAAACAAGCCGATTTGATTTTATATCCCAGGCAAAATAAGTACTTTTTTTATTTCAATAAAAATCTTGTATATACTCTAAATAACGTTATCCATATAAACTGTTTGAATGTGACGAATCAAAATTTGAAAGAATGTGTGGTGATTAGTGGGCGTTAATTCATAATTATTCAGGAATCGAGAGATGCGGTCTGGTGTGATGTAGGTTTCAGAAAAACATTTTTTTTATCGAGCCAACGTTTCGATCTTTATTGAGATCATCTTCAGGGCCTGGGATTAACAAACACGACACGCAAGAATGGCACAATTGCACAAAAGACAAACTCTTTGAGTGAGTAGAATACTTTGATTGAATATAAAAAATATATATTTTGCATTGTATAAATTCACTTTTTTCCACATCATACATGTATTTGTTAAATGTAAACAATTTGTAAATGACCGCATGTCACGATTCCTGAATAATTATTTGAAAGAATATTTTCAATCGAAATTCCCAGATGTATTAAACGATCAAATAGGAAAATCCAACGCTAGAAGATGTAAATGATCCCACAAAAAAACAAACAAACAAAAAAAGGCACACATAACGCAACTCAAAGCAAATAGTCAATCTATTGTAAATTAAGCTATATATATTAATCCTTAAATGCTTATTGCAATTTACACAAATCGGTCTCTTTAAACTTTCATTTTGTTTTTAATTTCAAAATCGATATGAAAAATAAATAACTAAAAAGGTCACGCTTATTTGGATTAATAGGTTTATAAGATATGTTTAAAAAAATTGTATTTCATTTTGATATAAAAAATAAGTGCAAAATCACGCTCTTAAAAGTTCATTTCATTTTGATTGTTAAGTAACAATATTTTATTGTGATTGTAGAAATTGTAAAGAAATAAAAATGATAATAACAAAAATAAGTAAAAAACAAACAAGAAAATAATAAATTTGACAATTTTAAAATGTAATCAATGCTTTATGATGGTAGCTCACTAAGATTGAATAAAAGCTAATTTTAAAAGCGATAAAACAGGAGTTTTTTCTTTGTATAAGCCAATGTCAGTTATGCCCCTCCAAGCTCCAAATGCTATCCTTTTTACCAAAACTTACTCATTACCTCGATGAACATACGACATACGATTCCAAATCGTAGCATGAATTCAGTCCTAATCCTGGCTAAATCCTTTGATCAACCAGAAAAGTGCGTATCCTCGAGACTACCATCGCAGAAAATGTTTCAAAACATTTATCAAGACCGAAGAAAGAAGAACCAGAGGCGGAATTTTGGACTTTTGGGATCTATGACCAGACCTTAATAGTTTTTCCACAACATTATGAGGTCTCATTATGAAACCCACGGATATACACCGTCCATCCACACAGTGAACATGCATGACTTCAAAGGAGCCCATTCAGCATATAGAATGCAGCCAACAGCAAGACGTCGATCAACATTAGCTATCCAAAGGGGTCAAATGTACGGTGGGAGAATCTTATAAATCGTTTTAAGTCTGATAACAAACTCGTTTTTTTTCCAGGCCTTTAAGGGTGAGAAATTTGGTCACATTTCCGTTTATTTCATAGTGCCAATGTTGTGATTTAGATTTCATAATTAGTCCTAGAGTGAGAATAAAAAATTAAATCTTATGAAAAAGAGAACGTTATTGTGTATAGTCTAATGTCCACCAATTCGATAGTTATTAAAAATTTAAATGTATTATTGGGTTGTCCGGAAAATAATGCAGGATTTTGGTATTAAACAAAAAAAAAAGAAACTAGTTACTTTAAAGCAATGTTCTTTAATCAAAATAATTTCCCATACTCTCAATACATTTCTCCCAACGTGTTGGTAACTTATTAATTCCGTCTGAGTAGAATTCAGAATTTTTAGAATTGATAAAGTCAATAAATGCATTTTCCAGTTCCGTTTGATTTTTGAATATTATGTGTTGTAAGTAGTGGTCCAGGTGTCTAAAAAAATGGTAGTCAGTAGGCGAGAGGTCCGGAGAGTAGGGTGGGTGAGGCAAAGTTTCATAGCCAAGCTCCAATCATTTTTGTGACGTTACACGTGACACATGTGGTCGAGCGTTGTCATTCAACAAAATGGGCCCTTTCCGATTGACCAAAGAGGGCTTCATTACTGCCAATTTCTGATGCATGGTATTAATTTGGTTACAGTATGATTCAGCATTGATGGTTTCGCCAGGATTTAAGAAGCTGTAGTGTATTAAACCAAATGAAGCCCACCATACCGTAACCATTACCTTTTTTTGATGAGTTGGGGGCTTTGGAAAATGTATTGGAGCTTCTCCTTTGTCGAGCCACTGTCCAGAACGTCTAGTGTTATCGTAGAGAATCCACTTTTCGTCACATGTAACAATTCTGGCCAGAAATGGGTCATTTTTGTTTCGACAAAGAAGTGATGCACAAACATCAAAGCGCTGATTTTTTTGGCGATCGTTTAATGAGTGTGGAACCCAATTTTCGAGTTTTTTCACTTTTCCAATCGCCTTGAGGTGGTCAGCGACGGTCGTTTTACTGACTTTGAGTTGCTCTGCAAGTTCTCGAACAGTTGTTTTGGGGTTTTCTTCCACCACTGATCGCAGAACATCATCATTAAGAGAGGAAGGCCTTCCACGACCTTCTTCATCTTCAAGGCTGAAATCTCCCTCCCGAAATTTTTTAAACCACCTTTGCACAGTGCACTCATTAACACAACCCTCGCCCCAGACTTGGTTAATGTTTCTAGCCGTTTGGGCTCCGCTTCGGCCGAGTTTAAACTCGTAAAAGAAAATCGTACGAAATTCTCGCTTTGACATTATAAGGATGACTGAATTATTTCCAAGTAGCGGAATGCTACAGAGGTAAACAAACAATATCATTTGGAAGAGGATTAATAAGTGTTGACATTCATACAAATGAGTAATCCTGTAAACGTAAACAGAATATTTTATATAGATTTTTTTTAATGAAAACTTAAAATCCTGCATTATTTTCCGGACAACCCGATAGGTCTCATACAATGGCAAACCTATCCAGGAATGTCAATTTTTTCAGATACAAAGACTGTTTTTATAGCATTATTATGATTTTTACTTATGCTATGGAATTGGTCATGTTTAATAACACGGCAACACTTGATAACACAAATTTTTAAAATTGGATTACATAATGGTTATTTTCTGTGCAAGCAATTACCATGATTACCAGATGTCAACTCATCATGGAAATCGTCTTTTTAGGAAATGTCTGTCGTTTAAAGAGGGTAAAATTAGAAAACTAAATGTGTCGATAATGAAGTGACAATGAAGGGGCTTGTATTTATTTTAATGACAGTGAAGTAGGGGCGGTGTCATATCGACAGCGTTGCGCGCGCACCTCTGTCGCAACACGCACACTGCGGCACTGCCCAGTCGAAGCTAGACCCAAATCTCAACATTAACACGATTGCATATTTATGAAACGTAACATATTTCGGTAAATCGGCATCGAGGGCATGCCGATGAATCGGCCATGGAGGATGGGGCAAAACGTGGGGGTGCACGCCGGACCAGTGGCCGGGGGCAAATCCCACCCCGGTCTCTACCCCCGGCTTTTTGACAAGAGAACACGTGGCTTCCCCACCCGCTTACTGGGGGTGACCCTACAACTTACAATTAGTCGAAAAATAGGATCGGACATAGAACATCTTTAAATATATATTTTAATAATCATAAACTTCTATTTATAGATGAGTTTTATCATGCTGTATAATTAAACGAGCATTCTTTGAAAATAAAAATAGTAGTTATTTTATAGTCCCACTTTTTTTATTGATGTTTGTCAACGAATTTCTTAAGAATACCATATTCGACTTGTGCATTCAATTGGGATGTCCAGATTGGTGTCCACATGGTGGTTCATCATTCCAGCATCCAGCCTGCTCTATCAACTCAAAACTTGTCTGGAACTCCCCAAATAGTCTAAAAACTCTACAAATAGCCTAACGCTATGAGAGAATTACAGCAACGAGACAGCTGAGGTACTTGCTAAAAAGGCGGCCTTGGACACCCAAATCCACATTGTGGCATACTATAGCCACTTTGGAAAAGAACTGGACGCTTGGGTAACTTAAGAACGCACTAAATACTGGGAGCGAAAAACAGAGGCATGAGGCATGCAAAAATACTACTTACTAAAACAACCCAAGAAAGAAAAAATCCTACTTAACAGAAAGGAATGAAAAAACTCGTTGACATACTTACAGGACATGCTCCAATTAAGTAACATCTAAAAAAATGGGAGATGATCAGATGACCAATGTCGATTACGTATAGAAGAGACAAAACCTACGCAACTGCCCTGTAATAGCTAGGAAAAGGTTATATGGTATATGGAAAACCCGTTCTTGAGCTATAGACATTGGTTAGTTATCAACATCTAGGCTGGTAGAGGAAACCGTTGAACTCATTAATAGGATTACTACCAGGTACGAGAATAGGGTAACCCTCATATGGAGACCTGCTCATAAGGGGCACTATGGCAATGAGGAGGCGGACAGCCTGGCCAAAGAAGGATCAAATACTGCGTTTGTCGGGCCACAACCGGTATTACCCTACTCTCTAAGCACTGCAAAAGAGAGTATAAGTTGCTGGGGCATGAAACAATTCCTTAAAGAATGGAATATGTCCCCCGGATGTAGGCAATCGAAGGAGTTTCTGAAGGAAATCAAACCTAAAGAAGCGAAATGGTTACTCTCTAACTCTAGGAGGGGAATAAGGAGGCTGATAGGTATCCTAACGGGCCATTGCCCCTTNGTTATATATATATATATATAGACATTGGTACCCACAAGGAGAAATTTTTACTCCCTAAAAGAAACTAAAATTTCCAGGAAATCCATTAGCTGAGATCGGTAGAATAGACGAAATTTTGAAGTGGTAAAGAGAGAAATCCCAACGACTACATATTGGAAAAAAGATCAACCAGGTTTTAAGCCTCTGTATTTTTCTGTTTGACACTAAGATTAAAGGAGTCGGCCTTTTTTACGAACCTACGCACTGCTACTAATATTGGTCTATTAAGTAATCTCCATTTTTATCTATCTATAGTTATTTGTTAAGCTTAAGTCTTTTTATCAGATGGACAAATGTTGTTTAGAGGGTCTCGTGTGTATCGTTCAGACATTGATTTTTCTTCTCCTAGGAAATCTCAGCCTCGCACCAACAGAGGATATATTCTGCTGTTTCTTCTACCTAGCAATATGTGCACAAGAGTGTTTCTGCTGTTCCGAATCTATACATTTTTCCCCTCTTACTTCCCCGCCGTTACGAAGGAGCAAACTGGCGGACATGCGAAATTTAAAGTTTATAAGAGGCCTAAACTGTCATTTTTGTGTCTATTCATATGCCTTCGGAGTCTGCAGGGTGCAGTCGGCGTCCTAGGTTTAGTAATTCTGCCGTTAGTTTCTGCAGTCCTTTGATGGACTTTCCCGCGTGTCGGTGTCCTGAAATAAAATCGCGCTAAACCGAGGACCAAATTTTAAATCATTGTCTGATGGGTCTGCGTTTTAGCAGTTTGGTATGCCTCATCGAATTCCCTTGGTCAATTTATCGGCCACCTCGTTGCCTCTCTGCCCTGGTACCCGTGTTTGGGACTAAGTATTCAATCTGTAAATTTGATCTGGTACTGACTATAAATTAATCTCATATTTTACATTTTGCCTTCAACCCAATGCTCTTCCGATTTTTCTCTCGTGTGCAGTTCTGTACCAATGTTTGCCAATTAATTTCTCAACTCCTTCCCATAATCTTCTCTGGTGTTTTATTTTACACTTACTGCCTGGCATCCACATGATAATTCTTTTGTTCTCCCAACAGTCTTTCATCATAAATCAGCTTCTCTGGATTAAATTAAACTACTGTAGAATCCCATGGTTCTTTAAATATTCTTCTGACATATTTAGCCTGAACAAGGATTTCTTTTTTGAAGTCCACTCATGCATCCTTTTGTAAAGTCGTGCGTTTTACGTAACGAAATCTTTCAAAAAATAATTTTAAACAAAAAGAAACATTCCTAAAAACCTTAACTTTATTTTTTTCACTTAAGAGTCCTGTATGTGTATCTCTGCCTCACGGGGGAGACTGAGCTTTGCAAGCAGAAAATCCCATAAATAAAACAGGGACTTAGAAGCACTTTCACTCGCTTGAGGCTTTTCGATACCTGCCAAGCCAGAGTTTAGTATAATGTTTTATACAAACATGATAAAAAAAATACATTTAATAGCGTTCATCACATTGAAAATTGATTCTCTTCAATATAAATTTGTTACAATATATCAGTACTACATATTATAAAAATGTTATCATAATCAGTTAAGAAAAACAGGTTTTGTACATATACATAGCTTGTGTACATCAGAAAATGGTTCATATTATGACAACCATGGCTTCATCAAACACTTATCTGAGATTGGAATCTTCCACAATACATAATCTTCCCATTCATGCTTATATCTTGTTGTTAAATTTATTGAGTCAATGAATGAATATATTTTATGGAACATTCTTCAAAAATTTAAAATATTACTTCTAAACAATAAACCAATAAAATAATAATAATGATAATAATAAAGAAAAAAGTATACATATGTGTAATTTCATTTAAGGCTCGATTTCAAGAACAAAGAAGATAATTCCAGGTTTTAGATTTTCTCATAAACATTGATCTCAACAAAATTGATTCTCTTAAATATAAATTTGTTATAATATATCAGTACTACATATTATAAAAATGTTATCATAATCAGTTAAGAAAAACAGGTTTTGTACATATACATGGCTTGTGTACATCAGAAAATGGTTCATATTGTGACAACCATGGCTTCATCACACACTTATCTGTGATTGGAATCTTCCAGAATACACAATCTTCCCATTCATGCTTATATCTAGTTGTTAAATTTTTTGAGTCAATAAATGAATATATTTTATGAAACATTCTTCAAAAATTTAAAATATTACTTCTAAACAATAAACCAATAAAATAATAATAAAGAAAAAAGTATGCATATGTGTAATTTAATTTAAGGCTCGATTTCAAGAACAAAGAAGTCAATTTCAGGTTTTAAATTTTCTCACAAACATGTATAACTGAACATAAATACAGGGTTTTCAAAAAGTTGAAAAGTATGTTTAATTAAATCTCAAATTTAAAAAAAATTGTTTGTCCATATAAAAAATATATATTTAGTGTTTTATTATGATTATTACTAATCAATATGGATATTAGAATGAGTGTTACGTGTACTGATATATATTGCATTTTCAAATTTTTCTAGGGTCAATTGTTTTAAATTATTAACAGTTTTGTGAGATTTCTCCAATATGCAGACCGAACTGATTAGAAATGACCTAACTCTTTATACATCTAAATCATGAAAACTGATTATTTCTACTTAGTGTAGTTATAAAATGTCATTTGTTTCACTAATTATTTTCCTGTTATAGAAGAAGCAAGTGTGAAATGTAGAATAAAGAATGATAAATATTCATTAATAGCAGAATTATTAGCAGTATGACCTTTGACAGCTGATATCACATTTGATAAAACTATCAGAAACAACTGTAAATATTCAAACGTTTTGTTTTTTATGTTATCGTTTTATTCAAAAAATTAACAGAGAAAAACCTTGCCCAAACATTGATTTTTTTGGCCTTTGAAATTTGTAAATTAATTTGTCTTTCTCACATTGCAAAAAGCAGAATTAAAACGCTTACTGCAGGGCCTAATCCGTCGTGCTATGGCAGATAAACTAAGCTTTTTTAAACAACGTGGAAAAAGGATCTTCGGTAAGATCACAACAGAATGACAATTCTTTAAGTTTTTGTCGAACTTTCGATGATTATATCGTCATCATCAGGGCCTATTTATTATAGGAAAATACAGCAGTTAGAACATATTTTACAATTTGGAAACATTTTTTGTAAAATATTTTCTAACTGCTATATTTTCCTATAATAAATAGGTCCTGATGACGATACAATCATCGAAAGCTTGGCAAAAACTTAAAAATTGTTGTTATGTTGTGACCTCACCGAAGATCCTTTTTCCATGTTGTTCAACAGCAGGTCGATCCATCATCTCTTCTTTAAACTTTTTTTGTTTAGATAATGTTTCTTGACTGTCTAAATGCATTCCAGCATAAAGTTAGTGCTTACTTATTTATTAAACATTTATTAATTAAATATTTACAACTGTAATATACTTGTAATTTTGCTGTTAAAATGGTTAAAATTTTGCTATTCATTTTTTAGGAAATTAATCTTTCTTTTTTTTTTTTTTTTTTGGAAATATTGCCATATAATATTTATTTATTTATTTTATTGATTGTTGTTAATGACTCAACTACTTTATTATAATTATTCAGAATCTCACGATTTCTGAATAACTATCGATTAACGGTCACTAATACTTTAGTGCAAATTAGTGCATTAGTGCAAATGCAACACATACTTTATTATATTTTTAAACTAACTTATAATAATATAATAAACTTTATTTTATCTAACTTTATTTTTTTATTTTATAAATTTCATTTATAAAATTTTGCATTATATGGATCTGAAGACCTCATATTTCAACTCAAAGTTATTCAGATATCGTGAGATGCGGTCGGGTGTGATGTAGGTTTCAGAAAAACATTTTCTTTACCGTGCCAACGTTTCGATCTTTTATTGAGCCCTGAAGATGATCTCAATAAAAGATCGAAACGTTGGCACAATAAAGAAAATGTTTTTCTGAAACCTACATCACACCCGACCGCATCTCACGATATCTGAATAACTATCGATTAACGGTCACTAATCTCTACACATTTCAACTCAAATTTTAATTGTTCAACATAAAAAATTTGACAATTAATTGGTCAAGCGGACCACAAAAGTAGTGAATTAAAAATTTGATTTAGAACAGTATAATGCTTAAGAAATATTAAAAGATTTTTTTTAAATCATTTTTATAACATTTTCGTATTCTAACAATATTTCATCATTCATATTTCAATTCATAATTCTAAAAAATATTTGATGCTTTGTTAATTTGCAGTCAGAGAGTTGTTTTGAACAGTAAAAATGCAAAATAAAAATATATAATTATTGTATTTGTCATATAAATTTACAATTACAGTCCACTAGAAATTAAGATTGACAAGTATTTACAAACATAATTTAAGATGAATAACTCATTGTACATTAAACAAGTGGGAAACTTGCAGTGGTTGCGATCCCGCAGTTGTTGTCCTTATTTCTTGCCATCTTGATGTATCCATCCATTCCCCAGGATGGACCCCAAGAATTTTTCACAAGCCAATAGTCGTCACCTTCATCAGAGGTACCATAGCCGACAACAAGTACACCATGGTCCAACTGTTCTGAACTGCAGTCAGGTTCATAATACACACCTGGAATTATTTAGCCAAAATGATTACTTTTGTTATTATTTATTTGTTTTAAATATAAATTCACCTTCACTGTACTGATGAAAGCTGTCATGACTAGCATCAATTGCAACAGAAATTGGGCCTTTAGTTGCTACCGCTCTTTTTAAAGCGTCTTCATCACCTTCAGAAATATCAACAAATCCAGTATCAGTTGCACCAGAATACTTGGCATCATATCTGCAGTCATCATCCTAAAAGATATTGCATTATGAGCTTTAATATAGTGTATTGCGTATGTATGCTGATATATTCTACAATCAGATATACCATAGCTTCGTAAGGATAAGACTTTTCTGTATCAACTCCTTTATTAGACTTAACATATGCAAACGCATTATCCATCATTCCGCCATTACAGCCATTATTGCCGGCATCACTAGAGCAGTCAATTAGATTTTGTTCACTAAGTGAAACCAATCTGCCTGTCTTCCTATAATGCTGACCTTCCAGTGAACCTGTCTGCAAATTAAATATATTTTTTAAACTTCTAATAGTAAGAAATCTTGTGGTTTAACAAATTTTATCTTTAAGAAATATTAATTAAGTAGTTAAAAATAATTTAATGTCAGTTGTTAACAAGCCAGCAAGTATAGTAGTTTTGTTCATGTAGTAAAAACTGTTTACTTTTTAATTTATTTATTTTATTTACCGCACTAAAGGCCCAGCATGATCCACAAGCTCCCTGGTCTTTGACAGGAGTCACAGCTCCGTGTTTCCTCCAGTCTACAGTTTTTGGAAACTCCACATTCACAGGAGCAACATAAAAGGATCCAACATGTTTAACTCCATTTGATGGTGTAAGAGACTTGTTGAAACCATTCATTACTTGGATTATTTCATGGGGGAGCTTCAAAAATAAATAAAACATTATTTTTCTTATTTAAAAAATGAATTAAATTAAATTATCCATTACCATGTCTGAACGGGAATTTACTCCTAATTTGAATGACACTTTTCCTTTGATATATTTTGCATTGTGCTTAGCAATTTTTTTCTTGTTCTCCATGAAAATCTTCATTCTAAATTTTTCTTCTGTATCTGTTGGATAGTGTTTCTTGTGTTGCAACTGCAAAGGAAAAAAAAATTATTGTACACTGCATTTGAGGACGTTATAATGCCAAGTGAAGAACCTTGAAAAGATTCCATTCTTCTGCAACCAAGTCAAACATGCTTACTGCTTGACCTGCCGCTATCACTCCAGCTAAAACTAATAGGAGCTTCATCTGAAACAAATTCAAGGCAATAGTCATGAAGAAACATATTACATATATATTTACATTTGAAAAAACAAATTGTGATAATTTTGATTTATGTACAGAGTTTGTTACAATCAAATAGTCATAAATTAAAATTCAAAATTATTGAAGAAAATTGCACCTCATGTAGAAATGTTAAATTTCAAATTATTCACATTTGTAAAATCATTAAATGCGAAACAGTGTTTTGGTCAGTTTCCAAATTATCCTTATACATTATTCCTCACTTTTCTACCAGATTTGTTTTGCCAAAAATTAATTCCTGCTTCAAAAACACAAACCAATGGAAAATGCACTAATCCACCACTGAATATGGTTTAATTCCACTGTGCCAGATAGGCAAAACCAACTAGAATAAGCAGGCTAACATGTTCAAAGATTATCAAGCTAGAAATAATATATTACATCGTCAATAAATATTTTTTAAATATTATATTCTTGTAAATCACAATGAATTATATTAAATGGCTTAAGTATTTTTATGATTCATTTTTCAATTTTACTCACCTAATTGATTCAATCTAAATATTACCTTTATTTGTAATTAATAATATTATGTAAAATAAAAAAATAAACAATCATCCCAGTTTCTTTAGTTGTGAACTAGTACTATTTTTTCTAACTTTTTGACTAAAAATTTATAAATAAAATGTGATTCCATACTTTTTACCTAAAGTGCTTAGCTAAGGTCAAATTACAGTGAAATTGTTGCAGTCCTGCTCACTAAAGTTACACTCTGGGGCAATATAAGTTGAAAGATTTTTTTTTCTCTAGTATATTTTTAATCCAAAGAATAAATATTGTACTATATCCTCGACTAGCCAAATCCTGTTTATATGGCAAGATAAAAACATTATCTACTAACAAAGAATTAAAATTTCCAATTTCAAATATTTAACCGATAAATCTAAGATAAAGAAAACAACAGGAAGCGCGACAAATAATTTCATGAAATGAATAAGATTGTTGATTTATGAAAGTGTTTAGATATAAGAACAAGATTTAGAGATATCGACTTAAGATAATGCCCTATTGCATCAGACATCATACCAACAGCAGAAATCTTGATTTTCATCAAAATCGATTGAGCCTGCGTTATAAATAATTACAATTCATAACTTTTTGTACATCGATGCTTCTTGATGGCCAAAAATATTAAATGAGAATTACAAAATCAAGTTGCTCTTATTATATTATTGGCCAGTCAATTATATATATTTTTATGTATGTTACATGTTAAGTTTTTACAAACCAATATAATTCCAAAGCTTTCAAAAGGTTGTAGGATGAATAAAGATTCTAATTAATTTAAACAAATATCTACTTAAGATTCACATGAGGACAAAGCGATAGATAATTGCAACTTAAGCTTAGTTTTTCAATAGAGTAATCTCGACAAAAAAATCTCAATTTGTTTATTTTGCACAATTCTTTTTTTAATGGTGGATTCAGTACAACAATGAATCATGGACGTTGTTTCAAAGAAAGGCATCTCATTGAGATAATTGGACACAATTTCCGGGCAGTCGTATTTTTTATTTAAATAAATTGATTTGTTTTCAAGCGGTTTGTAAAAATTGTAAACGAAACACGAGATAAACGTGGTGGAAAAAAATATTTACTTATAGCAATGCGACCCCATTTAAATTATGTTTAAATATCCATGCTACAAATACAACAAATACATCTGAGTTGAGAACTATTAACTTATTAATTAACTAATAATCAATTATGTTAGTTTTTGTTTGGAATAAAAATTCGCATTAACTTACCATAAAATTAATATTACCAGTTCTTCTTGCTAAACGAGTTCTGGCGCTGCACAGGCAGTTATGATATGTATTGAATCCGACCCAGACGAGTTCCTTTCACATCCCCACTATTTTTTTCCATCTCTTCTCTCTCCCATTATCCTTCTAGGCAAGGATTCCGCAGGATAAGAACAGAAGATTATCGACACATTATATCAAACCACAAATGTTGTACAATCAGATATAAGATAAACGCAGTTCGTCTTTGAAAATCTTAGTTAAAATAATAAGAATTTCGAAATTCTCAGTGTGCTTTGTTGCCTTAAAATACCCAGTAAATTGTACAGCTGTTTAGATATTTTATCTGACAACTAAAATATAAATGAAATTAATTATTGCATTTAACAACTGAACAACGTAAAAAGTGCTGATTGTTGTGTGATTTGTGACGATAAAAGAAATACGCAATTTATTTATTTATGCCCGTTTACTTCAACAATAACAATTTCGAAATTTTTATCGATTTTTTTAATTGTGGATTTTGGAACAAAGATTTATAAATTATATTATAAACTTATATTAAACATAGTTATTTGTTCAAAATATTATCCTTAGATCTAATAGAAGTCCTCGGTTTGATTCTGATTTTCCTGGTACGCGGTATTTTCCTTGTTATTTGGTGGACTACGTCAAATCAAAATTATTAGAGACGTCATAAAATATTTGTCTATAACGCAGTTAGCTCGTCCTCCATTATTACTGTTATCTGCATTCTGTTCCCAGTTCCTCCTTTATAATTTCTTCAATTTAAACTCATTTCTCGCCCCAGTAATATAAAGTTAAATGAAAGATGGCCAAATGTAAGCCTGAGTTTGGACGCTCCTGATCTTATTGGCCCGCCCGTTCTCGCTGCGTTTCGGCGTAAAGCTCGTTTATTCGATAACGCTCAGAAATTTATATTCAACAGATGAAATCGTTTTGCTCATTAGCTTTAGTTGGTACTGGTACCCCTGATTTAGTTGGTATTGAATTCACGATGTAAAATAAGAAAATATGACGCTTAAAATTAAATAATTTATCGACATTTTGTACTCTAATATTTTTCTTTTGCCTTGTCTTCTAATTATTTTTCCTCCTCGTTTTATTTTTCTCAAGGATTGAAAAGCAATACCTGGAGGTATTCTTTGAGGCCAGGTCGTTGTTACTACCTGGACCCAGGTTTGTGTCAGTAATTCGATTTCTTAGGTTTGACAATAATATTGAGCAAAGACCTGGTATAACCAGTTTGTACACTTGGTCAAAGTGTTTGAAAAACTGCAGAAAATTCACAAATCAAGTCGGATTTAGGATCTTCTGACCACAAAATCGAACTATATGCTTTAATTAATTAAGGTTTTCAGTTGAGATAAAAAAGTCAATGGCACGAGCGGGATTCGAACCACGATCTTCGGCTTGATAAGCCGATGCTCTACCACTTGAACTATCGTGACCTCAGGTCTCGTACGTAAGGTAGCTCAAATGGTAGGGCAGCTGCTTATCAAGCCGAAGATCGTGGGTTCGAATCCCGCTCGTGCCATTGACTTTTTTATCTCAACTGAAAACCTTAATTAATTGTAAGATATTAATTGGTCAAGCGGACCACGAAACTAGTGAATTTATATGCTTTAACTTCGAACTTTATTGCTGACTCTCAATTAATTAAGGTTTTTAGTTGAGATAAAAAAGTCAGTGAAACAAGCGGGATTCGAACCAAGATCTTCGGCTTGATAAGCCGATGCTCTACCACTTGAACTATCGTGACCTCAGGTCTCGTACGTAAGGTAGCTCAAATGGTAGGGCAGCGGCTTATCAAGCCGAAGATCGTGGGTTCGAATCCCGCTCGTGCCATTCACTTTTTTATCTCAACTGAAAACCTTAATTAATTGTAAGATATTAATTGGTCAAGCGGACCACGAAACTAGTGAATTTATATGCTTTAACTTCGAACTTTATTGCTGACTCTCAATTAATTAAGGTTTTTAGTTGAGATAAAAAAGTCAGTGAAACAAGCGGGATTCGAACCAAGATCTTCGGCTTGATAAGCCGATGCTCTACCACTTGAACTATCGTGACCTCAGGTCTCATACGTCAGGTAGCTCAAATGGTAGGGCAGCGGCTTATCAAGCCGAAGATCGTGGGTTCGAATCCCGCTCGTGACACTGACTTTTTTATCTCAACTAAAAACCTTAATTGAACGATATTAATTGATCAGGCGGACCACGAAAAATAGTGAATTTATTGCTGACGTTAAATAAACGCTGTATTTTTTCTGTAGAATCAAAGAGCCAATTGGCACAATTTGGTAAACATAAGGCAGAATTCTGTCCCATATTTAAGATTCAATTCAACCTTGACGCCACATCTACAAGGACAACAACATTCCCTGATGACTTTACTCTTAGTTCCTTCCGAATTAGCAAAAAAAATTTAATAAATCTTTTCACTAATATTTTCTAATCACTGCTATGTTAAATTTTATAAATTATTTATAATACGTTCTATGCTTATAATTGTCAAGTGAGTTTGAAATTCTACTCCATTGTGTATCATAGAAATATAATCCCTTTTAGCTCCTGAGTAGCTTTAACTCCTCTTCTCTCAAAGGCAGTAGGTGTAATTTACATTAGTGTTTAGATTAACTGGTAGTACGATCGTATAATGTATACCTCGCCTTATGGAAAACGATCTGTTATTCACTGAAGCCTGATTACCACTGTAAGATAATTTGTACATATCCCTCGAATGAGATCAAGATTATATCAATTTGTATAAAAATCAAGAAAAAATGGTACAAAATTGAAAGAGTAGTTAAATAGTTCAAGCAAAATGTCATGGCGAAATAAAAATAGACTCTGTATAAAGCTAAATATTAAAAGAGTAATTATACAGTTCTAAGAAAAAGTGACAAAAATTGTTTAATGTCTTCAAAGATAACCAGGTTCAGCAATAGCTGAAATTCCATTTTCTAGTGGAAGATACTTAATAGTTCGGATGATTTTTTAAACTAAATAATACATTTATTTTTTTTAAATTTAATATGCAACTCCATTTTGCTACTGATAGGGGTAAAATTTAAAAAATTAGCCAGTGTTCTTTAATTTTTTTTCTCCCTCCACCTTCTGAGATAGACCCCATACACGGCCAAATTATTTGTATTTAAAACTAAGGGGTTAGGGTGCTCTAAATACTTTTCATCGCCCTTTGTTTGAGAAGAGCTGATAAAGGAGTGGTTGTTTTGTACCGTTCTGTGTTATTTTTGTATTAAGCTGAGAGCAAAGGGTCCTCTCTGCAGGTTCTCCTTTTTCCTGCAAAATAGGAAACAGCCCGCTTAACCTATTAGATTCCTTCTATTCAAACGCGAGATTCGTTTTATAATTAAATATATTGCTATTATTTTTTGGAGGGGGGCCGCGGTAGCCGAGTGGGTAAGGCCTCAGACACTGGCTAGTAGATCCCGCGGTCGTGGGTTCGATCCCCAACGTCGCCTCTGGAGTTTTTCTGACGCCTAAGGGGACCAGTGGCTGCAACTGAAAGAAATTAACACGGCCCTCATCAATGGAAGGGGCGGGATCGGATCTCAGCGACTCTGAATTTGGTCCCAACCCCCTTCAAAAATGAGTTTATTCGATGGAAGAACACCGGCACAACGGGGGCTCAAGTTCACATTTGTGTTGCGAGCCCCCAAAAAATGGAGCCAGGGATAAAGTACAATAAGCTGTACAGCTGCAGGCTCAGGAGGAACTCCTCCAGTTCCTGGTATCCATTGAAAAAAAATATTTGGAAATCGTGAGATGGGGTCTGGTGTGACGTAAGATTCAGAAAAATATTTTCTTTATCGTGCCAACGTTTCGATCTATATTGAGATCATCCTCAGGGCCTGGGATTTACGAACATTGTTTAAATTTAACAAATACATGTAGGATGTGGAAAAAAGTGAATTTATACAATGCAAAAAATATATTTTTTATTCTGCGTAGCTGTTACGCAGAAAACCAACACTTTGAGTGAGTAGAAATACTTTGATTGAATATAAAATATATATTTTTTGCATTGTATAAATTCACTTTTTTCCACATCCTACATGTATTTGTTAAATTTAAACAATGTTTGTAAATCCCAGACCCTGAAGATGATCTCAATAAAGATCGAAACGTTGGCACGATAAAGAAAATGTTTTTCTGAAACCTACATCACACCAGACCGCATCTCAGGATTTCCAAATAATCAAAGACTAACGGTCACTAATCACCATATATATTACAAATATCCACTATATATCAGCTAATAAATAATATGTAACAGTAAAAAACACATATTAATAAATACGCAGAAACCAAGCAACCCTCAACAATTTTATATAGAACTCATTTTTTAGGGAGAAATAAATAATTTATCAAATATTGCAACTTGCAAAACCCTCCATGAACGTGAATTCTTTGAAGTCTTGGATGATTGCTTACCTCTGAGGGAAGTAATTTCTTAAACGCTCTCTTTGTTTCTTGTATCTTGTACAGGCCAAAAGTCAGGTTTTGACATCATCGTCATCATTCGATTGGCAATTGATACATATGGCACGTTGTGTGCAGATAATGATGAAATGCTCCGTGGGATGTCAATATTTGGGCTATCCAGTAATCTGGAAAGACCCAAGTAAAAAATAGCCTTTGTTTTACGTTTGAGAAATATTGTAAACATAATTAATGATGAAGTCAATTCATAATAAGAGCAACGATGTTTTCTTATATTTCGACCTCAACAGTTTAACTTATGATTTTTCCTTCTCGATGGCGGGATAATAGGTCATCTCAAAAAAACAACAATCAGTTTTTCTTTCAATCCACAACGTTTCGGATTTATTTTAATCCTTCCTCAGGTGAGTTAACGCAATGGTTAAAACAGTGGTCGTCAGTCATTAATATTTTATAACAGTTTATTTTAAAAAAGAGCCTATGTGGTACATATTTAAGTCTCTCAGACTCCGAAGAAACGTTTTAATATTTTCTATTTAATTATATTAATATTTTCAAATATTAAAACTGGCTCTTTTTTAAAATAAACTGTTATAAAATATTAATGACTGATGACCACTGTTTTAACCATTGCGTTAACTCACCTGAGGAAGGATTAAAATAAATCCGAAACGTTGTGATAAAAACTGTTTTTTTTTTTTTTTTTTCACCACCTTCAAGAAGGAAAAATCATAAATGATTAATGTTATAACAACTTGAACAAAAGGATCTTCAATGAGGTCACAACAGAAACGACAAACTCTTTAAGTCTTTTCCGAGCTTTCGACGATTATATCGTCATCATCAGGGCCTATTTATTTTAGCAAAATATCACCGTTAGAAACGTGTTATATCATTTTAAAAAAATTACAAAAAACTATTATTTAGCTTACTTTAACTAGATGAGTGTTTAAATACATGTATCTGGAGAACAAGAAACTGCATATGTAATAATAATAATTAAAATTAGGTGAAGCTCAGTGTGTAGTTAATTAAAAACAATAAAACAATATAATATTCAATAAAAATTTAAAAATTATTTAAAACCCCAAACGTGCTTCTATAGGTTATCTCGGTTACACAACTATAAATACATGTCTCTTTTTCTTAAAATAAATAATAAAATTACTTTTTTCCCCTCAAGTACATTGGAATCCTACATACAAATCCTTAAGAATAAAATTTTCATTTTTCATTTAGACAATTTGGATATAAATATTAGAAAACTCAATGATTTTTACCCCAAAATTTGGAGTTGTTTCTCTCTATTGTTGTTCTATCTGAAAGTATAAAAAACATTTCGATCAATAGGGAAGGATAGAAAAACGGAGTATGATTACTTTTTTTTTTAACTATAATTTTATTTGTACCCTATACGTATTACAAATGTGATCACAAAACGTGTTTTTAGTCAGTAAATGCCTGCAATGCGAGTGCTGCACCCGGAAGACACATGCCATGTGAAACCGGCCATTTCTCGCACTCACGGCAGGAGGTCTCGAGGCCGTCGTCGATTTCGACGTGGCGGGTTCTCGGGATGGGAATGAGGTTGACGTGAGGGTTAGGATGGATCGAGAGGTTGGCATGAAACTTTTGGAATCGGAAACGGGTCATTCGTTGGCAGAAGAAATGTTGAGGTCTGGATAGTGAGGTTAGTGATGTAGTAAGGAGCTTTGACGATTTATCCGAGGACTTTTGATTGGAAGGATTGGATCTGGATGTCCGATTGCTTAGCAGAGGTAAGTTCCACTCCGTATGTCCAAAGTGGTCGCAGTGAAGGCTTGTTTAAGTTTAGTTGAGTCTTGACGGTCAAGACGGATTTCGATTCTAGGAGTTAAGTTGTCGCGTGTGGGGATTCCACGTCAGCCTGCTGTCTAGGTAAAGTCCTACGTATTTGACTTGAATGGAAATCAATATCTCTTGACTTTTTTCAATGTGAATGTACACTGAGTACACTTTTTATTATCAGTCGATATGCTCAAAGTAGAACTTGCATATGTTTGGAGATAGAGGTCAAATTTGCGGTATCGTCCGCGTAGGTGTTGATGGTATTAGGGTGTACATGTAGGTCAGCAGTATTAATCGTATAAAGAATTGGACCAAAAATGCCCCTTGTGGGTCGCCTGCTTGTTTCTGACTTCCGAGAATTCGTTGCTGCATCTCATTCTGAAGCAGAGGTTCAGGATAGGATATTATTGAAATTTGAGAAAGCAGTGAAAAACACCTTAGTCATTATAATTGATTAAATTCACTATTTTTCGTGGTCCGCTTGACCAATTAATATCATCCAGTTAATTAAGGTTTTAAGTTGAGATAAAAAAGTCGTAGTAGCGGCGTATCAAGCCGAAGATCGTGGGTTCGAATCCCGTTCGTGACACTGACTTTTTTATCTCAACTTAAAACCTTAATTAATTGGATTATAATTTATATTTAGGCTTGCATTATGAAAAAAGATCTATGGAAAAGCATCTAAAATTGAACAATGCTAAAAAAAATCATCGTACACAACTCAAAAACATCAAAAGTGTAACAATAACTGGAAAAACATCGAACATTGACAACCAATTTTTAAAAAATGTACGGAGGGTTTTGGTCAAAGATTGTTTATAGATAAATAAAATAATCGAAGGTCTATGAAAATATTAACATTTGATCATCTTTGAGACTAACAGACTAACGTGGGAGAACATAGAACTTTGATAACTTTTTGGAGTGAACGAAAATAGAAAATTAACAGTCGATAAGTAAAATCATATAATAATCTATGAGCAAAAATCAATAATTGAGGAACATCGATTAAAACGGTGTTACCTAAGATTTCCGTGAAAGTGTGTTGATAAATGAAGTTTGCCCATGAAGTTTCTTGTACAAATGAGATTATTGCTCTTTGAGATTATAAAATAAACATTTTTTTCACGTAATTGTAGCTACTTCTATTTTGTGCTTTATATTAATTGTTGTAGTGTTTTGTTTGTAGGCTTTTCTAGATAAACATTCTCTTGTATAGAAGCCGCTTTGTCCTTTTGTTGTAGTAAACTTGTCCCCGGTTTTCCAATACATGGTAATTTAATTAATTCATGTATGTAAGCGAGTTAATAATGTATACACTATCCAATGATAAAAGATCCTTCCTTAACTTACTCTCGTCCAGCTGAAACGATCTCAGGATTACGACAAAACTTCACTCTTTCATGAAAAAAATGGAATGATCTTGTCTGCAGATTTTGGAGAAGGCTGAAGTGGCCGAAACTGCCTCGGTATTGAAGAAGCAACAACTGAATGAAACGTGAACAGGAACTCCTTATTATCACCAATTAGTACCCTCCTAGATCCTAGAAGGGGCACTACAACAAAAATAATTGTTTCTGTTGAAGTGTATGCATGCGTCAAGGCTCAATCTGGTTGATAAATACAGCGAAAATAGATGATAGATAAGGTGATCTGAGGAAGAAAAAATCTTTTACATTTGATGTTTTATTCTATTGCCTATCGTACTTCCATGCCTTTCATTTTTTTTATTATTGACTTAGAACCCCAGTAGTTTTTATTTTGATAGTTTTTCTTTTATTGTATTTCTTTTTCCTCCATCACACTTACGATTAGTGACCGTTAGTCGATGATTATTCAGAAATCGTGAGATGCGGTCTGGTGTGATGTAGGTTTCCGAAAACATTTTCTTTATCGTGCCAACGTTTCGATCTTTATTGAGATCATCTTCAGGGCCTGGGTTTTACAAACATTGTTTAAATGTAACAAATACATGTAGGATGTAGAAAAAGTGAATTTATACAATGCAAAATATATTTTTTATATTCAATCAAAGTATTTCTAGTGAGAGAGTAGAAACAGAAATTTTATGTTCTGTTAGCTTTTAAAACTTCGTTCCGACCTCCAGCAGACGGTCGTAATCCATTTCCGCGTAATGTGCACCTTGTTATGTACTATAAATAGTTATGTGTGGTGATCAGTGACCGTTAGACGATAATTATTCAGAATTCGTGAGATGCGGTCTGCTGTGATGTAGGTTTCAGAAAAACGTTTTCTTTATCGTGCCAACGTTTCGATCTTTATTGAGACTATCTTCAGGGCTTGGGATTTATAAACATTGTTTAAATTTAACAAATAAATATAAATTCACTTTTTTCCACATCCTACATGTATTTGTTAAATTTAAACAATGTTTGTAAATCCCGGAACCTGAAGATGATCTCAATAAAGATCGAAACGTTGGCACGATAAAGAAAATGTTTTTCTGAAACTTACATCACACCAGACCGCATCTCATGATTTCTGAATAATCTTACGATTTGTAGTTTGCATCCGAACCGAGCTTTTATGGTTTATGTCCTGAGAAACGTGGAATTGGCAAAAAATTTAAATTGGCGATGAGGAAATGAATGAAGAAATAAAATGAGGCGTTTATGAAACGTAGCAAATGATGGAATCCGCATGAAAGCTGTCAGTCGAGACGACACGAGGAGACGGAGGAAAGTAGTCCGAAGGCAAAACAAATGAAAGAGAAAGAAGAATCCACATATTTAAAAATCCTAATGTGTCATTCCAAAATTTAATTTATATACATTCAAATAATAAATTGTAAATAAATAAAACTTCCTTTGGAACAAAAAATCCACGTGATTACGCATTTGGAATGTAATGAACGAATTCTCGAACAATTATCGTATTTTGTATATCACCGCAGTCACAATTTACATCTATCTTCCTTGTTAAAATGCACACAAAAAAACACATTCGCGTAATTAAATTCCCCTATTTTGCTTTTTCATTCGCAAAAAAAATCTGATTACGCAATGGAATATTAATTCAGAGTTATCAGATTGTACATTTAATAATCATCGGTTTTGCTAATAATTAGTAATATTAATCCATCTATGTGATTTAATCATTAAACGAAGTGAATTGTGTACTAACAACAAAATGTATATATTATTTTTAAAGATTTATAATCTAATCACGTTCAAAACTACTGACTAAATTAGTTTAATTTAAGACTAATTTTACAAATACATATATTATAAAATGAAATGTGAATAATCTACTTGGTAGTAACTCAATTCAACGTAATGCTGGCTATATAAAGTAAAAATCAAATTCTGAGTTATCGACTATGAGAAAGCATGATGCATTAAAAAAAAATCAAATGTGTCATACGCTGTCATTACTCATTTATTTGTATTTTTTATCGTCAGCGACTCTTAATCATGACACATTTTGCTGAATTGACTTTAAAAAGTGTATCAAATATTCAAAATATATGTAAAAATTAAAAAAATTAATGTAAAAAAAATTAAAAACAGGTGGTCAGAATTTTTTATTTATAATGAATTATGTCAAGTGTTACCCAAAAACATAGTACTAAAAATATCACTTAATGACACTACACAAAATTGTCGATATCGACAAGCTATTAACGTTATTGGGATGATTTGCTAGACCTCAACAGCCATCATTTTTGACGTATATTCCAGAACAAACAGCAAAAATAATAAAATAACTGGTCCAATCATTGACGGTTAACGGTGCCTCAGTTCGATGCATGAAGAAAGTGCGGTTCCTCGGCTTGATGTTTGATGAAAAGTTCAGATTGCAGTCACTCATCGAAACAGCCGAAGTCTGTTGCTTGAAAAACCGTTGCTCTGCTGAAATATATTGGTCACTTCAGGTGTAGTGCGGATAGGGAGATACTAAAAGCATTTAAAGTGCTGCAATAAGGTTGTTTGGCATATTCCTCGGCCAGGAAAACGCGCATCGCGATGCTCAATAGGTTCTATAATCAGTCCCTTGTCCAGCCCTAACTGTGTTAGGAGAACTGCCGCCGAAATTCGGAGAGAGCAGCTTACCCTCATTTATTCAGGTTCTTGGCCAAGAGGAGTCATTCTTTAGCGTCCTGGGATGCCCACTAAGGGAGGTCTACGACTGACTCGCACTCGGATGCGCTTCGGCGAATTTCTCGTACTAATAAATAACACTAGGAACGGTACTCGATCTGGGAAACCTACCGACTCCGCCCTGGGTCATTCTGGCTGTACGACGAGTCGATTAGCGACCCTGGCCAAATCTACTACAACATCATATCTATGCTAGCCACGAAGAATTCTTCTTTTCATAGGAAGAATCAATCTGTACTGGTTGTCTGGGTGGAAACGTCGGGCTGGTAGATAACGGGTTTGCAGAAGATGCGACGAAAGATAGGACGGCTCACACTCCAGACCTTCCTATCGCGATCCGACGCTGACGCTAAACGAGCAATAAAGAATATGATAAAGAAAAGGTGGTTGCGTCAGTGGACTTGGTGGTCGAGAAGCTCTTGTTTGTCAAGGGCACGATTGGTAGAGTTCTAAACCCAGACTCGATCATCCTAAGGCGACTCAAAATTGGACATGTGCGGTTGACGCACAGAACACTTTCTTTTTTGGCCAAAGCCGCGTATGTGCCCGCATGCGGAGAAAGGTTGCATAAGTGAAGAATGTCATTCCTTGGTTCCATATAGGAATGCCGCCCGATATAAGAATTGTACTCGAGTACGGCAGCGAATTTTTTGAGCCCCTATTACGATTTCTGGAGAAATAGATAGATGTTTTGTGTATTGCAGGTAATCCTATTGTTTATATATACTACATTAATACAATATGTTTTAGGAATATCAAGTACCCCATCGATCCCCAATCTGACAAGGTATTCTAAGTATCTATCTATATGCGTGATAAAGGGTGTTGGAGGGATATCCATTACTTGAGTGAAAGGTATGTAAATAAGCGGGAACGTATTTAAGAATGGGAAAAGGGCTGAAATTTCCACAAATGAAATGTTGTCGATAGCCCTTTGAGCCCTAACGGGTGGTGCGGATGCCGAACTATTTGACCAAATAATATAGCCGGCAATATAGCCGAACGCCGTCGTCCACGGTAGCCGATTTTCGTCAGTTTACGACACAGCCCAAATGGATGTAGAAGATTTGTTGCTGCTCGACAATTCTTAGTTTACACACAAATGGAATGAAAGAAATAAACAAAAATATTGGAAGTTCCATTTCTAAAGCTATCCTTGACCACAGCTTACATGGGGATATCTCTCCGATGATAGAGTGGATCACGCATGTCCCAAGAGCCTGCTCCTCAACCGCACTTATCAATCAAGCAATCCATCGAAATGAAAACGAAACGAAAAGGTAAGCAAAAAGCAAAGAACGGCGTTAAACAATGGTGAGTTTGATGTCACGTGGTTGACAGTTGAAGTCGAAGTAACCATTCGGCCGAATAGGACTGGAAAATCCAACTTTATTTGGATCGGAAAGTGCTTCGGCCGTACACGGCCCAAAAACCGAACGAATTGGTTCTAATGGACGCGTGCACATTCGTTTCTTCGCTTTTGGATCATCCGGCCCTATTCGGCCGAAAACGGCTCCAGTGGACGGCCTTCCCAAGACCAAGAGGTCTGAAGTCTGAACCCGAGCCACCAAAACACCAAACTAGGTGATGTCATACGCACATATATGTTCACGGGTGAGTGAACATACATTCATATGAGTAAAGAACATTAACCAATCAAATCAATTGCTAGTCACATTTAGAATTACCAAATGCAGCTATTACATCAGGGTTCATCCAGAAAAACAAATAAGGAAAAACGTCACATTTCACGAAAATATATATGAGAAATATGTACCTTTCTATCAAAGTCTTTTATTGAAACTATTTATTTTTGTATTATATGTAAATTACTTCCAATACGGTAATATTTGTATAAATTGATTTGTTTCTTTTTTTCAAACCTTTGTACTTTTCCGACAGGAAGAGAATCAGGGCCGAATGAGATTGAAAGTGATAAAACGGTCATTGAACAATAAATACAATTTCTAAAGGGTTTACACTTTTGGAATTATTTTACAAGCGTTGTGTTCGTGTAGAGTGACTTAACTATATGTTATTTACCTGTTTTTTCATGCAAGAACATATAGGACTATCCAACTATTGCTTTTCTGTTTCGACGTCGTGGTTTTTCTCGGTTTTCCAAGGTATAAATAATTTTACAAATCCATAAATACAATTTAATTGTGTTTTGCCAAGTTCAAATTTATTATTATTTTTATTTTATTAACAATGATTGCTAAAAAAAAGCTTCTTTTGTGTTGGTTAAAATCGCCGTTTTTGTTCTATTGGTTATTGAAGTCCAATTAAGTTGTGCAAATATAAAGACTTGTGAGACTAAAAAAACTTAAATTATTTTGGCTTTAGGATAAATTGCATCATAAATAAACCCATAAATTATATTTTGTTTCATTTTTAATCAATTAAATTATGTATACACAAATTTACAGTGTACTATGTATGATGTATAATACACTCATGTTTTAACCCAACATTTGACTTTGTTATTTACAGAATGGCGAATAAATTAAACAAGTGGGTAGCTAGCACTAGTTGCAATTCCACAGCTGTTGTTCCTGTTTCTTGCCATCATGACATAGCCGTCCATTCCCCAGGATGTCCCCCAGGAGTTCTTCACTAGCCAGTAGTCTTCACCATCATCAGTAGTACCGTATCCAACTAGAAGTACTCCATGGTCCAAATTTTCCGTACTGCATTCGGGTTCATAGTACACACCTGGAATTGTAAATCAAAATATCACTGGTGGTGTTGTAGATGGTTTTTGTTTCGGTCAATTACCTTCTTTGTAATTAAACAGGCTGTTATGATTTGCATCAATGCCGATTGAAATGGGTCCAACAGACGCAATAGCTGCTTTTAATGTTTCTTCATCCCCTTCAGGAATTTTGACATATCCAGTGTCGACTGCACCTTTATATTGTGGGCTATATCTGCATACATCATCCTTTAAAAAAAAAGTTAATATTTTAAAAAAGAACCAAACCAACTAGTTTAATATAAAATGTCATACTTGAGCTTCATACGGATATGAAGTTTCAGTGTCAATTCCACCATTTTCTCTGATGTAAGTGAATGCATATTCCATTTCTCCACCATCACAGCCAAAGTTACCAACATTTTTTGAACAATCGATTAAATTTTGTTCGCTCAAAGAAACTAGTTTCCCAGTTTTTCTGTAATGTTGCCCTTCCAATGCACCTGTCTGGAAATCCATTATTTAGAATATGAAACATCAAACAAAAATAAATCATTTCTTACCGTACTGAAAGCCCAGCAAGAGCCACAATCTCCCTGGTCTTTCACTGGAGTCACTGCTCCATGTTTTCTCCAATCTACATTCGTCGGCAATTCAACATTTGCTGGGGTAATGAAATATGATCCAACAGTTGGAACATCATTCCTTGATTTAAACTTTAAACCATTCAATGATTGAGCGAGCTCATGAGAAAGCTTAAAACAGTCAACCAAGTTAAATTATTACAACAGAACAATAATTCAGGAAGAGTTTATAAAGGCATTTTATTACCATGTCTGAGCGGGAATTCAATCCTAATTTGAATGATACAATCCCCTTTTCATATTGTAAATTGTGCTTAATAACATATCGTTTGTTTTCAATAAAAACCATCTTTCTGAATGCTTCTTCTTCGATACTCAGGTAATTTTTCTTGTGTTGCAACTAAATTAACAATAATTTTTTTAACACTTATTATGTTGTGAATTGCATTGTAAAACTAGATACCTTAAAAAGTTCCCATTCATCTGCCACTGGGTCAAACAACTTAGCAGCCTGGGCAGCAGCTAGAATTCCGACAAGAAGGATAAATTTCATCTGAAATAAAGTGAGTTGTTTGAAATTAATATAAAATTTTAAATAAATAATTAAGCTTTGCAAAAATTACAAATTAATAACATTTCTGATTTTAATTATTACAACTTTCATTTTATAAATATTACTCTAAATTGCAAATAAAAAATATCAAAAACAGAATTTTGTAAAAAAATGCCATTCAGATATTTTTTATATTTAACAATGAGAAATAATAAAATACCATAAAGGATGATATAATGACGTAAAATATATCATATATATTTATCATTATACATATATCATTATATAATAATAATGATGTAAAAATAACTACTTTATTGATCCCCAATGACATAACGAAAGTACTTAAGCACAACAGTGATTATAAACTGAAGGTCATTGATTACCTAAAATTAATCAATGCGTATGTCTATATATAACCCACCACACGTGGTATATCCCCCCTATTTGTATGAATGTATTTATTTGCGTGAATGTCGAAGTATGCATGGGCTGTGGCTGTGACAGAATATCAAGTACTCACAGGCCCACCAAATTAGTATAGGTATGTTATATATTTGTAGTATGATGTGAGGGACGGGTCATTGGCATTTCGTTGTTACTATACTTCCGAAGTGTAGTGGTGAATGTATTTATTAGCGTGAGAAGCGATGCGTGAAAGGAATATTGAGTACTGCACAGGCCCGTCAAACAATTTAGCTTAGGATAGTTTAGTGAATGAGTGGAATTTGTAAATACCATTTGAATGTATTTATTAGTGTGAAAGAAAGGAGGCCGCAAGATCACGATAATCTTCCGACCTCCAATTTAGTTGTAGTGTAGGTTAGTAAATTAGTATGAATGTGAATTATGAAAATGTGTATAAATATTATATATAATTTATCACATGTGTACAACAAACAAGATAACGAATCTCCTATTAGGTGAATTGGAAGGCAACAGTTGTTTAGTCGAGGCATAAGAAGACTCAGAAAAGAATGTACACATAAGATAGCTAAGAAGACAAATGTGAGAAGGCTTTATATGTGGGGCGCCGGCGATGACCCGGTAGTTAGCCGGCAAAAAAAAATCTTTATTTACTAAAATTACTCTTTAAGATCCTTCAACTTTAAAGCCAATATAATTTGACATTCTAACAAGAATGAATTTGATTATAAATAATGGAAAATCAGACTTTAATAATAATAAAATATGCTAACTTAACAATTCTGTCAATTTTATACATTTTTCCAAAGGATGATCCCTCTGAGAAAAATAAAGATTAGCAAGAATGATACAATTTGTACAACCTCATTGGCAAGAGCCATGAAACTGTTAAACATATAATCAACTAATATCTTGAAAATAGATGTCATTCTTTCAATGAATAAGAAAATGTATCTTGACTTACTGTGATGTTTCTTTGACGCTTCCAAGGGTGGATTTCTTCTTCCAACTGCAAAACGAATCGGTCCTTTTAAAGTTGTAACTGACTTCCTTTCAACCCCACTTTTCCATGAGGACATCTATAATATCCTCATACAAAGGATATCTTCAATTTAACATTATCTATGATAACTTAGTTATCAAACTGCCAATGTTGAACCTTCTGAGATTAGAAATTCACAATTAATTATTTATGTACAAGCGATGATAATTCTTAATTATATTTGCAATTTAAACACTGGAAAATACTAGGATACTTTCTACAAACATTGATTTTGAGGATCGAATATAAAATAAAATTCACTTTCACTAGCAGTAGTTTCAAGAAGGCTCATTCTAAGACACATCAGAAACTTCTTCGCAGTAAGTCTCGTTTCAACTAACTAAAGTAAATTCAAATTTATAAAAATTATTTTTATAAATTTTAATAAAATATAAATTTTTACAAAATTATATGTAGTATAATAAAAATATTTTACGATAAAGCATAATGTTATAACATTATTTTTTAATTTATCCTCACAATTTCTGGTGTTTGTAAATGTGCAATCACATCCACTCTTAAAAATGTTAAGATAAAGCTACTTTTCTTAGTCAAATTATAATTGTATGAATGTATTACGGAGGACAAGTGGTTAAGGCTGAATCATATTTGCCACATCAGCTAATTGTTCAAACTTTGGCATAGCACATCGAATTTTTAATTGTGAATAATATGAAGAAAGTGTTGTAAAGTAGTTTGTCCCTCGTCCTTGACATCAATGAGTAGTTGGACGTTAAGCTCTCCTATATGCCAGAAATGACTTTACAATAAAACTTGTATGTTGGTCAGATGGATATTTAAATTACTGTTGCACTACCTACTTTTGTTTCAGATGAACTTTTTAATATTTGCTAGTATTTTAGCAGTCGGTAATGCAGTTAGCTTGTATGAACTGGTTGCAGACGAATGGAATCTTTTCAAAGTATACACCTTGACTAATAAAATGTTTCCAAATTTTAATACAAAATTAAATTTGTTTTAGTTGCAACATAACAAACATTACTCAACTGTCCGAGAAGAAAAATATAGAAAGAAAATTTTCATAGAAAACAAGAGCATCATTGCGAAGCATAATGCAAAATATGAACAGGGACTTGTCTCATTCAAATTGGGATTGAATTCACGTTCAGACATGGTAATAAACAGTATTAACATTAACAATTTTTCTTTTTTAATAATGAGATTTTTTTAGTTGTCTCATGAAATTATTCATATAATGAATGGTTTCAACAAATCTCACACATTAACAAATGGTGCTCGTCCCACAGGCTCGTATTTTATTCCTCCAGCAAATGTAAAGTTACCAAAGCATGTAGATTGGAGAAAACATGGAGCAGTGACTCCAGTGAAAGACCAGGGACATTGCGGCTCTTGCTGGGCTTTCAGTACGGTAAGAAATAATTCGTTTTTGCTTTGCATATCATATTCTAAATGAAAGTTTTATAGACTGGTGCATTGGAAGGGCAACATTACAGAAAAACTGGGAAACTAGTTTCTCTGAGTGAACAAAATTTAGTCGACTGTACAACTACAGAAGGAAATGATGGCTGTAGCGGTGGATTGATGGAAAATGCATTCACTTACATCAAAGAAAATAATGGCATTGATACCGAAATGTCTTATCCTTATGAAGCTCAGGCATGCACCGTTTTAATTATAGTACTAATAATTAGTTGAATGATTTTTCATAAAATTTATTTATTATTTAGGATGGCAAGTGTAAATATAACCCTAGTGATTCTGGTGCAACTGATTTTGGGTATGTTTCTATTTCTCCCGGAGACGAAGATATGTTAAAAGCTGCTGTTGCAACTGTTGGGCCCATTTCGATTGCTATTGATGCCAGTCATCACAGTTTTCATAATTACCAAGAAGGTAATTCACAAAAACAAAATAAGATAATTAAAAATATTTATTAATATTTTTATTTGAAATTCCAGGTGTGTATAACGAGCCTAAATGCAATGTGAACTTGTTGGATCATGCAGTTCTTGTTGTCGGCTACGGAACTACTGATAAAAATGAAGACTATTGGCTAGTGAAGAACTCTTGGGGAACTTCATGGGGAATGGACGGTTACATCATGATGGCAAGAAACCAGGACAACCAATGTGGGGTTGCAAGTGATGGTGTCTATCCACTTGTGTAATATTTAGTAAATTGTGTTAATTAATTTAAAAAATCAAATCTTGTCTAAAAAGATAATTACTAATGAATCAAAAACAGTTGCAAAAAACTTTGTAAATTATTTAATGAATAAAAAAAGTAAAAAATAAAACAATTTTTTTCACATATTTAAAAGAAAACTATTCTTCTATGAAACTTACACACTCTTACTGAAACCACTTTTCACTATAAAAATAAATATTTTATGGTATGTATTATGTATGTCTTTCTTAAAGGTATGTTGTTTTTCTTAAAAATAGATTATTCGAAAATTGTGAGATGTGGTCTGGTGTGACGTAGGTTACGGAAAAACATTTTCTTTATCGTGCCAATGTTTTGACTTTATTGAGCCCTGAAGATGATCTCACTCAATAAAGCTAGAAACGTTGGCACGATTAAGAAAATGTTTTTCTGAAACCTATGTCACACCAGACTGCATCGCACGATTTCCGAATAATCATCGACTAACAGTCACTAATCACCACACTTAAAAATAGACCTTTGATATGTGCAACATTTTGACATCATAAGTACAAAATTCTGACAATTTATTTCTTATTAGTTATTATTTTATTTATAATATATTGCATGTATCATGTAAAAAAACTTGTCAAACATAAAAAAGTGGTATATAAATGACTAAATGACTCCAACCCTCCAATCATTATTAATTACACTTTTGAGGGCTGACCTAAAAGGCAAAAATAAAGCTTATTATTATTAGTATTTTTATTATATTTATTATCAGTATTTTTTATTATCAATAGTAAATTAATATGAATGGATTTATAGGCACAAATGTGTGTGTGTGTGTGTGTGTGTGTGCAGACAGGTCTGTGGCAGAATATAAAATACCCCATGTACATGTCAATTTAGATAGGCTAGTTAGTATGTACGAATGAACGGTGTGATAGGTGGGTGAGTCACCGAGAAATATTAAATCCTCGACAACTACTCAATTTTTATGTGTACATGCTACTAAGGCTCTGTACAAATGTATTTATCAGCATGAATGTTTGGAAGGCGTTGAGGTTATGAACACCCTGGCATCATCCAAACTGTAGTTTTGTAGATAATATAGTGTGTAATAATATGTATACAAAGTCATGTATGTAAAATTTGAATTAGGAACATAAGCCATGGATGGAAGAGTATAAATCTCATCACAGCAGCATGGTTTTAATAATTTATAGCATCCGTTTGTTTCTTGTCTTTTCAGTCTTTTGTGGGGATTCCAAGACAGTCGTATATCCATGAAAAGTCCAAGATAATGCACAAAGTAGGCATTAGGGGATTGCCATTCACATTCATTTATATTCAAGGACAGATGCTTTTACGCAAGGTAAAATTTATTTCACACACACTTACACTTTACTTTACACTTTTTGTTAGGTTTATTTTCTTTCTCCATTTTATGAACGTATCGTTGATTCAGTCAGGTGTTGTTATAAGTGTTGAGTGTTTATGGAGGGATCCAAATTACATGTACAGAATCACTGTATCATCATTGAATGTATGCGTTGAAATTATTTATAAAAGTATATTTAGAAAAGAAAACAAAATATTACATTTTTTTACAAAATAAAATAATACTTGTAATGGCATGATCTAGTCGTCTGCCAGTTGACCCTTACATATTTACATTCAAATAAAACTTAAATTAACATACAAATTATAAACTTAACATAAAATTATCTCTGCAATTCAGCGCATCTACAATATATCTATACAAACTAAACCAATCTTTCCCATTTAACAGTTCTATATACTCACGGAATGTCAAACGACATCTGTGGAACCAAATTAACCTAACGTTCTCCAAAGTTGGACAAACTGCCAAAAAATGAAACAAATCTTCCACCGTTTTTAGTTTACATATATAGCATGCTTGGTCTCTTTCCTCCAGCCAAGGCTTAAAATTTAAATATAATAATTGACCTCTCGCGCGAAAAACAACCTTGATCAAATTCCAGTTGTATTCCTTATACAAGTAATTGTTGTCTCCAAGATCGAAGTTCAATTTCTTGTATATTAAATGGTATGTAGAACATTGCACTTTTCTTAAACATTCTTCTTTATGATGAGTTTCTACAGCCTGCAATAATTGTACTGCCCAAATTTTGAAATCTTTCTATTTTTAATTTAATAGTATGCGTTGAAATGTTAGCATGTATAGGAATATCTGTAGTGTATATTGAAAATAAAAATGGGCTAAGTGTGCTTCATTGAGAAACATTCAGCCTAACGCGAATATAAGATGAGAATTCAGTTTGTACTCGGCCAAAGCCTGTTCTAAATTAAGAAAGAAACCCAAGCAATGTTGTTTTCGTTCAAAGGAAGTGGCGATATTGTAGGCAACACGATGCAGCAATATGCAGATTATGAAAATAATAATTTAAAAAAGAAAAAGAAAATAAGGGTCCCCTCATTCTGGATGGTTGCACTGGAGCGGGTTCCTATGGCAGCGGGGGACCACAACCTTCTCGAGTCCCAGGTCTCCAAGGACTGACCAATGCTGATGGGCAAAGCCAAAACATAACAATAAAAACAATACTTTTTATAGTCGAGGATATACAAGGCTATAAAATATCAAATAATTTAAGACAATCAAACATGTCAAAAATGACTTGAATAAATGAAAAACGTTTAAATAAACGTAAACAAAAAATATTTTTACTCAGCTGACTGGATTTAAATGAAACATTTGTATTTTTCTAAATAGACGATAAAATAAAAGAAAATAATACAATAAACTTTTATTTATATAATTTAGATGTTTATGTCCAATCTATGACGACGTCATTTTTTCAAAGATGGCTTGAATGAGTAACCAGTCATTGTCCAATGTCGTCTAAATTTTAACTTCGAGGTGTAAAATTTCAGTCGGTATAATCATTGTTTATAAAAAAAATATTTTTGCATTGACAGTTAGAGGAAGGAATTAACAGTGACTTGCGCCTCGATAAAACTTTAAACAATACTACTGAGAAGTCATGCAGCTAGCAACCGTGCTTGGAAGAAATCTAGTGTTTTCCATCTTTTTTAAATAAATTAAGTCGCTTTAACCGTCGCTTGTCTTTTCGCGAAAACCTTTAACCGACTGTGTGTTCGTGTTTAATTCGAAAAAGAAATTAATGTTGAATTGTCTTCAATGAACAGAAATAGAGTTGATGAAGAACCTTCGGTAAACACCCAAGAAGACAGACTCGCTCGTTTAACTCTTCGCACGGGTTCTGAAAGCACTAGGCACCCAAGAAGTCCAAATGTTAAGAAAAGAAATCAAGATTTTCTCAATTGTAGATTGAAAAGTGACTGTGGTATGAATGACGGCGCATCGTTGTACGGGTTGAAAGGTGAGACATTTCTGGAAAATTTAACGGACGTCAGTACATCACCAATAGTAAAAGACGATTTTATGGATTGCAAAGCAGACTGTCGTTCAAAGATCAATCCAGTTTATGAAAGTTTCGTAGGTGACTGCGAATTAAACAATTCACGCGATCTGATGACGGACCCTTCTAAAAAGGCTAAGGATTTGCAAGTTTACTCCCATCGACAGCTCATGGACATGTCTTCGAGCGAGCCCTCTCTTCAGAAGCCTGCCAATTGGGAAGAGATTCGTAAAAATTTTCCTCAACTGTGTAAAAACGAATTCGTGCCGGTTCACAATTCGACTGGAAAACCTTACATACTTTTACGATGAAGAAACAATGATGTCGGCCCCAGAATGTCAAAACGGCGTCCAATCTGGCGATTCAGAACTACATAACGGACGAATTAGTATTAATGGCAGATTTCAGAAAATAAAGGTTTTAAAACATCTTAAGACAATTTTTTATCAAAATATTTTTCATTTTTGTATGAGGTTGAATGCAGGACAAAATCAAAGCAGCGTGTACTGGAACCTTACGAGTCTGTTAAATTAAAAGCCGAGTTAAAAAAAAACTTCTATTTTGTTTTAAGTAATATTTTTATTGAAATCTGGAAGGGCTAACCAGGTGGAGATGGTTGTTGAAACAGCACATTCTTATCCAATTACATACAACAATCTGAATCGTGTCATCATTGAAATGATTAACGGAGACTTTATTAACAGTGTACTAAAGTTTTAAGTTTGACATCCTAAGACCTCTTTTTCCAAAGAAAACGCCAATAAATTGAAAAAGTCAGATCTGACACACACCTTTTTTTTATATGGAAAGGACGGATGTTTGGGCTCGTTACACATTGTTAATTTCGTTATGCTTCAAAACATAAGTTTTCATATAGAAAATAGATGTTCATACTGTAAATTATTAATAATAGTTTCAAAGTCTTGATAAAGGAGGTATATTCCTGGAATGTTCGATAAAAGAATGGTAAGGAACACGAAAGTATATCCACGTAGACCTTTCAGAGACCCACAACACCCACCATTTTCGCCAGGACAAAAACTTTACGACAGAATTTTGAACACGTTAATGAAGGGAACTACCAACAAGGAAACCCAACACCGATGAGTGTTACCATAAAACACGTACAGCACATAACTATGAATGAAGAACAAAATAGGTCCCCAAAGTCAAACTCGAATCCATAAAATTATTAGTCACAAAATGAAAACTCAACACTCAGAAAAACACATATTTTTTAGGAATATATCTATCTGGAAAGGACAGAATTGAGATAATGAACCTGTCCGATTCGAAGAACCAAAAATTTTAATAGATACGTGGAGGTCCATGACCTTCATCAATACTGAATTCGCGAGGGATCATTTTTAACTCTCCATTAAACAAAGATCCTTTCAAAGTAAAAACAGTTCTTGGGATTAGAAAAAGACATTAAGCTTAAAGCTAGTACACGCTCGTAGACAAATTCGTGAGACTGTCAAAAGACATATCGCCGATTTTGTCTGTGGACTGTTGCGGAACAAATCCTAGATGAACTAGAAGACTAGAACCTTTGTCACGCGTCCTGCACAGTTCAGTTAAACTAGTTTCCGCGATAACGTGAAATAGCGGCCTGCGGCTTTGCTTTTTGTGCAGATTTAATTTTTGATCAAAAAAGGAAATTAATCTTAAGCATTAGTGGACAAGGAACGTTTTAGCAGACGGTCCTACATTTTGATTGCTCTTCTGGAAATATAAAAATTAAAAGATATTTCAGGTTTCAGAAATTTTACCACGGATTTTGAAAATTTGCTGCTTATGGTAATTTCTCGGTAAGAATTTCGAGGTTCATCTAAACTTGTCCAGGGCCTCCAGAATTATTGAAAGCTGATAATTAATTATAAGAGACAAACTACATACCCACTCATGTTATGTATGTTTTCTGATCCAAGTTGAGCCCAAACCTAATCCTAATTATTAAAAAAACAGAGCCCCAAAGGTCTTGATCAAACCTGAGTACAAACAGATCAGGTGCCTTTTTATAATATAAATTAATCGAAATTTCAAAACAAATTTATTAATACAACAAGAATATAATAATAGCTAACACAAATTAATTTTTTTTTCTTTTCTCAATGTTAAAACAATCAACCAAATTTGTAATTGTAAATAAACAAGAATTTAATATTTTAAAAACTATGCACAAACTTTTTGCCAGACAATTCATAAAACAAGGGTGGGTAATAGACTCATTACCCAATTTTGAGGCAATCTGTTGTAAACTATGACTTTTCTTCAGCTTTATT
This sequence comes from Cimex lectularius, assembly GCF_000648675.2. Taxonomy (NCBI): domain Eukaryota; kingdom Metazoa; phylum Arthropoda; class Insecta; order Hemiptera; family Cimicidae; genus Cimex; species Cimex lectularius. Next base: position 896,777 of record NW_019392979.1, on the reverse strand, counting down.
TTTTAATCTTGTCCCACACTTCTGCTCTCTCATGCAAGAATGGGCTAAATTGGATCTCAGAACCCTATAATCAGGAACTGCAGTGCTGATCATAAACTCTAAATTAAAAAAATTGTCACTATGAAATAAAATTGAAGTGTGACGCATGTTAAGTATGAGCACATATTTAAAATATTTATGACCTTAGTTTTTTAATAGTATTTTTTTAAATTAGTTTTTTTAATAGTATTTTTTTATTTAACTGGCAGCCACACCCTTTATTATAAAAAGTGTACAATGTAAATTAATATTTACAATAAAATAGCATAATAGAAAATACACAATAGATAGAAAAGTAGATTTTTAAATTCTAGAAGAAATAAAGATTAAAGTAATACCATAAAAATAAGATATAATATTGTTTATTTATTGTTTTATTAATATATTAATATTTAAGTTCTCCTAAGAACAAAATAATTGAAAAAAATTGCATTAAGGAATTACATGTATTCCTAGAAAAATAAAATAAATTCTGCACAAGTTTACAAAAAATAAATCAGATTTAAAGTCTAGATAAATTATTTTAAAGAGATAAAAGATAATTAATGAAAAAATGTTTAATTTATAAAAGATAAAATAATTTTTAAACAAATTAAAACAAAACTATTTAAGAAGTATTAATTTCTGTTAAGAGAAAGCTAAATGAAAACAACTTTATTGTTAGTAAGAATTAAAGAAAGCTCAAGTTATGGCAAATCTTTGGTTAAATTGTGAATTAAATAAATAATTAAACGTCTAAATATTTTTAGAAATAGAAGTAGAAATATATTTATCAAAACCAATAAGGCTTGGTCCCATTACAATGAGTAGAAAAATATAAAATAATTAAATAACAAAAAGATTTGTGTAAATGGGTCATGGTGTAAGTACTGCACACACCCACTAAACTAAGTTAGGATTTTTCTGTGTGTTTTGTTCCTTGAATGAATGCATTTATTAGCGTGAGTGTTGAATATGTATGGGTGAGTCGTGGCGGAATATTGAGTATCCCATAGAACCATGAAACTAGGTTAGGTGTTTTAGAGTGAAAGTGGGGAAGGGATGAGCATAATATCAATACCCCAGGGGTTCTCCAATTTGTAGCTGTACATATGGTATGAAAGGTTATAAACAGTTTGACTGTATTTATTAGCGTGAATGAAGACAGCATCAGTTGTAGAGCCTCTTCTCCACATATGGAGGGGTAAATACGCGTTAAAATAAGTCTGAAAAGTTCCTTTAGAAAGATCGCTACCTATTTCTTTTTATCCATTTTCATCCAGGATATTCTTACAAAACTAAAACAATAACAAGACAAAGGTAAAAGTATTATTCAAATGGATTCCAGGCCATGCTAGCATAATTGAGAATGAAAAGGCGGACAGAATGGCATGACATGTCACCTCAAATTGAACTCCTTGGTATGTTGGTTTTCCCTTCAGTGACCTCTACTGTCACTTAAGACAGCTCATTTCAGAGGCTTAGAGAGGTGAATGGAGTGCCTGGTCAGAAAACAATCCCCTCACAATAAAAACATTGTATGTAAAAAAATGGGAATCCTCTTCCAGACCTTCCCAAAAGTAGAAACTCTTCTAACCTGGCTTCAAATTGGCCACTTGCAATTCACCCATAGTTTCTTTCTTGAAAGACCCCGTTACTTTTTTGTCCTATATGTACATCTCCTATCACTACATCCCCACCATAATTGATTGTCCTTTATATACCTATGACAGAACCCTTCACTAAATCCCCAAAAACTTCCAACCATACTAAACAACAATTCAACATCAATAAACAAAATTTTTAAATTCTTAACAGAAATCCAACTAATAGATAAAATGTAATTTTATATCCCCTCAATCCTTTATATTTTTTCTCCTGGCGCCCCATTTTGGCAGTGCGGTGGGGCTCAATTGTGGTGATGCCTTGGGTGTGGGTCAGCCTTAGGCTGGATTGAGAGGTGCTTCCCGGACTCAGAGATCAAAGTATCTTGGAGGAAATGTCGATAGTGACTAGACACCCACCCTTCCCCAATAAATCCCTGTGCACAATGTTATATTTAAAAGTACCAGTTGCAAGAGTGTAATATTCATAATTCCAATTACCTCTATTTTAATTTAAAACCTTTCCCTTTGTTCTGTCTTCCCAAGATAAGGACTTTACCGACACCATTCACTCTCCCACCAAGGTAAATTCACTCCTAGACCTCACACCACAGTATATAATAAGAAAAATTGTAACAAGCGATAAGTTTGTTTCCCATGAGCCCTGCACGCCTGTACTTATTAACTTTTTAATAGAGCAATTAATTTTCCTCTCCGTGTTGTTCTACTTCTACGCCAGTCTCCACCCTACAATCCTGAGGTTGGTTATCACAAGAGATCTGTGGGGTGCTGTTTTTTCCCAGCCTGGAGCTGCTACAGAGTCGTGACAAAAAATTCTCCCTGTCCAATAGCCAATGGACAGATTTTTTTGGCACCCAATAATTGCTCTTAAACAATTATTATACTTTTATTTTTGCTATCAAAATTTAATTTTAAAATTTTTAAGATACTATGGTATGGTAGAAAAGTATACTAGGAAGTGGGGTTTGTACTCCCCAGGCACTGCAGCCTTCTGGCTTATTGTACCTTCCTAGTTCTTTAGTTCAGTCAATGGATTTAATCCTTCTTCTTAGAAGTATCAGGTCATTGACTGTTGCTGCTGCAATTTGATTCCCTAAGTTTTTTTCCATACGTTAGGTTAAACCTCCATTGAGCTCTTGCTTCGCATTCGAAGATGATATGAGTGGCTGTTTCATCCTCCTCATTACATAATCTGCAAATGGGATCATCGTTGTGTAGATGTTTTCTCAGATACCAGTGACCGGTTTGTAGTCCTACCACTCCTCTGAGTTTGGCCCTCTCCAATTACAGCAGTGTTTTTGCCAGTCTCGGTGAGGGTTTAAGAGTACTAAATAAATTGTCTGAGATTGCAGTTTCAATGTATTATCTTTTTTAAAGGTAATACCTTTATATCCATAGTAATTTTTGCAAATACTAAGGGTGGTGGGCTGAGACTTTTTACTAAGTGTAAATGAATTGCATGGTTCTTCATGCCTATGACACCTTAGTGTGATAATTTTGTAATTATTTTTTAGTATAGTTTTATTAATGTTTTGTAATTTGATGTGTCTACATACATTCTATTCTCTTCCCCTTCAGTGACCAAATCAAACTAAAACGTCATACTACTGTGAAAGTCATGAAGTACTTCAACGGTCTACCGATAGTACCTATTGCAGAGCGAAGGCCTTAACAATCTGGATTCTGGATAAACAACAATGTTGCCTGCTGACAACGAGTTGCTTATAGTTGCTGATTGCTTTTGAAATAATCGTGCTGAATGAATCCTGATTAGGCTGGAAAATGCCGAAGAAAACGGCCAACTTCGTCGACAACTTCTCAAAAGTGATCAACAGGCGTAAAATCCAAAAGAAGAAACTTCCAGGAAATAGCAGAAGCTACAACGAACAAGAGAGTAATTATTCAATTTTTAAAGAAAAGGTTCCTTAATTTCATTTTAATTTTAAAAGATTGTTTCAAAAGGAAAACCCAGACATATTAAAGTTTTGTCTTCGCGGACCAGGATGATCAGATATGATTAAACTGACAAGACCATCAAATAAAACTTTACCCAAAACAATACAAATCTAACAGCAGACCTAAACAGGCTTACAAATTTCACCTAAATAAATAAAAATATCTTCACTTGCTTTACAAAAGTGTCATACAGTAGAAAAAAACCTCAATGAACGTTTTGTATATGGTAATTTGTTGGGTTCTTCCTTGCTGTTTTTGATTTTTCATACATACCTCCAATTTAGCAGAACAGTTTTGATATGCTTTTTCGATCTCAGCAGGGTTTTAATCTGTAATATTTGATTATACTCATTGAAACTGAGTTCTTTAATTCCAAACATAGATGAATTCTAACAGAGTGGAGAAAATAATTTATTACTTATTTATTATAATTATATGATTTTTTTAATTAAAATCACTAGCACAACGACATACAAAGATTATTTGTAGATCGTGAGATGCGGTCTGGTGGGGCGTAGGTTTAGAAAAATTGCATCACACGATCTCCAAATAATCATTAATTAACTGTCACTAAATACCACACATTACATACAAAGAGTTTTATATTAGTACATGTATAGAAATATTTCACATTTAACAATTTGAGACATCAAAATTGATCACTTGGTACTATCGCAGTTTTCACTAGGGGAAAAATTGGTACTTCATAAATGCTATAATTTAAAATAAATTATTATCAAACTATATCACAAATGTTTTTACACTACATCAAATTGATCACTTGGCATTATCACAGTGTTCACTAGAGGATAAATTGTTACTTCATAAACATTATAATTTAAAATAAATTATTATCATACTACATCACAAATGTTTTTACACTACATCAAATTGATCACTTGATATTATCATAGTTTTCACTAGAGTTACTTCATAAATGTTATAATTTAAAATAAATTATTATCATTCTATATCACAAATGTTTTTACACTACATCAAATTGGTCACTTGGTATTATCACAGTTTTCACTAGAGGAGAAATTGTTACTTCATAAATGATATAATTTAAAATAAATTATTGTCATACTATATCGCAAATGTTTTACAGTACATCAAATTGACCACTTGTTATTGTCACAGTTTTGGAAGAAAAATTGTTACTTCATAAATGTTATAATTTAAAATAAATTATTATCATACTATATCACAAATGTTTTTACACTACATCAAATTGAACACTTGTTATTATCACAGTTTTCACTAGAGGAGAAATTGTTACTTCATAAATGTTATAAATTAAAATAAATTATTATCATACTACATCACAAATGTTTTTACACTAAATCAAATTGATCATTTGTTATTGTCACAGTTTTAACTAGAGGGGAAATTTTACTTCATAAATATTATAATTTGAAATAAATTATTATCATACTAGATCACAAATGTTTTTACACTACATCAAATTGAACACTTGTTATTATCACAGTTTTCACTAGAGGGGAAATTTTACTTCATAAATATTATAATTTGAAATAAATTATTATCATACTAGATCACAAATGTTTTACACTACATCAAATTGACCACTTGTTATTGTCACAGTTTTGGAAGAAAAATTGTTACTTCATAAATATTATAATTTAAAATAAATTTATCCTACTAGATCACAAATGTTTTTACACTATTTACTCATGTCTTGTAGCAAATGTGGTTTCAGATGTAATACCTTTTTCCTTGTGGTTTGAAGTGGAGAGCACCTTTAAATTTATTAAGTACAGAATGGAACTTGTTGAATCTCTTGTCACTTGTCTCTTGTATAGTCAGAAGTTGCAGTTCTTTGTCTGTCTGGTTGTTCCTCACATATCACTCGGCGTTTAGTGCCATTCGCGCTATTCTATTTTGCAATACCCGCAGACGCTTTATTTTGGATGAAGACGCTGCTTCCCATGTATTTATAAATTGATAATAGAATATAGTGTATCCTTTGGTCATTTTTGTGTGTGGTGTGTGTGTGTGTGTGGTACTTCCCGAATAGCTTGCTGTCAGAAGGATTCTGTATACTTTCCTTCAAATTGTAAGACTGGTGGGTCGCAGGATAAAGATTTTTGCTTTGCACTTTGAAGAGTTTATCTCCAATTTCCATTTCTCACAATATTTTGATATATTCTATAAAGCATTCTGAACTGCTTTTTAAGTCTCTAAGATACCGTGATAGGAAGCAAATATAACTGTGTCATCTGTGTAGTTTGCTTCATTTACACCAGCTGGAGAGGGAAGGTTGTACATGTACAAATTAAATAGGATTGGTGGGAGGACTGATCCTTGTGCAGTGCCTTGATGTTCAGAATTTTTAAAAAAGAAGGAAATTGATTAGTTTTACTTATGTTAAAAATATGTGTTGGCACTTACGTATTTCTAAATTTATTTATATACAAGCTGACAGTATAGTTAAAGAGGCTGCAACGGCACATGAACCACACCATCCTGTCAGCCCAGCAGATGTGGATTAATGAAAAAGATGAATGGGACTTCTGCCAAATTTTTGGAAGATAAAGACTGGCACTGGTCTCTGATCCATTAGACTGGGTTGAGAAAGGAATGGGCCATACTAGGTTACGCATAGGACATATTAGGCATGGGCACTTGCGGGTAGGAAAGAGATCACGTTGGTGCTCATTAAGTGTTGAAAGATTAAGCGTTGAGAATATTTTACAATGCAGAAAACTAGAAGCCTATAGGAAGTTAAGCATTAAGCTACGAAGTTCCTTCTGACCTATGCATGGTATTATGGCACTGTTTCATCAGAGCTATAAGAGTTTTTAAATGTATTAATATGTGCTGTGGTTTATGTGTTTATTATGTGTTGGTAGATTGTTAGCATGAATGAGGGTATGAGGGGGAATATTGAGTGGGGTGAGAGTGTGTTGTCTGGAAGGTGAAAATAACTTATTACCATGAGTGGAGGGTAAACCTGCCTCGAGGAATATCGAATATGTAGGGGTTTGAATGTGACCAGACTTGTCTTGTTATAAAAGGTGAAAGGATATCAGTGCCGTCAAAATATCAAAGTATTTGTTGATATTTCACATTGCATGTAACATCACATTGTTTGATGTGCGCTTCTGGCTATTTCAATGGGGCCACAACATGTTTTTGGGAGTGTTGTCTACCAGCTCTTCATTGGGGCATTGCAAAAGGGCAAGGCTTCGTCATTAGCTGTGTTTCTGGAGGAGGTGGGATGCATGAAATCTGAAAATCCTAATGTGTTATGTGTTTTCCTGGTTCTTTTAATAGTACTTTCACAACCTGAGGTACTTTGAGAGTTTAGGAAGTTAAGAAAACAGGAGACAAAATATGAAAGTGTTAGTGACAAAGATGCTTGAAAAAACCCAAAGAATTTTCTGTTTAAAGGGCAGTGGGGTGACGATGGTTTTCGACTGCACACTCCATATCTTCTATGCCTAGCAATACGTTTTAATCTGTATAATTATTTAATAACTGAACATTGTTTTTATAATATGTGCGTGCATGCACATCTTAATTATATTCAATAACTCCTCCCTGATTTTATAATTTATCTGACAAAGTGATGGCAAAAAACTTTGAAAAAGAGCATTTTGTATTGTTGTAAATTCTAATAATTTGCTTCTTCACCAAAGTAAACATTAATTACCTTTATTATTTACATTCAGTCATTATTTGCCAATCTTGCGTAATGAGAGCAAATCTAAATTCCTGGAAGTAAATAAATTTATTTAAACTGAACTGAAGAGTACATTTTTCCGATCAACAGTGAGTTGATATGTACGACTGCTTTATTGATAGTGGCAGTTTGCGCATCATGCAGTCGAGTTGTTCTCCCAGAAATTTACCCCAGAGTACCATTTGTTACCCCAGAGTAAACCACAAAACATTTATTTATGTTGCTCGCAGTACGAGAAGATCCGGATCACTTGTGGTTCCATCATCAAAAAATTGGCAGTGGAATTTCAACGAGGAGCTGAATATTTTACTGTTGAAGTCACAATAGCTCAAGTGTTAGAGCAGCAGCTTATGTGCCAAAGGTCGTGGGTTCAAATCCCACTCGTTACACTAATTTTTCATCACGACCAAAAACTTTAGATAAAAAGAATAATTAATTTTACTGTATGTACATGAATTTGATATCTCCTCAGACACTGCCCAATTCACTATGTGGTTTGCAATACAGCAAGGAGCAAGATAAATATCAATAAGTTATAATTAACAGAGAAAGGCCACGAAATACCTGTATTACAAATTATGCAATCATAGGAACTACCATCATTGCTCCTATGAAGCCAGACTTGCTCTAGTAGGCCTGGATTCTCTGGAGGATAGAAGAGTTTTGGCTTCTGTTGTGTTTCTGTGGAAGATCCTAAATAATTTTATTGACTCCCCGGAGATATTATCTTGTATTGGCTTTAGAGTTCCCCAGCATCAAACTACGGACCCATGAATTGTTTGATACTTCACGGCACTGGACCAAATACGGGTTACAGTATTCAATCTCCACTGTGCATTACTTAAATAAATTCGCTATCAATGCGGACCCTTTCTCCTTGTCCCTTTAGGTCTTTAAAAAAAATATTAAACGTGCTTTAAAATGTAATTGAGGGTTTATTTATTACTTTTGTTGTGCTATTTATTAATCTATTTATAATATTGATTTTTTGTTATAAGTGTAAATGCTTCTTTGCTGTTATTTTTATTGCTATTATTTTTATTTTTATATCCTTTTTTAGTAGTTTATATCTAATGATTGTTCTGTTGTGTTGCTTGACTGTCCTATGCCTGTATCTGACCTGTTTGGATTGTAAAACAAATAAAATAAAAATAATAAAGTCATGCCACAAACTGTACCTGTGTAAGGAGTTGACACCATTTCATCGCATTAACGATAAAGAAATAATATAAATTTGGTAAGATAAATTATAAAATCTGGGAGGGGTTATTGATTATAATTAACACGTGCATGCTTGCACATAGAAAAACAATGTTCAGTTAATAAATAATTATACAGATTAAAACGTATTTTTAGGCGTACAGGATATGCTAAACCAACAAGACCGCTAAACATTGCAAAATGGTTGTTTTATTTTTATTTTTTGTCTTATTTATTTATAATTAATATTTTATGGCCAATTAAGGCATACAGAAGAATATACATAATGTAAAAATAAATAAGCTATATAAATACAAGTAATATAAAAGATAAAAATTGAAAATAACTGCATTACTGGTATACATTGTGCCAAGATTTCTATCTTTTTTTTACTTTTAACTTCATGAAGTAAATTATTCTTAGGGGACGCCAGTCCCAGAATAAAGTTATTCTTCTTCTCCCTCAGCCTGATTGTTGATGTTGATGGATAGAGGATACTGGGACGTAGGGTTTATGCTTTTCAGGCACTGCAACGTGCAATCCTTTTTCTCAGTAGTATTAGATCATTGACTATTGCTACTACAATTTTTTTAATGCTAGATTATATCTCCATTGAGCTGTAAGTCCAAATTCCTTTCCTTTAGAGGAAGGTCAGAAAATGAATTGTACAAAAATAAGACAGTGTTTTGTTCTTAGTTGAAAATGAATTATCATGTTTTTGTAATATTTAGTTTCAGCACCTCCAGAAGGTACACCTGTATCATTGAGAAAAGTTAAACTAGCCGGTCCATTTATTCTTGGGCCGACTGTTGGCAATTCGCCTGTTAAGAGTATAGTCCAATGCTTGGCACGACTTCAAGGGACCGATGAATTTTATACATTAAAAGTAATTTAAGGAATGCCAAAACATAAATTTGTCAGACAAGAGTTTCATATAAGATTTTTCCCCACAGATACTGACTTTGAAGGAACCAAAGGAAGAAACTCAAGATGACCGCCAGGGTAAAATGCTTCTTCACTCAGAGTATTCTTTACTTTCATTATTACATGACCAACCGAATGTAATTCATCATCATGGATTTTTCAAGGTACGTTTATTATAATTTTATAATTTGTCTTTTGTTAAAGCAATAATTTAATAAAATCAATTAATTAGGATCGAGCATTTGAAGAAAAGGTCAATGCAGAGGGAAAACTTGTCTACACTGGTAGGATAATAAAACGAGTATGTCTTGTTCTGGATTGCCTTGTATCTCATGACTACTCGGCAAAAACTGCAGATTTAATAAACCTTCAACACTATGTGATAAAGGAGAAGAAATTGTCGGAAAAAGAAGCCACTCTGATACTATTCAATACAGTCAAGGTTGTTCACAGCCTACATGAGAGAAATATAGTTCACAGAGATCTGAAACTTGGAAATTTAGTGCTTCATCGGAGCACTCATAGAGTTATCGTAACAAATTTCTGCTTGGGAAAACATCTAGTAAGCGAAACAGACCTGCTGAAAGATCAAAGAGGATCACCGGCATATATTTCACCTGATGTTCTCTGTGGGAAACCTTATGTTGGTGAGTAATTGTTTATTTATTATTATGAAATTTTTTATAATTTAATAACATCGCATTAGGAAAACCTTCGGATATGTGGGCTTTAGGAGTTGTTCTGTTCACAATGCTTTACGGCCAATTTCCATTTTATGATTCAAGTCCTACACAATTGTTTAATAAGATAAAAGCTGCTGACTACCAAATCCCAAGGTAAAAGTTTTATTTGAAATTTTATAATGAATCGAAATGAGGTATTGCTTGGTTTTCAGCGATGGAAGGGTCAGTGAAAATATGATCTCTTTGATTAAAAATCTTTTGGTTTTAAAACCAGAAGAACGGCTGAAAACTCATCAAGTCATGGATGCCCTGTCTACAATTTACGCTTCACTAGAAGCTGGAGAATCTGATTTATTGCTGCAGGTAAGAAAAAATGGTGTTTTGTAGTATAGTTATAACCATAAAAAAATTTTTAAACCGTATATTGGGTGTGTGCATAGGTTTTTCATTTTTTCAAATTTCGACTATCATCCTTATAAAAGCTATTGGTACTTGCTACCCCGTTAGGTCTAGGGTGGAATAAAGTCCTATTGAAAGATATTGTTAAGAAATGTATATTGTAAATAATTGTAAATAATATTGTAAGAAAGTTGATCCCAAAAGTCAGTTTAGAATGTATTTAGCGACGTACACGACATTGAAGCAGATAACATTAATTTGAGGCATTGCTCATTGACAAGTTACAAGAGCGGCAGATGCCTGCCCAAATTTATGTGGAATTTGTGGTAATAACATAGTAACCAACCATGGTAGTTAACAAAGACCAGCTTCCTTGTGGAAAGCCTCACAAGCTAAAAAGCAATGACTTATTAGTGGCATTAGATGACAAGGACAAATTCTTTAGCAGAGATTTCGGAGATATTCCAGGTTCGCACAGTTATTCATTTAACATTCATTAATAGGGGGCCGGGGTAGCAGAGTGGTTAGCGTGAGATAAAGGGGCTCGTAGACCTCGCGGTTGTGGGTTCAATTCCCACCGTCGCCTCTGGGCACGCTGCCCTTCCCCCCCCCCAATGAATACGCATAATAACATTGTCATTGGCTAATATGCACAGAACATAAAGCCATTTAAAAAAAAAAAAAAAAAATTCCTTAATGAATCAGTACAATTATTACATATAGTTAAAAGAGGGAAAGATGTTCAAACAGGGAAGCAGCTCCAAAATAGAACCATCATAATATTAATAATAATCATACATTATGTAAAAACAGTATAAAAGGTAAACAAACATGATAGCAGTCGAAAATATATGTGTAAATAGAAATAAGGAAAATTAAAATAAAAAGGGTAACATTCATACTTCACGGCACTGGACCAAATACGGGTTACAGTATTCAATCTCCACTGTGCATTACTTAAATAAATTCGCTATCAATGCGGACCCCTTCTCCTCNATTCATTAATGAATCAGTACAATTATTACATATAGTTAAAAGAGGGAAAGATGTTCAAACAGGGAAGCAGCTCCAAAATAGAACCATCATAATATTAATAATAATCATACATTATGTAAAAACAGTATAAAAAGTAAACAAACATGATAGCAGTCGAAAATATATGTGTAAATAGAAATAAGGAAAATTAAAATAAAAAGGGTAACATTCATACTATTCCTCAAAAACTCAAAAATATTTCTGTTAAAAGCCACCTGACTGTCAACAAATGGATATGACACATTCAAAGAATGGGCAATTCTATAAACCCATTTTGTGGATGAGAGATTGGTTCTGCAAGAAGAAATGTAGAACACTTCATTCACTCGCAAACTCAGGCTAGGCACCCTTAAGCTGAGTTGTAATAAAATTTCTGGAGCACTAATAAAATCATTTAAGACCTTCCATCCGAATAGTGAAAAAGCAGCACGATGACGAGTAACCAAGGGATCCATATTCAATGTGTCTAGGGACATGGAATACATAGTGAAGTTGTGCTGGAGAGGATTGAGTTAAGAAATAAAGAGGTTTTAGAACTATAAAACTATAAGTAAGAGAATCCAACTCAGGGTTACGTTTCAAAACTTGATTCGAAGTAAGAACAAAAAGAATTAGTTTAAATGGCCCTAGAAAAAAAGGCTGTAAACCAGAAGTAGCGATCACCCAGACAGGATAACATGACATCCCCCACCAATCTGGGAAACAGAGCCCTGCAATAATTACACAGTTGATCAAATAAATAAGAATGTCGATGGGTGTCGCAACCCAAACAGGAGCCACATGATGTTTTCCATGAACCTGAAAAATATAAAGTTGCAATAGTTGGACAGCGATCTAATAAAAATAACTAACATCGAGTTATTTAGTGCTGAAGGGTTGTCACAAGGCCAAAAATATGGCGTGGGACATCATAAATTGGAATTACACTTCAACTGGGTGTGTGACGTCCGTCTTCGCCTGACCATCCGCAATGTGGGACTCCGACTTTTGATTTTCCTTTCCTCCCCTACTCCGGTAGAGAAGCTGGTATAAAAAGGGATGATTTGGAAATCAAAAGTCAGTCAAGACCAAGGACACTTATCTCAGGCAATCACCTTAGAGCACTGCCCTAGGAAAAGACCAAAGACTCACCCAAGGCAGTGAACAGTCGACTAGGAGTCGATCCGGAATAAAAGCAGCCACACTCCGTCTAGTACTTATCAAGAGGATTTAGCCATCTAGAGCCAGCGAGGACCAGCTGTTGGGCTCATTGGATCAGATCAACAGCCAAGAAAAGTGAAAAGGCGCTGGGGATCCTGTGTACACTAATCATGGCAAGAGTTTTGGGTAAGTCGCTTTGTTAATAGACATCCCAGATTTAGAGCTGGGGCTGACAGATTAATTAAGATTTTGAGTTGTAGTGTGTTAAAATAAATGTTGAATAATATAGTCTCTTCTTTATTAAATTCTAGAACCTCACCTTCCCCTATAAAATAATAAGTAGCAGTGAAGCGCTTAGGCCAACTTCTCTCTTGTTTCTTAGAGAAAAACAGTGAATGTAGAGATTATTCTACTGTCATGCAGTCACCACTTACAATTGGTTCAGCATGAATTGTCCCTCAGGAACAAAGATGACCATATGGCTTGTTGCGTTTAACATCTGAATAGAAATAAATGAGGAGGGTTTATTTCCTATGTGGTCACTGGATGTAAAAATTGCGTCCTTATGGAAAAACGTCCAGCTCTTGTGAAAAGACGCAACATCCTGTTTCACCATGACATGCCAGGCCTCACATAGCTGGACCCATTCAGATTAAAATTGCCGAGTTAGGCTGGCAACAAACATCCCACCCTCTACACTTTCCAGACCTTGCCCCTTTCAATTTTTACTTGTTTCGCTCCCTCACAACCACTTAAAAGGTAGATAATTTTTGATGGAACACTGTGAAAGTCAGAATTAAAGATTTCATCTTGTCTAAGTCATCAGACTTGTACAAAAAAATAAAATAAAACGTTTAAATTCTTTGACAATTAAATACTAACAATTTTTAGGTTGTACCAGATATTGATGATAAAAAAGAAGAGAAGGTTGAGATTGTAGAGCAGAAAAATGAGGCAACTTCAGATTATTTTAGAAACCCAACCCAATTTCGAGTGGCCAAAATAGTAAATACTAAATTACTTGTCTTATATATAAAATAAATTGTAATAATGTTTAATCTGCCATTTACAGGTGACAGTAAGACCAGAACAGCAGAAAAGACATGGACAAGTTCCAGTCCATCGTGTCGGTGAGGATGCGCGTGAAATAACACAGCAAGAATTAAACAGATTCCGTCATTTGCTTCCTTCCAACTTGAGAGTTGATTCTAACACGCCAAATCGGTCAGGAAGAGGTGCTAGGCTGACCATTTCGCACAATTTACCATGGTCACCACAATCGCAACGCAATCTTATCAACAGACTATCACTGTTCATAAGGTCACGAATTGATAACCCAGGTAATTTGACTTATAAGCTTAATTTTTGCTGAGTAGAATTCAAAAATAATTTAATTTAAAATTACAATATTTAAAATTGCAATAATAAAAACAACAGGAAATTCTGATTACATGTTTTGTTTTTGTTTCAGAACCTAATGCCAGCCAGTGAAATAAGTTTATTATGTATAAATAAAAATCATAACAATATATTTTTGCTAATCTATTACAAATATATGTATGTACTTGTTTGTACATAGCAATGTTTTATTTATAATTTCATTATTTTATCAATTTTATAAGTAATTAATAAATACCAATGATATTCACTTTTATTGTCACAGACCTTTATAATTTTTCTTCAATACAAAACAGTTTATAAAGGATCTTACAAATCAAAGATTACTGATTTATATAAGCTCAGAAATGACAAAATGGAGGGAAAATTAAAGAGGTGAGCTTGAGATGGAAAGTTAGTGACCAAGTGGATCGAAGTCACGGTAGATCAAGTGGTTGGGCAGCGGCATATCTAGCCGAAGGTCATGGGGGTTCGAATCTCGCTCATGACACTGATTTTTTTATCTCAACTAAACATCTTAATTAATTGAAATATATTAATTGGTCAAGCAGACCACAAAACTAGTGAATTTAATAAGTTAAAATTAAGTATATTTTCACTAAAGCTCTCCGTGGCCATTTCATTTATCGCCGGGAACCAAATAGATTACTCAACATTTGAAAAATGGCAAAACGGAGGGAAAATTCAAAAAGTTGGGGTTGAGATGGGAAGTTAGTGTCCGAGTGGATCGAAGTCACGATAGCTCAGGCGGTAGAGTAGCGGTGTATCTAGCCGAACATCGTGGGTTCGAATCCCGCTCGTGACATTGACTTTTTTGTCTGAACTAAAAACCCTAATTGAAAGATATTAATTGGTTAAGCAGACCACGAAACTAGTGAATTTCCCATAAGGTTGTGGGAATGGCCAATAATAATAATGGAGTCAGACTAGCGTCTCAACATGACTATAGGCTCATCATTATCCTGTTATTCTACTATTATAATACCATAAATACACTAACTCTACTTATCAATGATAAAGATCTTGTAATTCGTTTAAATCACTTAAAAGGTTGAGCCTTTGCCTAAAGGTTTAAAGTACAACAGTTGACCAAAATATGCTTTACAGTCAGAATGATAAGTACTCCACTTCGAATACATCAAGGACAAATTGGAAGATTGTTGTCTATTAAAATCCTATTAGTCAGATGTCTTATTCGCAATCTAGAGAAAATCACAAGTTCTTTTCTCTCAAGTTCCTCAGCTGACCATTTATGTACAACTGGCTTAATTTATTTCATACTATATATATTATATATTATGCAGGGTGGGCGACCAAGACCCGAGGGGTTAAATGTGGTTAAGTGTTTTTTATTATATATATATAATTTTGACTATATATAATCTGTTATATAGTAACCAATGGCGAGGGGGCAAAAGTTATGTATCAGTCACTATGATGCTAGTTGCTAAAAGATAAATGTGATTAAAAAAAGATGGACTAACTGAATAATAAAGCCATGTGATTTTCCTCCAGGAGCCAGTCCAAGGAGGATTGTTTCTGTTTGTTAGTGACTTACAATAGGCCATACAGGGTTGACAAACAAACACTCTTTGGACATAAGTGAAAATAAGTAGAGAGCATGTGTAGCATATCAGCTAGTATGATAATCATGCAGTGATTTTCTGGTTTCCCTTTGCTTTCTGTATGAAATATCTGAAAAATGTGAACATAGTATGGATGTTTTATGAGCTAAGGCTAATAATGAAAGTAAGTACCGTTACTTGGGTTAATTTTGTGTAATTTTGTGGCCATGGTTGAAAAGAGGCCTCTTTCTGCAACGAGAGAAAATCTGAAAAAAGATCATTCTCACCTAACTCCGAATGGGTCAAACAGGGTTGGCACAAATTCGACTGATTAATCAAGTACACATGAGCTGCAATTTTTGGACTTTTTTTAGAGAAGGGTCTAGTAAAGGTTGCAACCTTTTCTCCACTGCAACATGTACTGGTTAATTATGACCATACTGTGGAAAGTAAGCTTTGCTTCACAAAACTTAGCAGTTTCTTCGGTGCCACTTCACATACTTATCTTGGTGTGAAAATTTAGGGATGGTTAGGTGGTTCCTTCCGTGCACAGTTTCCTAGGTTGCTTTCTTTTCCAGTCCATCCACTCTCGTCGTCTTCCTTACATCATCCAATCCCTCCAATTCAATTCCTCACATCTCACTCGTAAGACCCGCTCATCCCCAATTGACCTTATCCTTCCACAACATACAACCCATACCTTCGAAAGATCCTTTCTGATCCGAGCCCCTAAACTCTGGAACTCCTTCCCCTTTCTATTCATCATGCTGCCTCCTTTACCTCCTTTAAATCCCACCTGTATAATCACCTCCTCTCTCTCTAAGCAGAGACCTCACATTAACATTTGTTATTTTTAATATTTTTGTAATTTTCTCTTCTGGCATGCCTTACTGGTATACATTGTTCTATCTTTTTTTTTTACTTTTAACTTCATAGAAGGAACTTCTTTTATTTATTTCATGTAAATTATTCTTAGGGGACACCAGTCCCAGAATAAAGTTATTTTTCTTCTTCTTAAAATTGCCTTACCAAAGATGCTATACTATATGGGCTAGTGTTTTATATTTATATGTGGTTTCACTCGACAGAGTCAAGTTTCTGTTTCTGCTTCGCCCACATCTTTAAGTTAATTAAGGGCATTGGCCGGTATAGAAGCCTCTAATTTTCCTCAAATCTTTCCTGCTGAGATAGATCATCTTCCTTTTTGAGAGATTAATAAATATCATATCTTGCCTAATACCAAGTCCTAATGACAAGTTTTTAGCTCCAACTTAGCACACTCTGTATTTTCCCCCTCGACAACTTAATCATACAATAATTTCCACTAATGAAGAAACGAACAAAAGGCCAGCGAGGTGATGAAGCTTTAGGTTGATTGTATGAAATAAAACCTTGTCTACCTGGTTCGACTTCGATACACAGAAATTAATATTGAAAGTGAAATTATGAATGCATCAGAAGTGATTTCTGACCAGGATGATCAGAGATGATCAAAATACAAAGGAATAAACATGACATTAGAATCCAGCAACAATTTTTTTTTCAAACGTTTATATATTAATTTGATATAATAGGTTGTCAAACTTTGAACAATTGATAATAAATTAGGCAGTTAAGGGTCATTGATTCAGTAATTACAAGTTTAATTAGTTTTCTAAAACTTTATTTTTATTTCTTGTATAGCATTCAATTTTATTTATCTTTAACCATTGTCCTAATAATCTTGTCCACCTTTAATTCACCCTTTATAGCTCCTTTTGGAGATGGTGGGATAAAGGCACCTTTCTTTGTTTTAGTGGTGGCTCTCTGCCGTTTTGCAGCGAAATGTACAAGAATGAAGAATATACCACCAGCCATCAAGGCAGAACCTCCAACATAATTTGTGGCATAGAAATCATTCAGTACAGATCTTGACATTTCTTAAAAAAGACATAATTAATCAAAATTTTAAAGTAGTACTTTATATGTAATACATCAAAAATTCCTTTATTAGCTACAAACTATTAAACGTATATAAAAAAACTGATTAAATCAAGCACCTGCTAGTGGTACACCTATAAATGATCCTGCAGCCTGAATAGTAAAAGTAAATCCCATTGCTCTTGTCAAATTTTCTAAACCTAGATACTCTACATATAACATGCTCCTTAGTGGAATGAACACACCTGAAATTGTATACAAATTTGTTTGTTTGATCGTTTTCGTTTTACGGAATGAAAATAGGTACCTGCACACATTCCTAAGAGGAAAGAGGTACAGATTAAATACCAAGTATTTGCATAAAGTGTCATTAACAAGTAAACTACACCTGCAGAAACCATCCCAAATGATACTACATGAATAGCGTGCAGAGCAGGGGTACACATTAGCAAAAGACCTACAGTTAATCTTGCTAGCGTAACACCAAATCCCAGCGCTGGGACAAAAAATGTACTGATAGTCTCATCAATACCTTTTTGGATATATGTCCCTAAAATTATACCCTGTATATTTATATGTTGTAAGAAAAATTAAATATATTATCTAAAGATGATCATACTTTTAAGGTAGATGAATGGTATGAAAATACCAAAATAATAGCAAAAGCTTGCTCCTAGGAGTAAAAGGTAGACTTCATTCTTTAAAAGACTAAATGCAAGCATTTCCTTAAGTGGTTTTACAATTGCTTCAGGGCACAGTGTACATTTATATTCTTGCTCTTCTAAAATATCTTTTCTTGAAGGAAAACGCATCAATGACATAGCTAAATCTTGAGATCCCTAAAAAAATATATAGAGAAATACATAAATACATAAACAGGTAAAATTAAGAAAAAAAGGAGCATTTTTGTTTTAAAAAATGAAAGAAAGCTGCAAGTCAGGGACAATGGTAAATAAATAAAATACTCCCAAAATTATTACAATACACTTACTACATTCCTTGTTACCATAAGGCGAGAAACCTCAGATTGATAAAATATATCTTCTTTGTACATTGGCCTGGAGACCAACTTTTCTGGATATTTGCAGCAACAAATTTTGAACCAAAGTTCTTTTAAAGTCGCTTTCGTTTCAGGCATTTCAATTACTGATGTATATGACAATTTCTTTATTCTTGGTCTCTGAGCAACTGATGAAGCAATGGAATCATGCCTTCTTTCCCTTAAAATAAATATATTAAATAAATACTGTCAATAAATTATAATATAATTTCAAAAATTTAAAATGTAATCAAATTAATATAATTAAAATTATAAATACATATTATTATATTGTCAAAATTGTGATCTGTTGGTTAGCATACTAAACAAATAATTTTACAAAGAGCTTAAACGTATATGTAATTTTTTTTTTAACATGATAACTCAACACATAGACAATCTATTAAAAGAATTATGATTAAAACAGCAAATTAGTTTAAAAGTATTTATATATTTATTAAATTATTTATATATAAACTTAAATGGTTTTTGCTCTAAATATAGTTTGAACAAGTTTAGAAGAGTAAATGTGTATATACTGTGATAAATTTGTGAAATAATGTATATCTGTGTAGAACTAATAGACAATAATTACAATTTTTAGCGTAAGTTAGCACTTAACATTTTACCAATTTATAAAACATTGCTAAATGTTATATTACACTAAGTACATATATGAATACCTTTAAATGTTTACCTCTCCAATCTAAATAAGGACGGGAATGTTGCAGATGGCACTCTCCATATTCAAGAAACTTCTGGGCCTTAACGACCTTTTATTGAACACCCTAAAAAAAGAAATACAAAATTATATTTTGATCGTCTAGATTAAATTATCTATCAGGCAATGCGACTTTGATATAGACAGTGGTAGCTCATGAATAAGGAGAGACCACCAACATACATTACCGTGATAAACCTATATTCTGACAAAAAAAAAATATCAGCATAGTAATTAGATTATTGTTTCTTTTGATTATGACTGAGTGTTAAACCACATGAATGGTAAACTATAAATAATTAACTGATTATTCGGAAATTGTGAGATGCGATCTGGTGTGATGTAGGTTTCAGAAAAACATTTTCTTTATCGTGCTAACGTTTCGATCTTTTATAATTAATTAAGGTTTTTAGTTGAGATAAAAAGTCAATGGCACGAGCGGGATTCAAACCCACGATCTTCGGCTTGATACGCCGCTGCTCTACCACTTGAGCTATCTTGACCTCGATCCACTCGGACACAAACTTCCCATCTCATCCGCACCTTTTGAATTTTCCCTCCTTTGAAAAATGGCAAAAAGGAGGGAAAATTCAAATGGTGCAGTTGAGATGGGAAGTTGGTGTCCGAGTGGATCGAGATCACGATAGCTCAAGTGGTAGAGCAGCGGCGTATCAAGCCGAAGATCGTGGGTTCGAATCCCACTTGTGCCATTGACTTTTTTACCTCAACTAAAAACCTTAATTAATTATAATATATTAATTGGTCAAGCGGACCACGTAATTAGTGAATTTAAGTTTCGATCTTTATCGAGTTCATCTTCAGGACTAAAAGTGTTTGTTTTCTCCGTAATTGTGCCATTCTTGTGTGTCGTGTTGGGCACTCTCAACATGGCATGCAAGAATGGCACAATTACACAAAAAACAAATACTTTGAGCCCTGAAGATGATCTCAATAAAGATCGAAACGTTGGCACGATAAACACAATTAACAATGAAAATATTTAAATCAAAACAAACAAATATAACAGAGCTACCACTGGTATTGACTGTGTTACTTTGATTACTTAACTTTGATATTTTAAACTTTCTAAATAAACTTCTAAATCAAATTACAGTTGAAATTTTTTAAATTATATTGTAATATAATATTATTGTGTGATTTCATACATTCCAGTATAAGGAGCAATATTTTTGACGTTTATAATAGACTGCCGAACACCTTCTGGCTTTTCTTCTGTCAACTCCACTACTACCATGGGCGGCTTCCGAAGGAGAAGTGATAAAAACATTGAAACAGTAAACAATCCTTGAAATATTATACATTTTAATAGTATAAAATGAAATTTTTATTTTATAGTTTTTTTTTATAAACCTCCTTCTATCAAAAAGAGATAATTCCATTTCCAATATTCATGAACATACTCTGAAACAAGTGGTATTATAAGGCAAGAAGCACCAGTTGAACAGCTTGATATTCCCATTGCCAATGTACGTTTTTTCTCAAACCAAAATCCTGGGCAGGTCATGATCGTCATATAAAGGAATGATACACCAATTCCTAAATAAATCAATTTCATAACGTCTCAACATTGTATATGATGCAATTCACATACCTGCTAACACGGAATAACACCCAAAAAGTGCATAAATGTTTTCAAAGAAGTAACAACTTGAAAACGAAGCTGCTGCTAATGATGATCCCAGGAACATCATTGCCCTGAATCCATATCTGTTCACAAGACCACTTGCTATGGGACCTACATTTAAAACAGAATTTCATAAAATGCAGAATTTCCTAATTTTTTTACCCTTTTCATGAAAATTTTGAAAATTACTAATGTTTTTCATTGTTATCTCAAATGATTAAAAATAGTGCTCATCAGAATGAAATGGTTTAATAAAATTTAAAACAATGACTTTAATTAATCTTTATTAGTCCTGAAAAATGAATTCTGAAAATAGAAAGTATTGATGTAATATAATTATCAAAAATAATAATGGTCACATGACCTAACAACAAGGATAATATCTTTTAATAATTTTAAATTTTATAATTGTCATCAATTGTCGTCATTTGTTATGTCTAGAGCCCGGATCTATATGCAATTGCTTATTATTTTTGTTAACGTTTACAAATTATTTAATTTAATTACACCTCTTTGGTACAATAGTTTAAATTTTATTCTGCATATTTTTGCAAATTCAGTGAATATTGCTTAAATTTGCATATTTGAAGAATATTGCAAGATTGATTTTTTGTTAAATAGAGAAATAATAATGAATTAGGCAAGTAAGGACATGTGAGGAAAAAGGTAACATCTTAAAATTTGATTTGCATTTGTTAACTTTTTAGGGATAATGACATACAAACTGATACTTTAGAATTGGGTAAAAATAATCCGTATCTTTTTCAGTTACCCTTTCCAAAACTTCTAGGAGCAGATTTTAGTTTTTGCTAAAAAAAATTCTGAAAGACAGAAAGGGGAAAGAAATAGGAGCCTCAATTGAAACACAAAAATAGTCAGTGTCAATCCTATATTTTGATCCTACCTAGTAAGCCTAAAAAAATGCCAAAGGAATTATATTTAAGCATAATAATAATATTTATAATTATATTAAATATGTATTATTATATTTAAACATAATAATAAATCTTATACATAATAATAATATTAATATTATTAATACTTAAACTTAATAATAATATTAATAAATCTTTTTATGTAAGTTTTGGTTGATATGAAAAAGTTAATGTCACAAGAGGGATTTGAACCCACGACCTTTGGATTCCACGTGGATCGAAGTCACGATAGCTCAAGTGGTTAGAACAGCTGCATATTTAGCCAAAGGCCGTGGGTCCGAATCCCACTCGTGACACTAACTTTTTCATCTCAACCAAGAATTTAGGTACAAATATAATTAATTGAACTGATTGCAAAATAAATTAAAAAGACAACCTTGACAAAAATAATAGATTGACTGAATTGGGAAAATTTATAAAATCTTATTACGAAATAATTATGTTGTTATACATGGAATCGATGGCCAAGTTATTTTTTCTTAGAAGTATACTCCTATCACCCCTGTTGATGTTAAAAACACATATACATATATTTTATAAGTGATCAATACTGTAGTTTGACAGAATGAAACATTGAAATGTATAACGTTGTCCATTTTAATTCATATCATGAGTTTAATTAAGCTTAGTTATTTACTTTATATAACACACTCAAAGACAAAAACTGAACACCCCATATTTTGTTGTTTATTTCAAAATGTATGCATTTATGTATGTATATTAATTACAAATATTTAGTTTAATGTAAACCAAATTAAATGAGATCAGAAATTAATGATTTTTAATTAAAATATTTAATTGTGATGGTTTGAAAGAAAATTCGCCAAAAAATCATTTAGTGATAGAATAAATTGTTAGTTAAATTTTAATGTAACACTAGTTTTTTACTCATACAAGCAAACCACGACTATACATGCACTCAGAGATACACATTTATGTATGTAACAATTTTTACCCCGTTTCCCTTAAAATCAGAACAGGGGGCCCAACAACCCACTTTCGTGCCCCAGAATTATCTTTATGTCAGGTGCCATGCCTACTCGCTCCCTGTAAGGAGCCAAGGCGTGACACTCCTCAACCAATTGTAATTAATAAAAATACATATAGTTTAAAATTAAAAACAAAATACGAGTCTTTTTTTTAGTGTATTTTAAATTATATGCTTTTTTATTGCTTGTGTGTCTAAAATATTTCTGTCCAGTTTCTTTCAAAATAAATATATACTATACCAAAAAAAGTTTAGATTAAAAAGAAATTAGTTAATTATAAAGTCGGGTGATGTTTCTGGCATTCATTTTCGGTATTTTAAAGCAAATTATACAATATATTTGAGGATTTTTTATTGCATATAATATGACATATTTAAAGAATTTTATTGCATATAAATCCGTATTCTAGGTTTATATTATCAAAGATAAGGATTATGGATAATAAAAACAGCATTCAAACACGAAATATCACACTGTAGTACTGATACAAGACAATACAAAAAAATAAATTATAGTTATACAGTTCTTTGTAAAAAGACTAAAAAATTTAATTGTTTCTACAACACAGAATTAATACAGCCGAAAAATTTACGAATAAATATGAACAAAACCAACTTATACAACTTCGCTAAGTTCATGAAATTAAATGTGGTTGTTGGGCTTGACTCCTAATGCTAGAGGAAATTAAAGGCCAAAGAAGAAACACACACACACACACACAAAAATGTTTGTCGTAAAATTGACAAACTTATAAATGTTTGTGCGAATTAACTAGCTCTGGATCCCAGTATGGAAATTAAAACACAGCTGCTAACGATTTACAAGAAACATCAATTTACATACCCATACAATAGAGGAATGCGTTGAAAACGGAAATGAGCCAGGACACCAGGCTGGGAGAGTATCCGAATGACTTGGTGATGTTTGGCGAGATCATGGCAAAACTGAGGGACACTGAATCCATGCAAAAGTTGCCGAAGCAACACGCGAAAATTATTACCCAGCCATAGCCTTTATCCGGTGGGACGGCGACGAGATGAGAGT
This sequence comes from Cimex lectularius, assembly GCF_000648675.2. NCBI lineage: Eukaryota > Metazoa > Arthropoda > Insecta > Hemiptera > Cimicidae > Cimex > Cimex lectularius. Next base: position 872,835 of record NW_019392979.1, on the reverse strand, counting down.
ACCTTTCGGTATCGTCATTGGCCCTCGACTTCTCCACTTTGGTGGATACCATACCAAAATTACTTCAATTTCTTACACTCCTTGTTTCACACTGAACCATGTGTTTGTATGTTCTAAAACTATTTATCATTAAATAGTACTCACAACACCTGTTAACAACGTCTGCTGACTAAACCTCAAAATATATTACAATTTATTTAGACAACAGCCTTAACTAAACACCGATGTTTTTGGGGCGTCGGGGGCCGCAACGGTACCGTTGACACGGCGCTCATCACTGTAAGATAAAGGTCACCGGCACCCCGAGGGTTGATGTAACCTCTGCTCTTCCGAACCCTAGTTAAAAAAAAAAAATGCTTGGGATTAATTCTACCTATTAATCTATTTTGGTTAAATATCTCTCTTGTTTGAAGACAAGTTTTTAATGTTTAAAGAGAGCAGTTTTTAACTGTTGGTATTCTTAGGAGGAGGATTATTTTTTGATTATTCGGAAATCGTGAGTTGCGGTCTGGTGTGACAGGTTTTAGAAAAACATTTTCTTTATCGTGCCAACGTTTCGATCTTTATTGAGATCATCTTCAGTGCTCAAAGTGTTTATTTCCGAGTATATGTGTCATTCTTGTCTGTCGTGTTGAGAGGGCCCACTGGCCTCACTAGATATTGACGTCTTATGTACCGGTATATAAGACAAAGGGACCGGGTTCTAATCCAGCGGGCCTGAATACAATCACAATATACATACGAATGGGCTTTTTGTCATAAATACCGGCACCCAGTAAAATACAAATAAAGAATAAAATGGATGGAATTAAAATGTTAAAACATCAGGGGCTTTAATAATCAGACAGACAGACAGGGAGAGGAGAGAGAGAGAGAGAGAGGAGAGAGAGAGGAGTGAGAGAGGAGAGAGAGAGAGAGAGAGAGAGAGAGAGAGAGAGAGAGAATACTTTATACTGGGGGGAATCCTCTAAGAATAAAAAAAACATGACAAAAATTTTAAAAAAACTCTCTGAGCAATAGAACAGTAATTAAAACTGGTTAAGTATAATAAGTTATAAAAAATAAAAGGAAATAAGTCGGAGGGAGAGAGAGAGAGAGAGAGTGAGAGAGAGAGAGAGAGAGAGAGAGAGAGAGAATATTTTATTCTGGAGGGAATCCTCTAAGAATAAAAAAAACATGACAAAAATTAAAAAAAAAACTCTGAGCAATAGAACAGTAATTAAAACTGGTTAAGTATAATAAGTTATAAAAAATAAAAGGAAAGAAGTGAAAGAGAGAGGGAGGGGGAGTGAGAGAGGGAGAAAGAGAGAGTGAGTGAGAGAATACTTTACTCTGGGGGAATCCTCTAAGAGTAAAAAAAACATGACAAAAATTAAAAAAAAAACGCTCTGAGCAATAGAAGAGTAATTAAAACTGGTTAAGTATAATAAGTTATAAAAAATAAAAGGAAATAAGTGAAAAAGAGAGAGAATTCTTTATTCTGGGGGGAATCCTCTAAGAATAAAAAAAAACTACAAAAATTAAAAAAAAAACACTGAGCAATAGAATATAGAACAGTAATTAAAACTGGTTAAGTATAATAAGTTATAAAAAATAAAAGGAAAGAAGTGAAAGAGAGAGGGAGGGGAGTGAGAGGGGGAGAGAGAGAGTGAGTGAGAGAATACTTTATTCTGGTGGAATCCTCTAAGAATAAAAAAAACATGACAAAAATAATAAAAAAACTGAACAATAGAATATAGAACAGTAATTAAAACTGGTTGTATAATAAGTTATAAAAAATAAAAGGAAATAAGTGAAAGAGAGAGAGGGGGAGAGAGAGGGAGAGAGAGAGAGTGAGAGAGTGAGAGAGAGAGAGAGAGAATACTTTATTCTGAGGGGAATCCTCTAAGAATGACAAAAATTTTTACAAATCTGGCACGAATAAATGAAGGTTTGACGTTAACATCAAGTAAAAAAAGCTGAATTCGCACAATACAAATTATAAAAAAAAGAAACAATAGAAGCAATAATAAGGATTTAGGGAAAAGTAGTTATAATAAAGAATTCTCGGTCTTTTGCCAACATAATCATATACTGTAAACTTAAATTTATTGGCATATGTTTTCATTTGTTATTCCAACAAATTATTCAATTATGATAATGATTATTATTATAATATAGGATATGATTAGTACCAATTTTATCCATCTCGTTGAGATAAGTACTTCAGTTTCGTTTAAACATAATTAAAACAAAAATAAATAAAAAGAATATCCTCAATATATGTGTATTTTTATGTTCAAAGCTTTTCTATTCTGTTTTTCGTCAAAGGTGGATTTGATTAGACATAAATTATACGTTTATTTCTCACTAACATCTTTACAAGTCGTGCTGGATACAGAAGAATGGCCGACAGGATAAGGAAGGAACCGAATATAGTGTAAATCCATGCGTAGGAACCAATCGTGATCTTCAAAAGGACTACAAAGGCAAAAAATGTATGGCGTAACAGTACAAAAATAAAGAAAACAAAATTTAAAAAAAAAAAAAAAAAAAATTTAAAAAAAAAAAAAAAAAAAATCAAACCGGCAAATGCGATCCCGAGGAATGCAGACATACCATCGAAGAAGGAGTAAACGCCCATGACGTTCGTCAAATTATCCAATCCCGCTGCGTTGAAAATAATCGTCAAACGCAAATTGCTCAAACCTTTAATAAACGAAAAAATTAAAACTAATTAAGCGTTAAGAGAAATACGTAAGGACGTCAAAAACCTCCTATGGCGCCTAGCAGGACAGAATAGCAGACGTGATAATAATACTTGTCTGTAAAGTTGCTAGCTATTGAAGCCACTCCTCCAAGAAATAATATATGCGCGTAAAATATTTCTTCCGTAAACATATTAACAAATATCAACAGCATAGATCCCATAAGTTTTCCGAACAAGTTTCCAAATCCAAAAAAGAAATAAAAATATAGAGACGTCCGGAAGGAATATCCCAAGTTGATGGCTCTTTCTAAAACGTCAATTCGTTGAATGTTTTATTTCCAATTAAATTTGAAAATGTATACCTTTAAGCAGGATGTACGGCGTATGAAATCCTATCGTTGAGGTGGACATGACGACCATTATCAACATAATCGATGGACATTTCAAAATCGAAAAATCCCACATTGTAACGAGGACTCTGAAGAAAGCTTCCCTCCTGCATTTCCTTTCTTCCTCTTGCATCAAATCCATGGCTGTTGGCGCTCTGGTCATCCCCATGTGATAATCAAGCTGGGTCTCCTACAACAAAGAACAAAATCGGAATGGTGTACGTTGTCCTCTCTCCAAAGCCATCTGACAATTATTTACCTGTGTCCTGTATTTAGTCAATTTTCCTATGTTCCCCTCGAAGAATATGTCAGTTCTGTAAAAAGGCCGCGCGCCGGACCGCACAACTGATGGGTTCATGACGAGCGTGATGTTCTGATAGCAGAACGGATTTGGCTGGCGTTTCATCGGATAATCTATACAGCTCATTTGATAACGTGAACTGATTGTAGCTTCTATACTAAAAATAATAAAAGCATAGTTCATTAATAACATAGAATCAAATTTCAGATCATTGAATCTATTCATGTTTTGTAAGAAAATTATTCAGAAATCGTGAGATGCGGTCTGGTGTGATGTAGGTTTCAAAAAACATTTTCTTTATCGTGTCAACGTTTCTATCTTTATTGAGATCATCTTCAGGGCCTGGGATTTACAAACATTATTTAAATTTAACAAATACATGTAGGATGTGGAAAAAAGTGAATTTATACAGTGCAAAAAAATATTTTTTTTATTTATTATATTCAATCCAACAAAAGTAGAAATAGAGTAGAAATACTTTGATTGAATATAATAAAAAAAAATATTTTTTTGCATTGTATAAATTCACTTTTTCCAAATCTTACATGTATTTGTTAAATTTAAATAATGTTTGTAAATCCCAGGCCCTGAAGATGATCTCAATAAAGATCGAAACGTTGCCAAGATAAAGAAAATGTTTTTCTGAAACCTACATCACACCAGACCGCATCTCACGATTTCCGAATAATCATCGATTAACGGTCACTAATCACCACACACTTTTGTAAGAAATGTAAAAAAATGAGATTCCACAACATTTATTGAAATTTTGTTGTGTCTGTTTGTAGTGTAATTGCATTCGATCATCAACATTCTACAAAAAACATTTAGGCACGTGGAAATGCAAAAATACCCACCACGAAATATGCAAGAACACATCTGACAAACAAAACCAGCGAAAAATGGCAGACGAGAAAAAACAGACAATTAACTACACGTTAGAATTTTATAATACGGAATATATTTTATAGAATATATAGAATATTTAGAATTTTTTCCAGAAAACATTCACATATACACATTATTTCAGTAAAAACAAAACGAGCATTTTTCCTGCTTGCAAAAGCCTCAGTCCTCAGAAATAAATAAGAATACAGTTTTCTTCGTAGTATTAGTTAATTTACAATTGACTTACGCGTTAAGTCCAACTATGTCTTGAACAGAAGGATAGCATAGATTGTTGTGTACGTTGAATATCTTGTAGGCACAGGATTCCTCGAGCTGATCCAAATTTGAAGCCAGGTAATCGGCTTCTTCGTAATCATGGAACGTAACTTTTTTTGTTCCTGTTTTTCGATGCGATTTAGTTATCTTTATATTCGATCCTGCTATGTTTCCCATGAAGAATGACATTATCAGTAGAGGAATACAGCCCACTGGAAAACAGAACGGAAAATTTTCAATAACTGCCTACGAAGGCGGCATACAAGAATTTACATCCTAAATAAAGAAGAGTGTATTTGATTGGCTCGTTGTAGTCATCCTTCTTTATGATCAGTTCGATCAACCAAGGCGTTATGAGTGTGCCGATCGGCTTTCCCATTGACGAAACAAAATTGACAATCACTCTTTTCCTTGAGAACCAAAGATTCGGAAGGACAAATGCACAACTGTAAATCATACTACTTCCGAGACCTAAAACTTGCGATAAATGTTCTGGTTAATTTCTTATTAAAATACCAAACGAAGATTGTATGCGTTTCAAAAATTACTTACCACCTCCTATGCTAAACAAAAACCCACTTAAGATGCCATCGCCTACAAAAAAACATAGGGTGAAGCTCACGAAAATGATCACTGATCCTATGAAGCTTACTATCCGAAATCCATGACAATTACTTATAGCACTAGCAATTGGAACTGAAAACAAATATTTATTATTCATAAAATTTAACAAAAATTTACCACATCATCTCCATTCAGTCATTAATTTTGCTTGGTGTTTTTTTAATATTGTCTATAATACTACTGTTCAGTAAAAAGGAAAACTTATCATCATAATTTAATCGCTAATGTTGGTAATGTATTAAAGTTGTTGTTATTTGGAATATAATTATAATGATTAAATTGTGAGGAGGACTTACGGGTGAATTAAGTTCCTTAAACCAAATAAAGTAAATAAAACAAAATATTCCCTTTTAAACGTAATAATACCCCTGATATTAATGATAAACAATAAAAATAACAATCCTCGATAAAATGTAACTCAAGTTTAGCAGAGCGCGGAGTAAGATGAGCTCCTCTTTAAACACAAAGAAAAAGGGGGAAAACTAAAAATTATTCCGCCAGGAGTTTTATTAATAATATTTTAAAAACCATTTACATGCTATGTATTAAAATCCTATACCTTCCCCTATCTTTTATTAACCATCCCAATCACCAAATATACAGAAATAATAATACACACTGATNTATATATATATAAATTACGAGGGTTCGCAACATCAGAGGTCATATAAACCCTCAGGGTGCCGGTGTTTTTGAAAAAAAGCCCACTTGTATGTCGGGTTCGAATGCAGGGCCGCTGGATTCGAACCCGGGACCTTTACCTTACAGTGACGAGCGTCGTGTCAATGCCTAAACCGTTGCGGCCACCGACGCCCCCCAAAAACTTAAACTTTAATGTTTTATGTTTATTTATATTTTGTATGTCTGGTTGTAAAAATAAGACATGTAAAAAGAAAATGTGTATTATCTAATTCTAAAAAAAATGATAATAATAATAAACAATTATTTAGCATAGGCGAAATACAGAAAATTAAAAATAAATAAAAATGTAAAAAAATATTGTCCCCTTTAATATTTAGTATTTCCACACCTAGCAGGAATAATGTCCGTTAAACTCCTTTGCATTTCTTGGAAAAGATTTCTGATAAAATCAACGTAATTGTTTCCCATTCGTCAAGAAATCGTTTCTAACGCTTATAGAATGTTTTGACCTAGGATTCGCCATCGTACTGGTCGCTTAAGTTGGTCCCAAATGTGTTCGATTGGATTCAAAACTGGACTTCCAGCTGGCCACACCAAGCACTCAATTCCAACCTCATTCAGGAAGACATCCGCAGCGCGTGCTCTACGGGGCCTGGCATTATCCTGCATTAGCAAGACTCTCTCACCGATGTGGGAGCAAATGGTACTACTTATTCTTCGATTGTTCTGTAAGTACTCGGTGAAGTTAGAGATCTTCCTCGCACAACGACCAATTCGGTGTGGGTTTCCAAGAAAATGCCAGCCCAATACATCAATGACCAACCATAGCAACCTGAGGAACCAAACAGCATGGGGTGTACCTTTTTCCTGAGTGTCTGCATATGAAATTACGCCCAACTCAAAATTTGAGGCCAACTCTCACCTCACTGTTAAGAGAACTTGCTAATTGAAGCCTGGCCATTTTCAGACTTTTGGTAAGAAGAGGTCCGAGAGCCGGGAGCTGGGTCCTGAGGTTATTTACATTGAGTTTATTTTACAGTCCTGGAGGAAATCAAAACATTTCTGACTTCTCTTACCCGATTTCTTAACGCATTTCCCGTAATGCTGCTGTTTTGTAGAACCTGATGACGGATGAATTATCGTCTCTCTGGTCTGAAGACCTAGGTTGACCAAGCCCTATGGCCTTCTAGTGTGAAGTCCTGTTTCTCTAGCGCGGAAGAACCGGAAGAACTATTGTATAGTGATTTACCCTCAGATTCCTCCGACCGACTTCGCGCTGGCTGTATCCTTCCTCTAACCCTGACACTGTCATACTCACTCAAATGTCTGCCTGGAGACATTGAAAAAGGTTACAAAATAAGAATAATATCAAATGAAATCAACAAAAGAAAGAGATTAACGAAAAGAGAATATGAATTCTCTAGGTCCCTAACCCTACTGTTGCTGAGCACTTTCCCACGAAATCCAAAAATGGATCCTTCATGAGTCCAAAACTTCGTGGAGGAACACCCCAGGCAAGAGGCAGGCGAAGAGATTCATATAAGGGCCAGACTTACAAAGGAATTACTGGAAGGAAACTACAACTTAACTGGTTATTCTGGTTGGACTCCTGACAAGGAACTGCCGCTTAAGAAGGCTATACACCGGATAGGTGTACTGACGGAATAAATATTGTGCAGATACTGCCAGGAAGAAGAGGAGACCGAGAACATATTGTATGTTTATGTGAGGGCCTATGGAGGTGTAGATCATTGCAAAATGAAGAGGAAAATCCTCAAGCAAGATCCTATTCTAAGGAACCGCAGACAAGGCTATAGGGGTGATTAATTAAGGTCGTGGTGCGGACTTTGTGCCCGCATCATTTAACCCTCCTTATTTCTAACATTAACATTACAACACAGATCCTCAGATATATCTTTTAATTCTCTAATGTCCACATTAACTTTCAATTATGGTTTCTCGGATATGAACTGGAAAATCGACCTGACCTGACATTTTTTAATGACAATTTATTAATTTGTTATTGAAAAAATCTATCGTGTTGGTTGTTCCGAAGGCTACTGAACTTCCTAGTCAGCCTATTTTCTGGTTTGGTTTATGTAAATAATTACTAAACAATTACGATCAAAACGTGCTACAAGAAGTCATCGGTGCATTTATAGAACTATTTGTGTGAAATGAAATTATGTAAACATTGAATTCACTAGTTTTCGTGGTCCGCTTGACTAATCTTCCAATTAATTAGGGTTTTTAGTTGAGATAAAAAAAAGTCAATGTCACGAGCGGGATTCGAACCCACGACCTTCGGCTAGATATGCCGCTACTCTACCACTTGAGCTATCGTGACCTCGATCCACTCGGACACTAACTTCCCATCTCAACCCCACCTTTTTAATTTTCCCACCTTTTTGCCATTTTTCAAATGTCGCGTAATCTATTTGATTCTCGGCGACAAATGAAATGGCCACGGAGAGCTTTAATGAAGGGGTACTTCATTTTTACTTATTAAATTCACTAGTTTTTGTGGTCTGCTTGACCAATTAATTAAGGTTTTTAGTTGAGATAAAAAGATAAGTAAACATTTTTAAATTACTATTTCTCTTGTTTAGATTTATGTAAATTTTGTTTGTTTTTTAATGAAAATAAACTATACGTATTGTCTACAACTTATCAGACCGTAGAATTATATCAGCTAGTCCAGAGCCGACTTGAGTTAGTCATTAAATAATTAAAGAAACAATATATTCTCCAAATAATCACATGTACACTACTGTCGTTCAAATATAATTGGTACTTTACCAAACATGACTCGAAGCCCGACGAAGATCGCTCCGAAGATGCCGTAAGTTTTGAAATCCACAGTAGCGTAGTAGCAGAGGGCAATCGGGTGGATAAAGCAGTTCTGTAAAAACGCTAAGGTGACGTTGAACCAGGCGAGTAGGCCTCCATCGGGCGGAATAATCACTTTTGTTTTGCACTCCCCCGGGTTGTACTTAGGCATCAAGTTTAAGTATAAGAAAATCTTTTCAACTATCACGATCAAACGAGAGGGCTGCCAGTATACACCCATTGGAGCCAGCCACTAAAACAATTTACCGCACATGGATATGTTTTCCAAACGCAGATGGCAACGAGAGACTAAAATAAAACTATTTTGAAGGGAAATTTTGAATTTTATTTATAAAATATATGTACAGGTATCAAACAACTAGGAACGGTGTAGCGCGTACTGATAAATATCATCTAATGGACATTTAAGCCCGAATTATGACTGTTGTTTTATTGTTTTCTTATTACATAAATTTCACAAAAAAACATATGTTGTCAGATTATTTTTAGAAAATCGAACAAAAAATTTCAATTAGTATACAAAAAATTATATCATATGATATTTTTGTACTTTATTTGCAAACAATAATAATGGCTTTTATTTTAACTAGATCGGATTAAAAACAAAAGTTTATTTATTTAGAAATTCAAGACATATGATGGCAAAATATCGAAACGTGTTTGGCAGACCAAAATGATCGGAAACGACCAAACTTTGCAAATTGCAAATTAATAATAGTCCAAAATTTGCATCGTAGAGCCATGCATCATCTTTCCAGAAATATTGCTTTTTCGTGAAATTTCCCTATAACCAAATTAAGAGACAATCCCATCAGTGAAAATGATCTTTTGTGGTCAAATCAATGTAATTGGGACAAAATATTTTTAAAAAATCCTTATTTTTGGAGGTAGAAAGAAGTATCATGATCAAAGTACTGATCATTAAATAAAATACATAATTTCTATTAAATGGAATGTTCTAATAAGAACCTTTAAAATGTTGTGCTTCACCGGTAGACACGATATCATTTACTAAGTCCCAGGAAGAGAAAAATTAATGAAATGGAGGATATTCAGGAATAAATCTCGCTGACGAAGTGAAAAGTAAAAACGCAGTAGTACTGGTGAAAAAGTCTGAAATCAAAGCGATAGGTGATCAGTAAAACGCCAATTATATAGACGTCGCAATAAAAGAAGAAAATGCTTTTTTCGTTATGATAACGTTTATAAATTAGATAAATTTGATTAGTTTCGATCCATTTAAAGAATTAGTTGATAATAATGCACGGAGAGTATTAACAAGTATTTTTTGCAATGACAATTCCTTTTTTAGCAAAAAAAATTTACTTCGTTATTGTTCTTTGCTGGCTACATTGAATTGATAAGTTTTATCTGCAAGTCAAACTAAATCTCAAAGGAATGAATTAAGAAAAAAATTTTAGATTAAAAACTTACAATATAATTATATGTGTGTGGTGATAAACAGCAAAATCTTACTGGCATTCTCAACACAACACGCAAGAATGGCACAATTACACAGGAGACAAACACTTTGAGTGAGTAGAAATACTTTGATTGAATATAATAAAAAAAAATTATTTTGCATTGTATAAATTCACTTTTCCACATCCTAAATGTATTTGTTAAATGTAAACTATGTTTGTAAATCCCAGGGCCTGAAGATGATCTCAATAAAGATCGAAACGTTGGCACGATAAAGAAAATGTTTTTCTGAAACCTACATCACACCAGACCGCATCTCACGATTTCTGAATAAATATAATTATAATTGCATAATAAATATTGACAACTTAAAGTATTTATTTACTTTTAGTGTGTTGACTTTTTCCTTTTCTTTTCCTGTATAAACTATCACAATATAATTATATAATAAATATTGACAACTTAAAGTATTTATTTTTAGTGTGTTGTCTTTTTCCTTTTCTTTTCCTGTATAAAAAACTTACAATACAATTATAATTGTATAATAAATATTGACAACTTAAAGTATTTTCTTCTACCTTTACTTTTCCCTTTTCTTTTCTATATAAAAAACTAGAATATAATTATAATTGTATAATAAATATTTACAACTTAAAGTATTTTTTCCTGCCTTTACTTTTTCCTTTTCTTTTCTATATAAAAAAACTTACAATACAATTATAATTGTATAATAAATATTGACAACTTAAAGTATTTATTTATTTTCTGTGTTTTTACTTGTTCCTTTTCTTCTCCAATATAAAAACTTACAATATAATTATAATTGTATAAAAAATATTGATAACAAAGTTTTTTTTTCTATTTACTTTTTTGTTTTCCGTATATTTTACTTATTGTCTAAATGTCCAAACTTAAATGTATAATGTAAATATAAAAATGTGAAGATGTAGTGTAGAGTATGTAATGCTTATATATTATAAAGAAAGCAGCACACCTAGGATAAGTTCCGCACTTAGGTTTTCGCCGCATTTCGCCCCCTTTACGTACTTAGAAAGTAGCAGGCGATTTTATGTGATTTTTGTACATAGTAAAAGAATAAAAAAGGTTCCTCATTGTTTTCGTGAAATCTTTAGGCTATGCGGCTAAACATTTATTGTCGGCAAAAGATCAAAGTCGGCATGTCTTTGAAAATTAACGTCCACCCTTTAACACGTAAAGTCCGGTGTTTCCTAGATCCCTTGAAAAGCTGTACATGGTAAAACTGCTAACCAATAATAAATATAAACATATATGTATACATATTTATATTAAATGCATGTTTGTAAAATGTAGTTACATCAGCAGACCAGGGCACATATAGTTTCAACAGGTTCATTAAAAAATTATTACACTAAGAATTGTACAACTTCCATTGTTTATTATGTCTAAAATAAATAAATAAATTATGCTTGTGTTGTTTACATATAGAACATAAAATATATAATATATACATATGTAGTACAGAATATATACAAAAGACAATGTTTACTATATATATTGTGTGGTTTGTATGATGTAGAATGCAATTTATTAGCGCGAATGGAGAGGCTTCTTCTCCTATTACCACGATTAATATGGATTACTCAGGGCTAACCTAACTTATATTTTAAATGGATATTTTTATTCTATGTGTTACTTTTTGTTATATATATTTTTATCCTTAACCGAAGAGAGCCTGAGGTAAAGAGTGGCTGGTAATAGGGTGTGAATACTTGGCTGCATCATCACAAAAATGGATTATATAGGAATAAAATGTAAGAAGAAAAGGAAGATAATGGCAAAAAAAGAAGAGGTTGCCGGTCCTAAAACTATTGTCAATATGTATTTTTTAAAAATTGTGAGTTAAAGTTCAATTTATTGCTAGTAAACAAACAAGCGAGCAGTTTTTTTTAAAAGAGAACATTTTCAATTTTTAAATTCAAATAAATATACCCACCAAGTTTTAGCTTTAAGCACCAAGCTTTAAGTAGCTGTTGAAATCTAGTTTGTGAGCATAAGGCATTAATTTTTTCAAAAATTATCTGGATCTCGATATAGTCTGAATAAAATATAAAAAATTTTTAAAAAATAGTTGTTATCTGCCAAGCTTTCGGCCTATTTTAAAGTTATCAGCAGGGAAAACCAATCAACAAATAGATGTAATCGAGTTTTCAACAAATGGTTTCAAATTTCTTTAGAGATAGACACAGTGGAAGAAAATTCACAGAAATTTGAAACCATTTGTTAAAAAATAGAATATGTAAATTTGAAGACATCTTTACAATTATTTTGCCCCGACGATGAGCTAACAAACATGAAAACTTGATAGATAATAATTTAATTGAAATGATAAATGATGGAGTGAGTGTGGAGTTCAATCCTTTTTAAAAAGATAGTTCCTACTCTCAGTAAGCTGTTTTACGGATTTCGAGCCCTTTAGCTCATCATCAGGTTGAAGGACTTCTTCATAATTTGTCTAAATAATTTAATTTGTTTTAGTTTTTTCATTCAGACTATACCAAGATACAAAGGTTATTCGTGAGTGAAAAAGTGGTCGACACATCTAAAACTATTTTCTTGTAAAAGTGTTGTAAGTAACTACAATATCACATCAGAAATTTCAATCGATTTGCATTTGGTTTTTTATTGTTGATTATTTGATTCAAATATATTATTAATTTTTATTAGGATGAAATTGGCTGATTTAGCTATTTTACCCATTTGTTTGCTGATTTTGCTCTTATTCTGCAGATGCTAGAAAAATAAGATTGTGAATCAAGTCGCAAAAAATATATCCCTAATGTTTTCTTATTAAAGAATAACAATTTAAAGGCTTAAATGTTTTTTTAATGTGTATATTTGTATTGTAATAATAATGTGTTAGAATTTAAAAGGGAGAAGTATAATAAAATGGTGGTCGCTCCACTCCTTTGACACCATCAGGTATGGTTTTGACTTAAAGCCCTGCTATAAATTTGAGTTAAACCACCCCGAAACTGGTGGGGTGAGCAGATATATATACAGCTTTTGAGTGGAAATTCTCTCACTTTTCTGTAATTTTACGATTTCGTGTAATGGCAAAGTGTAATTGCTTGAAAAAAAAACTTCACCCGATCAAGTAAGTACAATCTTTTAATTTGTATCTCTGCACGGTATTAACTTTTATTTTTAAAATACAAGGATGCCTGTCAAGGAGAAAATAATCCCCGATGAAATTTTCGGCATTAAAGCAATAACACCAGCACCAGAAATGGAAGGTAAATTTTAAATAAATATTGTGTTTTTATGTAGTAATTTTTTTTTTAATTGCAGGAATTTTAGATTGGTTGAAGTTCACAAGAATTCATAAATACTGGGCTTTTTTCTCTCATTTGAGCTACGAAGCCCTGATCACGTTGAATGACGAAAATCTCGATCTATATTTGCGTGAGTTAGGAGCCCGACAGAGCTTTATGGTCGGGACGAGGAAGAAAATTTTGAAATCGATCGAGGAATTGAGAAATAGGACCCAACAGCTAAGAGACTTGGACCCTTTTGATGTCGAATTTTCTTGCTATGTCATATCGACAATTCTCAAAACGCCGATTTGCGACTATATCAAAGAAGTTGACGGCACTTACATCACAGGACTTTTGAAAGAAAAAATTACACAAGGTGAGACAACGTCCACAATATAAAAAATACGATTTTTGTCAATGTGTGATTATTAGTGACCGTTAGTCGATAATTATTAAGATCATCTTCAGGGCTCAAAGCGTTTTATTTTCTGCGTAAGTGCCCATTCTTGTGTGTCGTGTTGAGAGTGGGCAAGAATGGGCACTTACGCCGAAAACAAAACGCTTTGAGCCCTGAAGATGATCTTAATAAAGATCGAAACGTTGGTACGATAAAGAAAATGTTTTTCTGCAACCTACATCACACCAGACCGCATCTCACAATTTTTGTCAATATTTTGTGATTTTTAGTCGTCGATGCTGCTCGGAAAAGAGGAGAGTGGTCCATATTTATAAAAGCCATGCTTGAAGAGTACGTCGAACACAAATCCATTCCGGACTTTGACAAAATGTGTGCCAAGCAGTGGTTGAAATACATCCAGTTCGATTTTCTCCCTACACCTGACTTAAGGCATGTATTTTTAATCTAATTAAATTAAATTACATTAATTTAAATTTATTTTTATAGTTTGGGATATGATCAACGGGCCAAAGAAAAGCCTAGTATAATGATGTTGGCAAAATTGGCCAATGCCAAGAAACAAGACTACAACAACAACTACTTCAATTAACCCCGCATCGGTATTTGACCAAGAATAGATTTGTTGATAATGTAACTATAATGATTTATCATTGAAATGGATTAAATGAAAAATTCACTATTTTGTTCTACTTATACTAAAAAACGACTATATTAAATGTAGTGTTAATAATTCAAAGTGTATTTAATATACTTTAATTTTTGTTCTTGACGTTTTTAAAAAAATGAAAATTTAATAATAATCGTGAATATGAGGTATTAACAATAATTTCAAAAATTTAACAACTGTATTCTCTTTTATATCTGTCACATTTAAAAACTATTTTTTATGTAATTAATTTGATATTGTATTTTGAACTTAATGCTTATGTATTATTTTGAATAATTGGAATACGGATTACCTACATGTATAAATAAAGTACCAATTTTAAACATATTTTTATTAACGCTCCTCACGACTCCAACAAATTATTAAACAACCGGTCAATAAAAAACACAATTTTTAATGTGTGGTGATTAGTGACCGTTAGTCGATGATTATTCGGAAATCGTGAGATGCGGTCTGGTGTGATGTAGGTTTCAGAAAAACATTTTCTTTATTGTGCCAACGTTTCGATCTTCATTGAGATCGTCATCAGGGCCTGGGATTTACAAGCATTGTTTAAATTTAACGAATACATGTAGGATGTGGAAAAAATTGACAATTTTTAATTATGACATATTCACAAATGAGAATGCACTTACCACTACTACGCAGATTATACCACCAAATTAAGAAGTCCCTACTCTTCTACACAAGCTTCGATTATGTTAGAAAACCTCATGTCAATAATAGTAAAATCGATCAATTTTTTTGAAAATAAAACCTTAATAAACCCCTCAAAGTCACAACACATCACCTTTACAATCAGCCGAGAGCCTAATTCTATGATAAACCTACTCCTCAGTCTGACGAGGTTACCTATTTAGGACTTACATTTGATAGACGACTAACTTGGGCTCGGCACACACGATAAAAAAATTTAAAGACACTTAACAAACGATTTGAAATGCTTTTCTACCTACAGTGCCATCACTCAAAATTACAATTAAAATCACAAATTTTGAAATATACATACTTACTCAAAGTATACTCTTTATTACAACACATATACAGATGTATGGTTGAGTGTAGTATCGGCCTTCATGATAAATATTAAAGTGTTATGATTAGTGACCGTTAATCGATAATTATTCAGAAATCGTGAGATGCGGTCTGGTGTGATACACTCAGAAACAC
The DNA here is from genome assembly GCF_000648675.2 of Cimex lectularius. NCBI lineage: Eukaryota > Metazoa > Arthropoda > Insecta > Hemiptera > Cimicidae > Cimex > Cimex lectularius. Next base: position 857,203 of record NW_019392979.1, on the reverse strand, counting down.
ATTTTCTTTAACGTGCCAACGTTTCGATCTTTATTGAGATCATCTTCAGGGCCTGGGATGTTTTTCTGAAACCTACATCACACCGCATCTCACGATTTTTCAATATTTATTAAAAACCTATTATACGGATAAATCCTAGGCTAGTAAATACAACAAGACTTTTGATTCAATAAGTTTCTACTTAAATTCAATAAAATCTTTTAAATTTTTAATCATTTTTTCATGTGAAGCCAGTAAGAACTGGCTCTAACTCGGAAATTAAGCAAAATTAACTTCATGCAATAGCAAAAAGGAGGGAAATTTCAAATGGTGAGGTTGAGATGGGAAGTTAGTGTCCGAGTGGATCTGAGCCACGCTAGCTCAAGTGGTACAGCAGCAGCGTATTTAGCCGAAGAACGTGGGTTCAAATCCAGCTTGTGACGCTAACTTTATCTCTCTCAAGATTACTTAATTGAAAAGAATTTATTTGGTCAAGCGGACAATGATTATAACATTAAACAACATGGAACATGAAGTCAAGTACTTCATTTGAATATCGTTTCAGGACCGTTAGAAAAGCTTAAAAAATCACCTAGACCATTACTTTTATAAGTTAGAAATTATGAATTAATTCATTATAAAATATGATGTTATTGAAGTTGGTCGCATTTTAATAAGTTAGCAAGATCGTCGGTTGTGATATTAACATAAATGAAAAAATAGGCTTATATAACTTCTTGATAGTATCAATTTATTTGTAAACAGTACATAAATGTACATAAGTATATCTTAAAAACAGTCTCCCGTTAAAAATATGGTTTTAATGATAAGGAGAATGAACTATTTATAACAAATGGGGAAATAAGGAACACAAATATTTAACCCTTAAACCACCCTCCTATTTTATTTGAATTAAGGACGAGAACTTGTTAGAATAGTAAATAAAACTTGTTAAGGAAATGTTAATAATATTTAATTTATAAAATAACAATCTATATTTACAAAAGTAAAACTATTTTATACTAATAGTTTATCACAATGTATATAAATAAATTTTCTATGTATGTACAATAATCTGTGTCAATAATAGCAAAGAATAACTAAGATTGGATCTGAAGATGAATCTTCTGTTTTCTCAAGCAGTTCGTCTTCTATAAAAGAAAAATAAAGTATTAAGCCGTGTACAACACAAATGGAACAATTTACGAACTTACCCATACTTTCGACGTTGGAAGAAATCCAACTTGATGCCGTTTAGCCAACTTTTAGCGCAGATTTTGTCATATTCATGCACGGACTTGCACTCGATGTATTCTCTCAGAAGAGCTGCGACGGAATTGACGGATGATCCTGTTTTCTTGCAAACATCAACAACTACAAAATAAACACGTGTTTATTAGTAAAAAGTTAATAGTTTCGAAATATTAATATTTTTTTTTAAATTACCTAGTGTTATTTTTTCCATTATGAGACCGGTGAGAAAGGTTCCGTCTTCTTCCATGTCACTGTCCGATATGGGCGTTTTTAAGACGGATGATATCGTTCTACATGACTTTTCCACGTCCAAATGGTCTATGACTTTGATTTGAGAACTTCTAGATCTCAATTCTTCCAAAGACTTTAGAATTTTCCTTCTAGCTCCTTGGCAAAACGTGCCCTGAGCACCGAGAGCGTTCATGTACCAATCTAGGTTTTCGTCCCTCAATGAAATCATTTCCGTATACGTCAAATTGCTGAAGAAAGGCCAGTATTTGTGAATGCACTTCGACATGAGCCAGTCCAACATTCCTAAAACACAAAATATCCAATTATTAATAAATTATAAAGGCTGGAATAATTAATTTAAAAGAAAGTGTTTTTGTTAATTTACCTTCCATACCAGGCATAGGCGGTGAAGCTTTGATACCAAAAATAACATTGGGTATAGTTTTTGTCTTTTGGCTGAAATGCCTGGATAAAAATATAAATGCCAAGTTAATTCAACATGCAGATCTTATTTAATCTATACATTAAAATAAAAATTTTAACAACTTACAAGACTTTCAGAGTCTTCTTGCAGCGAACGTTTATACGGCAGGTGTTGACCATTTTGAAGGAGGTTCAGAATGAAAGTGTAGCGCGAAATGTGGGACGGCCCTATTTATATACCACCCGCGCTACCTGCTGACCCGCCCCTTCCTACCATTTTCTGAATTTATAATTGTTTATATTATTTTATGTTGATATTATATTCATTATTATTGTTATTATATTGTTAAATATCATCATTATATAATTCATGCCCAAACAAATTGTAAATTTAAACAAACTGGTAATAATAATTTATTTATTTGTTAATAGATGACGTTTCCACTGGTAATAATTTTTTCATTAATAGATAATATACTTTTTTCATGATTTATTTAAGTTATTCGTAATGCGATTCTTTACAAGTTCAAAGATTTTTTCTGTGTTTTGATTTACTACTTTGCTACGTGATGAAAAAATAACAACGTCTGTACTCCAAACATGACCGACAGCCCCTCCGAATAACATTCCCTGTAATGAGGATTTTATTTATTCAGTCTNAGATTTACCGTATTATTTTTGATATCCAATATTTATTTGGAGATGGTGAGATGATGTTATTACATCTGACAGACGTACGTGGTTTACCATTATTTTCCGAGACATAATGAATATGTTTAAAAAAACGGTCAGAAATAATTAAAATTTCAATAAAGGGTAGAGAAAATTATATACAAATACAGGGACGTTTGAAAAGGCTTTGCAACAGAACAAAACATGAGGAACATCAAAGACGCCGACAAGTAAAATATGTAACCCCTGGTGACCCCCGGACCGGCAAAGGACGCCGATAATAACCACCCCTTATCTTTCATACCTTTCTTTTCTCTAAGAAATTAAATTATTATTGTTTAATTACATTCAATGTCTAATTATGTTTAGTATGTTAATCGCTTCAGTCAAGACGATGCTCCAAAATTTATTCAACACGCAACACGATCAAATTCAACATTTATGGAACAGCATACCCTACAAACATTCTTCGTTTCTTTTACAAGATTTCGAAGATTGCCATAAATACACAATATCAATTTTTAAAAAAGTTGAAAAATTAACTTTTCCTTTTTCAAATGATAACCTATATCCATTTTCATTTGCAGATTAATCACGTCAATTCCATTGGTGTGATGTAGGTGTAGAAGAACATTTTCTTTATCGTGCCAACATTTCAACCTTTATTGATATTTTGTTCAGGGCCTTGGATTTATAAACATAGTCATATCTTGTGTGTTACAGTTTCTTTTTGATTCAACAAGACGGGCCCAACATTGTATCCTTTTTGTTAGGAACAGGGCACCAGAGTTCTTGCTCGAACCTGAATACAAACTTGTCAGGTGCCTTTTTATAAAAGAATTTAATTCAAGCTTTAAAACAATTCATTAATTACGCAATAAAATAACAGTTAACAAAAGTAAAATTTACTTTTTAGATTTTAAACAAACAATTAAATTTTTTAACTGTAAATAAACAGAAATTTCAAGCAAACCGTTTGCCAGACCATTTGAAACAAGGGTGGATGGGTACTCGCTATTTACCGAAGCACTCTTTTTTAGGGATTTCAGCTCTTTTTAAATTCGTTTCTGGATCGCACACTTCTTTCTGTCTCTCATCTACACGGAATTGAACTCGTTCCCTTCTAGCCTCGCTGTTTCTACCCTAATTGTGGAGATCCTCCGTTATTTTTTACATTAGGCCTAATCATGAAATCTAAATCACACCATTGTCACTATGAAATAAATTGAAATGTGACATATGTATGTATCTAATTTAAGCAATGTTTTATTTCTCAGGCCTGGAAGATGATCCCAAAAATGATCAAAACGTTGGCACGAAAAGGAAAATGTTTTTCTAAACCTACATCACACTTGATCCCACCTTACGATCTCCAAATGATCAGTAGATGTCAAAAATAATCCATTAAATCGAGTGCTGCAAAAAAGAAATTCGTTATTGCGTTTAAGTATAAAAAGAATTTTTGTTGTTTGTACACAATGTCACAAATATTTACATTAATTTAAAAGAAATTAGGTGGCTCAGGTAAATGTAGATATCCAATAGGTCATTTACATTTACGTATTGTATTTACATTACAACGGTCACATATTATCTTGTATTCTATTTTTATATATTTCAGTTGGTTTTAAGTTCTTTACTATAGATATCGACGTGGATTTCTAAAACTATTGTTCTAGAAAAATATATTCTAGAAAATACGGATAAGTCACAATATGTTATTCTCATGATGCCGAACAAGTCATTTGTGGGAAAAAATCATTTACATATTATATTAAGGCCAAATGCAGAATTTAGTTCCCTTTAATTTGTGAGATTTTCTCTCAAGAATATCAGAGTATGAACCTATATCTTCGTTCTTTTTGGACATTTTTGTATGTCTATCATCGCTATTTTACTTTTATTTAAATACACAAGAAAGAAATGCATAAACCAACCACGAACAAAACTGCGAGTAAAGGCAGATTCGAAAACCTCTAACCCTGAAATAGTCAAAATAGTTTATAAATATTTTTTTTAAAACTCAATGAGCTGTATTTTCTGAAGCAACCAATAATTGCGCTGTTTGAAAGACCCGAATAAATAAAATCCTCATCATAGGGAATTATTCGGAGGGTTTTTGTTCATATTTGGAGTACAGAGGTCATTATTTTTACATCACGTAACAAAGTAGTAAATTAAAACACAGAAAAATTATATTATTATTATTATTTGTTTTATATTATACGTATTATTTTTGATATCTAATGATTATTTGCAGATCGTGAGATGGGGTCAGATGTGATGTAGGTTTAGAAAAACATTTTCCTTTTGGTGCCAACGTTTCGATCTTTTTTGAGTTCATCTTCAGGGCTCAAAGTGATTCTTTGTAGATGTGTCAGTCATGTATGTCGTGTTGAGAGTATCCAATTGCCGATTGTTTAAATTATATAAATACATATAAGATATGACTATGTTTATAAATCCAAGGCCATGAAAATGATCTCAATAAAGGTTGAACTGTTGACACGATAAAGAAAATGTTTTTCTAAACTTACATCACATCAGACAGCATCTCACGATTTCTAAATAATCATTACTTAACGATCACTAAATATTATACGTTCGAAATCTAAATGTATGAATTTTTCCGAACGGATTTCTAAATTATTTTTGTCATTCCTTTCATAAATTGGAATTGACGTGATTATCTGCAAATGTAGAAGTACAGAGGTTATCATTTGAAAAAGGAAAAGTTAATTTTTTAATTATTCAAAAATCGTGAGATGCGGTCTGGTATGATGTAAGTTTCAGAAAAACATTTTCTTTATCGTGCCAACGTTCGATCTTTATTGAGATCATCTTCAGGGCCTGGGATTTACAAACATTGTTTACATTTAACAAATACATTTGGGATGGGGAAAAGTGAATTTATACAATGCAAAATATATTTTTTATATTCAATCAAGGTATTTCATTTTTTATTAATTTTTAACTTTTTAAAAAATTGATATTGTGTAATTATGGCAATCTTCGAAATCTTGTAAAACAAACGAAGAATGTTTGTAAGGTATGCTGTCCCATAAATGTTGAATTTGGTAGTGTTGCGTGTTGAATAAATTTTGAAGCTTCGTCTTGACTGAAGCAATTAACATGCTAAACTTAATTAGACTTTGAATGTAATTAAATAATAATTTAATTTCTTAGAGAAAAGAAAGGTATGAAAGATCAGGGGTGGTTATTATCGGCGTCCTTTGCCGGTACTGGAGGTCACCAGGGGTTACATATTTTACTTTTCGGCGTCTTTGATGTTCCTCATGTTTTGTTCTGTTGCAAGGCCTTTTCAAACGTCCCCGTATTTGTACAATATATAATTTTCTCTACCCTTTATTGAAATTTTAATTATTTCTGACCTTTTTTAAACATATTCATTATGTCTCGGAAAATGATGGTAAACCGCGTACGTTTGTCTGTCAGATATAATAACTAGATCTCACCTGACCGCATTTCACCTGACCGCACATCACCATCTCCAAATAATCAATAGATATCAAAAATAATACGTTAAATCTAGTGCTGCACAAAAAAAAAACTTTGTTATTGGGTTTAAGTATACAAAGAATTGTTGTTGTTTGTACATAATATCACAAATATTTACATGAATTTAGAAATCGTGAAATGCGGTCTGGTGTGATGTGGGTTTCAGAAAAACATTTTCTTTATCGTGCCAACATTTTAACCTTTATTGGGATCATTTTCAAGGCCTTGGATATATAAACATAGTCAAATCTTATATGTGTTTATATAATTTAAACAATTGGCAATTGGGCACTCTCAACACGACACACAAGAATGACACATCTACAAAAAAAAACACTTTGAGCTCTGAAGTATCATCTCGCGACCTCCAAATAGTCATATTTAAATGAATTTAAAAAGAAAATAGGTTGCTAAAGTAAATTTCGACATCAGATCAGAAATCAATTAGATAATACATTTACATTACAACGTTTACATATTATATTGTATTATATTTTTACTGTTTCAGTTAGTGTTAAGTATTTTACTAGAGATAGTGATGTGCATTCCTAAAACTATTGTTCTGTNTTTTTACTAATAAACACGTGTTTATTTTGTAGTTGTTGATGTTTGCAAGAAAACAGGATCATCCGTCAATTCCGTCGCAGCTCTTCTGAGAGAATACATCGAGTGCAAGTCCGTGCATGAATATGACAAAATCTGCGCTAAAAGTTGGCTAAACGGCATCAAGTTGGATTTCTTCCAACGTCGAAAGTATGGGTAAGTTCGTAAATTGTTCCATTTGTGTTGTACACGGCTTAATACTTTATTTTTCTTTTATAGAAGACGAACTGCTTGAGAAAACAGAAGATTCATCTTCAGATCCAATCTTAGTTATTCTTTGCTATTATTGACACAGATTATTGTACATACATAGAAAATTTATTTATATACGTTGTGATAAACTATTAGTATAAAATAGTTTTACTTTTGTAAATATAGATTGTTATTCTATAAATTAAATATTATTAACATTTCCTTAACAAGTTTTATTTACTATTCTAACAAGTTCTCGTCCTTAATTCAAATAAAAATAGGAGGGTGGTTTAAGGGTTAAATATTTGTGTTCCTTATTTCCTCATTTGTTATAAATAGTTCATTCTCCTTATTACAAACCATATTGTAAACGGGAAACTATTTTTAAGAAATACTCATGTACACTTATGTATTGTTTACAAATAAATTGATACTATCAAGAAATTATATAAGCTTATTTTTTTCATTTATGTTAAAATTCGTAATAAACGAGCCCACGTAAAAAACAGGATACTAAATTTTAAAATATTTCTAGCATAGGATTTCCATAAAGCAAATAGGACTAAAGTTAAAAAAGGGGAAATCAATATCAAAGACACCGACATTTTTAATATGCAATACATATTTGTTAACATTTCTGCCGACGAAGTCTACCGACATACGATGGACACCCAACCACCTTATATAATATTAAATATAATTTTTAAATAAAATTTCAACTTTTTTGCAAAACCAGGGCCTATTAACAAGAAGTGGCAGATTTGTGTCCGATATTTTGGATTATAGAATCACCAAAAAATGGATCGTCCAAATCCGTGGCCTACCAACCCTTGCCTAGTGAAAAATGTATTACACGGCGCACAGATTATACCATTCTGAAATGCCTATCGTCGTTACGTGGTACATATACCTCCTTCGGAAAAGAAAGGTGTATGATGAAATTTAAAGATACAGGTTTTTTAATTAATTAATTTTGTTGCTCAACGTCAGATTAGTGCTGAACGTAGCACGAAGTGAATCATTTAAATATTAAGATACAATTAATTCAAATAGATAACAGACAATAAATCAGCCATTCAGAAATAAGAACTTAAGATTTATTCACTCGTGTGATGTTTGTTTTTTGTTATTAGAGATATCATGTTTTTTAGAGGAGAAAAATGTACGTAAATTCGAATCCATAAACTTCCATGAGTAAGTGCATTTAGATAATAAAAGTTTGAAGAGTAAACCATTTATTTGGTATTAAAAATAATATGCAGGGAATATTGTGTGATTTTATTAAGGTCCAGTGTAAAATTATTATTATTAAATATTAGATGAAGAAGTTTTTGTGAAATTTGACAAGTTGTAGCTATTTTTTTGTAACCTCAGTAGAACGTGCAATCATGGCCAAAATTTTAAATTTTGTAATTTTGACATGTTCCAACTGATATTGGCTAACATTTTATGTCATTCAGATTATTGCAAATAGAAGTATCTTACAGCAAATTTAGCGTTCTTTCAGCGTTCGTTCTTGGTGTAATTGGATTTGTTGTAGTCTCCGTTTTTATGTGGTAAGGCAGTGGAAAGTTGAAAAAACCTAAATTGACGAATATATTCAAAATAGAAAATTTTCCGAAAATTTTCTCCTGAGCATTTTTTGATCCAAACGAAGAGTAGAATCGATTCCCTGAGTTTCGTCAGAAGGAACTGGGACACCCTGTATAGCCGGAGATCGTGGGTTCGAATCTCGCCCGTGACACTGATTTTTTTTATCTCAACCAATACCTTACTTAAAGATTAATTCATTGAAAAGAATTTATTTGGTCAATCGGACCACGAAACCTAATCGATTTAATAGGTTTCATGGTTTCAATTTGGCTTTCATCGAGATCCTGTTTAAACTTCTGCTGTTTACAACCCACGTATTTTTCTTTATTTCATTATCTTGGGATTGAAGTTTCAGTGTAAAATCATTAAAATATTTTAGTTTCATCATATTTTTTTCAAACTCGTAAGTCGTAGTTATTTTATTTTAGATGTGTACACATTTTTATTTACTTAACTTTTCTTTACTATTCTAACAAGTTTTGTTCTAAGGGATAAATATTTCTGTTCCTTATTTCCACTTTTGTTATAAATTGTCCAACCTCCTTATCATAACAAACCATATGTCAAACGGGGGACTATTTGTAAGAAATATTCACGTACACTTATGTATTTTTTAAAAATAAATTAATGTCATCAAAAAAAAGTATATAATTTTTTTTCTATTGTGCTAAAATTCATGACAAATAAGCCCACGTAAAAAACAAACAAGATATTCAATTTTAAAATATTTTTAGAGTATTTTTCGTAAAACAAGTGCGTTTAAAGTTAGAAAGGCGAAAGAATATTGAAAATATCAAAGGTGCCGACCTTACACTATAAATATGCAATGTTTTGTTAACATTTCTGCCGACAAAGGGCGCCGACAAAGGCTCCACCGACAAACGATAAACACCCAATCACCTCGACTCACCCTGTACTGGAGCCAGGAAAACCGGACACCTTTCCTATTAAGAAAGTATAGAAAATACAAAGCAAAAAAAATAAAATTTAAAATATCATCCGTTCAATTAATAATATTGGCGAAATATTTTTAATATATTTATATCATATGGGGTGTGGCGAATGGGAACGCCATTTTAACTTAAATGTGGCAACGTTGTGAGAGAGAGCAACCAATGAGGAATAGAAGGTTGGACCTTCCACCATCGTGAATAACGTTGATTTGTCATCATGACAATCCGATCTTTTAGCCATTAAAGTCACTTAGATAAAAATGTATCATTTTGGTTTAGTCATTTCCGAACATCCTTGGCCGTCCATCATCGATATATTGATCTGTCAGACTGCTTAAGCGTTTCGCCATTTTCAGTGGTTGTTCTATTTAATTTTTTTAGGCTGAACAAGAAACCTTACAAAATATCTAACATAAAAAATGCTGTAAAATGATATATTCGCATAGTTGATTTGAGCAAGTACAAAGGCGAAATAAAAATATAATTTTTTACTAAAATTTCAACTTTTTTATTCCGAAACCAGGGCTTATTAACAAGAAGCGGCGGATTCGTGTCCGATATTTTGGATTGTAGAATCACGAAAAAAAGGTTTGGGCCAATCCGTGACTCACCAACCTGGTCGTCCCTTTGCTAGTGAAAAAAAGCATTGCACGGCGCACTGATTATACCATTCTGAAATGCTTATCGTCGTTACCGGATCTGAGTGCACGGCAGAACGCTGGTCAACTTCCAGCCAGCCATGTTTATCTTTACATGAACCAATTCACCAATTCTCACTCTCATATCGTTGCTTCCTCTTAAGATGGGCTTTTGAAATTTAAAATATAAAATTAAGCTTAGGTGTTTAGGACATGGTAAAAATTTGAGCGTTTAATATTAAGCGTTTTCGGAAGGGGAGAATTTCAAATTTTGCATTTTTGTTACAGGCTGATTCACTGATCACAAAAATTATAAGCTACTTACTTCCTGAATATCTAGAAACGTGAAATTCGTTAAAACGGTAGGTTTTATATTGCAAGTAAAGGAAAAAATCTGAAAATTGGGATTTTCTAAAAATTAGTGCCACTTTAGTGGGAGAGAGTATAGTCTATCAAAATTTTAAGGCGCTTCCCGCATAGGTAAAAACATGAAATTTGGTACGAAGTTAGGTCTTATATTGTAAAAACAGGTAAGCTTGTGAAACTTGCAATTTTTCCAAAATTGATATCACTTTAGAGGAGGAGGGGGAAGTCTCATTATCAAAATTATAAGGCACTTCCCGTGTAAGTGAAAGTAAGTAAAAAATATTTGGTACAAAGGTAGGTTTCATATAGTAAGTGAAAGGAAAAATTTGAAAATTGAACGTTTCTTAAAATTTGTACCACTTTAGGGATGGGAGGGTAGTTCTAAATTCGTGAAGTTACGCACACCCAACGATTTAAGAAAAAATAATTTTCCTTACAACGTTTCACGTACATATTTTTGAGCATTCAATTGCTCGATTAGAAGGGTGGATTTGGTGGCCCATATGCCCCTGGGAGTGATTTTTTTTTATAAATCAAGTTTAATGAAAACGAAAAATATAAATAATAAATTTTATGATATGTGCCAGTTGATTAATTGAAAATAACTACTTGTTAAGAAAAAATAAAAAACATGTGACAACGCCCGAGGGGCCAATTTCTCAGCTCCTCAACAGAGGCCCAAATGATCTTATAAGAGAAAATTTATGACACGCAAAATCTCTTCTGTGCTTCAAAAAAACGATGACGACCATGATGCTGGAACAAAAGAAAAAGTATGGTATCCCAACAAAAACCTAACTGTGAAAAAAGGGCCATGTTCCAGACCCCTTCAAAAACATTAGCCTATCAATGTGGCATCTACACTGTGGCCTAGGCCATTCTGTTTTTAGTCCATAAACTGAGAGAACTTAAATGAAAAGATCAAAGTTACAGACTCCCTTCCAAAACAGTGAAAAAGTCAGCCTATAAGACAACAGGCAAAATAGTGAAATTTCCATTTTGACTAACCTCACTTCACTCCTGCTTTTATTAGCAACACAGGTCTTTTATTTTTATTGCTTATCACTTGGCCAGTTTCTGAAGGAGCAATGAGGAGAGGAGGCTGGAATTTTTTTTTTCTTATGAGTTCTCTACCTTCCCTTCACCCACTTCCTCTGTGGAGCAAACATGGTCCTGATGTTTTAATTCTCATTCAAAACCCGGCCAAGAGTTAGCCAATAAAAAAGACCTTGTGTTGCTCATAAAACTAGGAGTGATGTGAGCTTGGTCAAAATGGAGATATCACTATTTTGATAGGCTGACTTTTTTACTTTTGGTGAGGAAGTCTGGAATTTTTATTTTTTCCTTATATAGGATACATCTTTCAGGAAAGTAAAGGTGTGAGATGAAATATAAAGATACAGGTTTTTAATCTAATTATTAGTTCATTCGACTGGTTTTCTATCTTCATGTCAAACAAATTTAAAACCTTGTCACTGACATTGGTTAGAAAAAATAGTTTTGATACAGTGTAAAAATAAATAACAAGACAATTCTGTTTTATATAAATATTTATGTGAAAAAATTGTCTATCCAATATATATATTTTTTATTGATATTATATATAATATATTTTATTAATATAATTTTATTTTACTTATTTTTCATTACATCCTTCTTTGATTTTCATTCCTATTAACCTGTAACAATGTTTTAGATAAATACTTCAAAGATAATTGTGGAAATTTCATTCAAAGTGATATAATTTTCAATTTTTTTTTTTTAAGTTTTAGGACTGTATTGATCATCACCTCTCTTCCTTAGCTTTTAGCCTTAATATTTCTTTTCTTATCTTGTTTTGCATTAATTCTACTAATTAATGTCTTTTTCTTTTTCTCCAGCTAAGCTTCGATATTTTATGGTACAATGGTAACTAACTTTCTTTTTTCTTTGTTCTTTATCCTATCGCTAGCCCTCTCTGTACATCGGGGGCTTGTTAATTGTGAAAAAAATAACACAAATACACAGAAATAAGATAAAAACCTGATAATCTGGTTAGTTATCATACTCAATATTCCTCGAGGTAATTAGGAATAAACCCTTCCATTCATGTTAATAAATTACATTCACATTACCTCAGAATATTTGATATTCCTCAGGGTAATTAGGGATAAACCTCTTCATTCAAAATGCTAATAAATTACATTCGTACATTCATTCTCTCTCTACCCCAGACTACTCGATATTCTTCAGGGTAATTGGGAATAAACCTTTCCTTTCCGGTTATTAATTAGATATACACAGCACTACCCCAGAGTACTTGATATTCCTCGGGGTACTTGGTGTATCTTATTTTACTTATCATTGGTCACAAATCCATATTTATAATAAAGTGAGAAACTCACATAAAAATAGTCTTGTAATTAATTGTGATAATGTTTAGCCATTCTTAGCCAATTTTAGGTGTAGTTTTATATTTTTTTCAATATGATTCACATACTTTTACAATATTTGCTTCACTTTAAGCCATCATTGAAAACAAAACAGTAGTCCTGAAAAAGATGCAAAAGAAAATTACTATAATTCTTGTAATTATGTACATAATGCTCACTAATTTTATGTACATTAAAGTCAATTTGTTCTCTTGATAACAGGCTCTTTGTTTTCTTTAAACACACATGTCTGGGTCATTATCTTAGAAAATTGTTTGCCATTGTTAAAAGGCCATTTGTATTTTCTATTCTTTTCACCTCTTTCTTTACTTTACATTTCTTTTTAATCTTTCCCTTTTATGTTGCTGCAATTTCTTAGCAAGTTTTGAGAACTTTTGGTAAAAACCAACCTTCAATTTATCATTTATATTTGTTCTTTCCATCAATAACTATTATTAACTGTTTATTGCTTGTGGGTGAATACAGTTTAATTAATGTAGTTAAATTTTATTATATAATTATGTTTTGTGGTTTATTATTAAACATTCTAGAAACAAAATAATATGTATGACTTAATGTTAAAACCCTATGACTTGACCACGATCCAGCCCTCTGACACTGAAAATGTAATGAAGAACATGATTAAAGAAAGTGGCAGCGTTGGTATGCCGGACAGGCAGAGAATCTCACATATCAAGAGCACTTGTGAGTGTACAAAATATATTTTATGTAAATACTTATTTGAAAAGATTTTCGGTGCAATATATCTTTGTCATATTACCAATATTGACATGTACTTTGATTTTGTCTCTTATTAGTTTGTATTAATACAAAAAATAACCTTTTATTTATAATTAATGTTATACTTAACCAACTTAATAATTTCTTGAGAAATATTTTAGAGAAAATTTTGGAAACGGTATTTGATGGGTTTTGAGTTGTTAGGTTTGTTGCGAACCCCATCCTGCATATCACTAAGGCCTATAATCTTGACATTTAACTGGTTTTCTAATTTTTTTTTTTTTTTACTTATTAAACCACTCTGAATTTCAATAACCACAAAATATATCATGCAGAACCGGCACAGGGTCACAAGATCTGACCAACGAATGACTTTTTCTCATTGAAATGCTATTGAATTTTTTCAAATTTTTTTTTATCTTGCCTACATTTACCACAAATTCTTACGACAAATGAATTGGGCATTTACTACTATTGTATGTACTAATATTTCACTGAATATCTCTGGGAAGAAATGAAATGAAGATTGAAAACTCGCACATAAAAAATGCCATCTAACTAAAACTTATCACAGTGCAATTTATAAAGGCCGCCCAAAGCCGTTCCACAAACCACTAAAAGGAGGAGGAAGGAGACTTCCACTGGAAGAAGCCTGTTGGATTTGCGCTGGACTAGAGGCGACACGTTTGATTTTTCTGGCGAGAAAGCAGCAAAGAAAAAAACTTTATTGCATTATTGTTTGGTCCTTCCCCGAGGGAGTGGATCTTTTCCTTGTTTAGATAAATGAATGAATAATAAACAAAAGAATATTAAAAAAGAAACAATTCTTATATTGAGAAATTAACAAAATTTGAAATTAAGGTCGTCGGTTTGGAATTTACAATTTGACTTTTATTTTTTAAAGGAAACTGAGTGATTATTATTATCTTCTTTTAAATTAAAAAACAGAAACAATTCTTATATTGACTAAATATTNTAAATAAAAAATATATTGTACTTGGTGTTCACTCAGATGTAGCAACTTTAACAATTTTTTGATATTTGATTATGACCTTTATATAAGCTTGTGGTAGGTTAAGATAAGATTATATTTTCATCAATTTTTTCATTAATTACATTGTTTTTTATTAAAACAAAACAAATATATTTAATGTAAAAACATATATACATATGTACACAAATATTACAAACATGAAAGTAAATTAAATTTATTGTTGGGATCAACAAAATCATTCGTGTCTTCCACTAAATCAATTGTACTTTCAACAGAGACTGTCGTCACTTTCTTTTTAGACTTATTTGCTTTTCGTTTTTTAACCTTGCTGCATTCACTAGTCATAATTTCTGGTAAATAGTCTTTCAAAATTTCACACAAAGAAACAAAAAGTTTTGCCAGCGATGACGCACCTTTTTGTTCGAAGAAACTTCTTAAAAATGTGTAACAACTTTTCGACATGAGTTTTACAGTCATGTTGTATAAAAAAGTACCGTTATAAATTTTTGTAATGTCTGTGGGCGCATAAGCCATTCCTAAAACTTCATTGAGCAACATTACAGATTGCAAACACGCCTGAAACTCTGAAAATGCGTGGACTATCGCCTTGGAAAATTTTGTCGACGATACCTTCCTGCACCTTAAAGTTCTGTCTATCATAAAATAAGGAGTGAGTGATTCAGTCATAAGAAGACACTCATCCTTGCTAACCTTAGAATGTGCTTTTTTTACTGAAGGATTGGTAACTTCAGTTTTAACATTCTTTTTACAATTTGATTTTAATAACATAATTTTATTTTTATTACGCTGTAAATAATTTTTTTTCCTGTAATAACCGATTTTATGATCCATTGTGGTGATTGCAATTAGCACCATTATTAACGAATAAACGTGGTAAGGCTTTGCTGAGCTGGAAGGCGACTTTGCCCAGAATATCACAGAAAACAAATAGATAACCCATTCTTCAGGGCATTCTTTTGAAAGCCTGCCATCTTCTATGTTTAAAGCTTGCATTAATAATTGTTTCCTCAAAGATCCATTTATCTTTGGGATATTTTCCAAAGTAACATTTACACTGAACTGCGACGTTTTTACTGAAGTGGCTTCGTATTTATTTGTATTAGCACGTGACCACAGGGAGAATTCCGTTTCTCCTAATACGACACCAGCAAGATATTGAATGACGGGTAGAGCGACGATGCCAGCATACTCCATATTGTACTCTTCGATTTGAGGATTCATAAAGAAAGATTTTAAATTATATAATGTAAGGCACACAGCGTCAAACTGACCAACTCGACTCCGTTCTAAAACCCAACTTGGAAGTTGTTCTGTTTTTACCTCGTTTTCAGAATCGTCTTCAGAATCATTTTTCAAACCGAATGTACATTCATCAGACTCGACATTTAAACTAAATGTACATTCTTCAGCATCGTCGTCTTGACAGTGAATAACATTTGATTCTATTTCATCGTCGTTTTCAATGTCTGATTCTGTGCTTTCCTCGGAAATGGTCAGTGCTGCAATTCCTTCACTCAATGTTATATCCTTTTCTGCATTTTTTATGTTATTTAGCTTCTCTTCAGGTATGTAATCAACAAGCGATGTTTCCAAATCAGTGTAACCTTTGACTATATTTTTTATCAACTTTTTTATAGTTTTTCTTTGTTTCGCTGGAAAACTGCTTACAATCTGTATTTAAAAAAAATTAAATAAATAATTAATTATGTAAATTACATGATCTGTTAAATTATAACCTTTTCAAATGCTGAGTCGTAAGATTCCGTTTTCAGCCAGTATAAAACAGAATGAATTGTTTTATAAGATCTTGAGAAACTCGAATTACTGCATTTGGAAAGTTTACCTAAGAAATTCAAGAAAACAGAGCCGCTGCAATAATCATTTCCTGCAACAACAGAAAGAAGCGGTAGTACATCTTTCTCCAAACCGTCATACCTGCACAGAAGGTTTTCGACACTGAAAATAAGACAAGGCATTCCTGCTTTTTCAACTTTAAATTCAATCATACCGAGAGGTATGTAAAGGACGTTGAAAATAAAAAAATCCGAGTCGTTGCTTAACACGGGAGCATTTAATTTATCCGCTACAGCTGCGATTTCCCTGTCGGCTTCGAAATCGCTTTGCAACACTGTTACTCCCAGGCTGCGCAGCTTATTCCTCACAGCGGCCCTCAGCATTATCGGAAAGAACTGGGCGCAATAGTATCCCGGTGAGACGTTGTACAGACCCAGAACCCTCCCGACGAATCTGGCAATAATCGTCTTGTATTTTTTCTTTTCGGCAGAGCCGTCGAATATGACAATCGGAACGATACCGCAAGAAGCTAACATTGTGAATATATACTCCAGCCTGGCACCGAGCCTGTCGTAGTCTCCACCAAAAGTCATGTAACCGCCGATATGAGTAGACACATATGCTGCCAGGCTGTTACCATCGATGACCAACGGAGTGTTCTTGAGATAAAACTTTTTAAAATACACATCCTCCTTTCTGTATAAAAAACTAGTTAGCCCACTAACGCCCATTATCACTCAAATCATTATCACAGATGCGTAAAAGTGAAAAACAGTGTATCATCACTCAAACATATATTCACATGTCATCAAAATAAACAGTTAAACCAACCGTACATCACTGGGTACTTTACATAGTATTAAAACAACTAAGAACAAATTTTAATACAAACTGGATAGTAATATTTATAATCCCTATAAAGCAAAGTACATATTTTACGTTATCACAAATATAAATTTGTGCCGAGAGGTAATGCCACTGTTACAGGCATGCTTCAATGTATTCCATCTATTAAAAACAATATATACAGCAACATAACAATGTATTATGTGATATATTTTGGTCTTTTATATTTTTTTTTTTTTTTGTGTGTTTTGCATGAAGTAAACTTTTATTCTAATATTTGTTTTTTTAAACTTTTAAAATGCTTATATATTTTGTTAATTCTGCTGAACTTATCTTTAACCATATGTTTATCGCCTTTAAGTTTTATTACGAATTTCGCCGCGTAAAATTATTTTAACCCAATATTTATAATTCATCAATCTGTCAGCTTAAGTTAATTACGCTGTTACAGCTGAAGACATCTTTATAAAGAAAATGGCAATTTTTAGCTTTTTCCATACTTATTTAAAATTTGTAAAAAATATCTGTTTGTGGAGATGATTCTACTACGGCAGCCACATTTCAAATCCAAAGGTTCGGGTTGCGTTGAATTAAAATGAAAAACTTTACACAGGTGCATACCGTATCTTTAAAAAATTGCAATTTTGAGGGGGGTTTTTATGCTTATCAAAATTTTTAAGAAATTATCTTTTTGAGGAGATGATTCTACTATTGTAGCCAAGTTTCAAAATCAAAAGATTCAGGTTGCGTTGAATTAAAAGAAAAACTTTACACAGGTGCATACCGTATCTTTAAAAAATTGCAATTTTGAGGGGGGTTTTTATGCTTATCAAAATTTGTAAGAAATTATCTTTTTGAGGAGATGATTCTACTATTGTAGCCAAGTTTCAAAATCAAAAGATTCAGTTGCGTTGAAATAAAATGAAAAACTTTACACAGATGCATAGCATATGTTTATAAAATGGCAATTTTGAGCTTTTTTTCATACTTATTAAAATTCGTAAAAAATATCTGTTTGCGGAGATGATTCTGCTATTGCAGCCACGTTTCAAATCCAAAGGTTCAGGTTGCGTTGAATTAAAAGAAAAACTTTACACAGGTGCATAGAGTATCTTTAAAAAATTACAATTTTGAGCTTATCAAAATTTGTAAGAAATTAACTGCTTGAGAAGAATTTCATTACAGTCATGTTTTAAAATCCAAAGATTCAGGTTGTGTTGAAATGAAATGAAAAACTTTACACAGCGAATCATTAAAAAATTGCAATTTTGAGCTTCTTTTCATGTTTGTTAAAATTTATAAGTATAGGCATGAGCAGATAATTTTTACTTACAAATGGGTTTTTTCAAAAACACTGGCAACCCGAGGGTTGATAAAAAAAAAAAAATAAATAAAGAGATAATTCCCTGCTGCACCCATTTATCAAACAACATACATAGAATATTGTTTTTCCAAAATATTTTTTATACAGAATATTGTTTTTCTAACAATATTTTTACGCAGAATATTGTTTTTCCAACAATATTTTATACACAGAATATTGTTTTTCCAATAATATTTTATACGTAGAATATTGTTTTTCCAACAATACTTTATACGCAGAATATTGTTTTTCCAACATTACTTTATACGCAGAATATTGTTTTTCCCTTGTAAATTAAATAAAAACCAAAAAAAAAAATTTTTCTTCTATTTCACAACCTGTTATTTTTTAAACTTTGGCTGCTTGATTAAAAAAATATGTTTAATGGTTTTTTAATTGGATCTTCCTCACCAACTGAAGGCCAAAAAATTACAAAATAAATTTTTAATTAAAATAGATTACAATCGCATGAAAACCTTGACTTAATTACTATTATATATACATTAGTTAGTCATAATTTATTGCAATAAAAGTAACGTTTATTGTTATTTAATGATGTTTGTTTATGAACTAAACCTTACCAGTTTATAACACTCGTGATTGATAGGAGTAAGAAATAGACAATGTTTTGGTACGAACACTTATTATTTTGGTTCACATTGACATCAAAATAAAATAAATAGATACATTATACTTTATAGAACCTTTTATCTCGTTAATAGAAAATTATAGCATATATATTAAGAATAGATGAGACATTTGTCATTTAGGGTAAGGAGAAAGAGAGAGAGGCAGTAACAGCTTCGGGTTACAGTTTCCGTACTTCACGGGGATATTACGACATCAAAAAGACTCACAAATGATTAATAAGGGATTTGATTTCATTTGACCAGACTGGATGCGGTCACTAAAAAAGCGTGCAGTTGCTTTTCTCCTTGAAAGGGTTGGCTTTCTGTGAGCTGAATCCGACGAGGAGGCAGTCCTCCTGTTCGTGCTCGCTTATGTACTTCATGATGTCTTGGACCGCCTGGGAGACGTTGATCCGCCTGATGGCAGCCTCTCGCCTCAACTGCTCCGTCACTTGCCTCTGTTGATGTAGATTCGATATCATCATGTCCATAATAGCCGTATCCGAGAGGCCTATTTTCAGGGCGTGGTTTGACACTTGGCGGAGGAAAAACACGGCCGTTACGGCTTTCTTATCGTTTTGTCCGTCTTGCGGCGAACGGTGCGTCAAGTGCTTTTCGGCTAAAAGCGGAAAAGGCCGGACGAGCTGGTGCGATCCAATCTGACACTCGACAAGGCGACAAAAAAACCCAACAAGACGAGAACGTATTGCTTATTGCTTACAGAATCGTTCTCACGATAATATCCACTGCTGACGCTAACACTCCCCTTCTGACATCCACAGAATCTTTACTCGATCGAAAAATCCCTTTAAACTCGTGAAAATCTAACCATCATCATCAACCCTTCGAACTTTTAATCAGTCTATTTTTCCACTTTTATACAACGTAAATATAAAAAGTTAAACTGAAACGTCCGTTAAGTGAAATAGGTAGTGGTTGCGGTTTGGTTATTTTAGGTTTACCAGCTGTCATGGCGGCTATGCTGAAGGTATGTGTTTGTTTATTTATTTACCGGTAATTGACTCAGGTAAAAAGCCCCTCGAAGATTCATCACTTCAGTTTTATTTTAAATTAAAAATAAGGATCGATCGAGTCTGCCGGATTATTACCCCGGAAAAAGGACTATACGGCAAAGCCGGAAATTATTCCAACTTGACCTGTCCCGCTGTTGTTGTTCGATGTTAGTCAAATTATGCTTCTAGGGTGTGTAAATAAATCTTAATTTGACATTAGTTTGAGTTTGGAAAGGCTGTACAGCAATACAGGTCAGACAGAAGTCGTTCAAGTTGACCTGGTGATGCTGTAGGTTGGATGCACATTCAGGATGGTAGCAAGGGAACATGTGACTTACAGATTCAGTGTATTATGTGTAGACCCAAAATAACACCCTTGTTGAGCCAAAAACCCTGAATAAAGATAAAGAAAGATACACTAAACCGGACAAAGCTATGTTCTCTTAGTGCACTTCTCAACGACATGACCTCGATCCTTTTTACTGTTTTTTGTATGAAACTGCAGTTTTCTTTTGCAGATTGTAGGTATTAGAAGCTTAGTTATGCTGGTTATTCTTTATTAGTCAAATTATGCTTCTTTTGTTTTGTAAATAACACTTAATTTGACCATTATGGGATGGACAGAAGTCGTACAAGTTAACCTGGTGATGCTGTAGGTTGGATGCACATTCAGGATGGTAGCAAGGGAACATTGTGACCTACAGATTCAGTGTATTATGTGTAGACCCAAAATAACACCCTTGTTGAGCCAAAAACCCTTAGTAAGATGAGAAAGATATCCTAAACGTACAAAACTATGTTCTCTTAGTGCCACCTCTCAGCGACATGACCTCGGTCCTTTTTACTGTTTTTTGTATGAAACTGCAGGTTTCTTTTGCAGATTGTAGGTATTAGAAGTTAGTTATGCTGGTTATTCTTTATTTGTCAAACTATCCCTTCTGTGGCATAGGAATCCACACTGTTAACGAATATCTCAGACAGAAGGACAAAAAGAAAATGAAGGAACAATGGAATCACTCATTGGACATAGACAATCCAAGAATCTTCTAACCAATTTTAACTAGGAAAGAAATCACAGAATGTGTCAAAGGAAGCAGGAACAGGTTGCGAATCCTAACAGGATTCCAAACAGGACACTGCAGATTAAATGGACACTTAAAGAAAAATGGAACAATCCAAGATGGCACATGCAGATTCTGCAAGGAGGCAGAAGAGACGCCAACACATTTACTGACAAACTGCAGAGCCACACTAGCCCACAGGAGGAAATGTTTTGGGGTGTATAATGTGACCATAGAAGAGCTTCAACCACT
This sequence comes from Cimex lectularius, assembly GCF_000648675.2. Taxonomy (NCBI): domain Eukaryota; kingdom Metazoa; phylum Arthropoda; class Insecta; order Hemiptera; family Cimicidae; genus Cimex; species Cimex lectularius. The sequence continues at coordinate 835,655 of NW_019392979.1, read as the reverse complement.
GAAACCGGGCCTATTAATCAAATTTCTTGATGAGATAGGACTCATCGATGTGCTTTAGGCAGAGAACGGGGGATAAAGTAGCTCTTAAAGGGCGCAGTATACCATACCCTGAAAAATTACATATACATCTCTAGTCAAATTATGCTTTTTTTGTTTGTAAATAACATTTAATTTGACCATTACGAGACGGACAGAAGTCGTACAAGTTGACTGGTGATGCTGTAGGTTGGATGCACGTTCAGGATGGTAGCAAGGGAACATTGTGACCTACAGATTCAGTGTATTATGTGTAGACCCAAAATAACACTCTTGTTGAGCCAAAAACCCTGCATAAGATGAGAAAGATATCCTAAACCTGACAAAACTATGTTCTATTAGTGCCACATCTCAACGACATGACCTTGATCCTTTTTACTGTTTTTTGTATGAAACTGGTTTTCTTTTGCACATTGTAGGTATTAGAAGCTTAGTTATGCTGGTTATTCTTTATCAGTCAAATTATGCTTTTTTTTGTTTGTAAATAACATTTAATTTGACCATTACGAGACGGACAGAAGTCGTACAAGTTGACTGGTGATGCTGTAGGTTGGATGCACATTCAGGATGGTAGCAAGGGAAAATTGTGACCTACAGATTCAGGGTATTATGTGTAGGCCCAAAATAACACTCTTGTTGAACCAAAAACCCTGAATAAGATGAGAAAGATATCCTAAACCTGGCAAAACTATGTTCTATTAGTNTCCTTTTTACTGTTTTTTGTATGAAACTGCAGTTTTCTTTTGCAGATTGTAGGTATTAGAAGCTTAGTTATGCTGGTTATTCTTTATTAGTCAAATTATGCTTTTTTGTTTGTAAAAGACACTTAATTTGACCATTATGGGACGGACAGAAGTCGTACAAGTTGATCTGGTGATGCTGTAGGTTGGACTCACATTCAGGATGGTAGGAAGGGAACACTGCAACCTATAGATTCAAGTATATGTACAGAATTGTGCCAATACTCAAAATAACACCATTATTGCGCCAAAAACTCTGAGTAAGATGAGAAATAAATACTAAACGCGACAAAGCTATTTTCTCTTAGGAACCAAATACATAGCCTTTGTATGTTCAAACATTCTAGATCCATCAGTGTGTTAACAATACTGTTCAGTTTAACCGTTTCCGATCGTTTTGGTCTGTCTATTCTCGCAATTTTGCACGGTTTGCGTAGTATTTCTAGAAGTGTTGATCGAACAGTGAAGATTGTGGGAAAATGCCACCTGACAGATAAAGTTATGGGATAAGAAGTCTAAGATAATTGGAAATGGCCAAACTACAGAATCATCAGACTCCAAGAGGAAATCTCATGTATAACTATAGATATACCTTAATAAAGAGAATTTTCTGCCATTCCTTTCATTTTTGTTAGTCATGATCCAAGCAGTGATAAGTCGTCGTGTCAACGCCTTAACAATAAAAAATATATTTTGTTGAGGTGTGTGAGATGATGAACGCATTTTAGTTGCCTCAGATCGTCCTAGGCTTCTTATCCTTGCCAATTTAGTCTGCCATATTTTTTTTTCTTTTTTTTAATTTAATGATATCAGTGTTTCCACAGTCACTAACAGATAGAATTTGATAAACGGTTGAAAAATTTCAAGGGCAAAGTGGAGAAGATCTTGTAACAAATGAAAGACTTTGACGAATATTGATCTTCACAAACATCATTGTACTGTATGAGTTATTTATTTTTAAATCATAACTCAATCATTATCTTCACGTTTCTTTCTCACTTGCAAACCAGCAACTGAATACCAACCTAAACAAATTCTGGTATATCCGACTGTAAAGATCAAATATTATAGACTAGTCATACCCACCCATTCTAATTGCTAAAAAGGCCTGCAGATCTGGCCTTTTGCCTTTGACTGCCTGGCCCCTGGGGACTTAAGTAGCCCTTCACCTTTATACAGTCACAACTCAAGTAGCTCGTATTGCCAAGTTGGTTGTGATTAGCATCGAAAATTAAACAATTTATTATATTGGCTGTTGGGAAAGTACATTTCTAGTGCGCTAGTCTACTCAACCCCTTGCAGTGTCTAGTGAATTTAATAGTTATGATATAATTCAGTATTATTTTATCACTGGTACAGAACAAGAAAAGTTGCGGGTACATCTGTACATTGAAATCGCTAAAAAAAAATTTATATCAACTTGTGTACAATACTGAAAATTTCTCTGATTCTGCCTCAAATTTTAAATTGAGAACACTTGTTCATTCATTCCATTAATGGTATGAATATAACTGAGAGAATGGAAGACTTGGAGACCGACATGTCAGAACATACGTGGCTACCACTAAAGTACCTACCCCCATCTGAGTGACACCACCTAATTATGCATGACAGGTTTCTGGGTCATCGAGTATCTCAGTTGCTTAGAGCCTTAAGCATCCTTGTGTGGTGCCTTCAACCAAACTATATAAGCTGTATATTGATCCTGATTAAAAATTTAATTGTAATAATTAAATCTATCATGAAGGAGGAAGCTGTTATTATCATATCAGTTTCAACCTAGGAGGCCCTGGCCCGAAATCAACAATAGCTTAGTGTAAATAATTATTTTTAAACTTAATTGGTATATAATGATAATTTTGGTGTTTAAATTTCCTATAACCTGTTCCAAAGTGGTGACTGAATTCAGCACCCTGCTCCACAATTATTCGATTATTATTTTTTTACATATTTTTAAAATAACAGGTACTCAAATTCCAATAATTATTCAGAAATTGTGAGATGTGGTCTGGTGTGATGTAGGTTTCAGAAAAACATTTTCTTTATCGTGCCAACGTTTCGATCTTTATTGAAATCATCAACAAATGCATGTAGGATGTGGAGAAAAGTGAATTTATACAATGCAAAAAAAAAATTTTTTTTATATATATTCAATCAAAGTATTTGTACTCATTCAAAGTGTTTGTTTTCTGTGTAATTGTGCCATTCTTGCGTGTCGTGTTGAGAGTGCCAGTGACACACAAGAATAGCACATTTACGCAGAAAACACACTTTGAGCGAGTACAAATACTTTGATTGAATATAAAAAATATATATTTTTTGCATTGTATAAATTCACTTTTTTCCACATCCTACAGGTATTTGTTAAATTTAAACAATGTTTGTAAATCCCAGGCCCTGAAGATGATCTCAATAAAGTTCGAAACGTTGGCACGATAAAGAAAATGTTTTTTTGAAACCTTCATCACACCAGACCGCATCTCACGATTTCTGAATAATTATCGACTAACGGTCACTAATCACCACTCAAATTCCAATGTTCCAATGGTGATTTGTTTCAGGACAAAGGACAGCTGACATTTGAGGATCAATGGCCTTCTATGCGGCCAATCATACTGAAGCTGTTGCAGCAGGAGCCAGTCACGCAAAACGAATGGCACGGGATCTTCTACTCAGTCCATGTCGTCTGTCTCTGGGACGAGAAGGGCCCTCCCAAAGTCAAGGATGCGTTAAAAGATGATATACTAGATTTTATAAAAAGAGCGCAACAGGTGAAGTATCTATTGCTGTTAAATTTGTTTAATTTTTTTATACGTATATATGTAATATTTTCTTATATGTCTACCTTTACAGAGGGTATTGTCGCATCAAGAGGATCAAGCCCTCTTAAAAGCTTATATCGCAGAATGGCGCAAGTTTTTTACACAGTGCGATTACCTACCAACGCCTTTTCGCCAACTAGAAACTTCTTTAGCTGGAAAAACTATAACTTATGTTAATAAAACTCCTCAAAATGAAGAAAGTATCGTACGAAAGGTGATTTATTTTTATTACTTAATTTATTATTTTAGTTTAAAAACTTATGAATTTATTCCTTTTTTTTAATTATAGTTAATGCTGGATAGTTGGAATCAAAGTATATTCAACGATATAAAACAACGATTGCAGGATTCTGCTATGAAACTAGTCCACGCTGAAAGAAATGGGGAAGCTTTTGATTCCCAGCTTGTTATTGGTGTTAGAGAATCTTATGGTGATATAAACAAACGTTAAATAATGATTTATTTATTTTTAAAATAACTCATGCTGACCACCTTTACTTTTAGTTAATTTATGCTCATACCCTATGGATAAACTACAGATATATAGAGAGAATTTTGAAAGAGCTTATATAGATGCGACAGAAAGTTTTTATAAAGTTAAAGCTCCCCAGTATCTACAAGCGAACGGAGTTCAGAATTATATGCGATATGCTGATGCCAAATTGAGAGAGGAGGAATTGCGAGCTCAAAAGTATTTAGAACCGTGTAGCGGCTCAGTTCAAGTGGTATGAATCGCGATGCTACGATTTCCTACTTTTTTATTCAGTAACAATTATTTATTTTCAGCTAACGGACTGCTGTGTTAATGTTTTGGTATCAACGTTCCGAAATACAATTCTGTCAGAATGTGCTGATATGATAAAAGCTAATGAAACAGAAAGTACATCACAGTCCATGAAGCAATGATTTTAAACCAATTGTAACTTTTACCCACATTTTTAGAATTGCAACTCATGTTTAAATTAATGGACCGTGTCACTGATGGGATAGCTCCTATGTTAAAAAACCTAGAGGACCATATAATCCATGCAGGCCTTGCTGATATGGTAGCTTCAGCCGATATTATAACCCAGGTGTGATAACATAAAGGTGGAAAAAAAAAAATCTTGTCCTCGTCTAAATTTTACACTCATATGATTTCAGGATTCAGAAAAATATGTTGAAAGGTTGTTAGCATTGTTTAACCAGTTTAGTACTTTAGTCCGAGATGCCTTCAATGATGACCCACGGTTCTTGACTGCCAGGGATAAAGCGTACAAACAAGTCGTAAACGATACGACAGTGTTCAGATTAGAACTGCCTGTCAAGCAGGTATTATTTCGATTTACTTTTTTTGTGAAATATAAGGCTGGTAACATTAATTTCATAATAATGAAGAGTACATCATGCTAAATCCTATTTAACTGAATATCTTTTAACACGTTCAATGCTGGCTGGAAATTCAATTTTCACCCTCCCGGACGACAATTTTTTTTTAATAATTAATTTTCTTATGTATTATGGCCTACTGTAGGTCAACCGTCTGGCTGGTTGGAACACTATGGCTCCCATGAAGGTCAGCTGCACTGAACGTGTTAAAGCAAGTTTTAATTTTTGTAATATTTTATTTATATATTAAATAAATAATAATTGCCAAATAAATTAATAACTTTTAGATTCCAAGAAATTTTCCAAATCTCTCTCTCTCTCTCTCTCTCTTTCTTTCTTTTTTCTTCTCTTCTCTTCTCTCCTCTCCTCACTTCTTTTCTTCACTCGTCTAAATTTTAAATTTAATTAAATTCACTATTTTTCGTGGTCTGCTTGACCAATTAATGACATTCAATTAATTAAGGTTTTTAAGTTGAGATAAAAAGTCAGTGTCACGAGTGGGATTCAAACCCACGACCTTCGGCTTGATACGCCGCTACTCTACCACTTGAGCTATCGTGATGTCGAAATTTGTGGGTTCGAATCCCGCTCATGACACTGATTTTTTTATCTCAACTTAAAAACCTTATTTACATTTAATTGTATAAAATGTATCACTTATATAGTTTTATTTAATTTATTTATTTTTAAACAGAGTGGTGGAGTTAAAAGTCAACCCGAGTCAAAATGTCCAGAACTCTTAGCAAATTACTGTGATATGTTACTTAGGAAAACACCATTGAGCAAACGGCTGACATCTGATCAAATTGAGTCCAAATTAAAAGATGTGGTAAGTCTTAATTTTGCAATACTGAACGATTGTTTTGGATTTTTCTTTTTCATTTTAAATGCCTTTCAGCTTTTGGTTTTAAAATATGTTCAAAACAAAGATGTCTTCATGAGGTTTCACAAAGCACATTTGACAAGGCGCCTTATTCTAGACACGTCGGCTGATTCTGAAAAAGAAGAAAATATGGTCGAGTGGTAAGTTTTGAATTAAATTTGCTTAAACGGTTTTAAGTTAATTAATCCATTGGCATTTCAGGCTCAGGGAAGTAGGTATGCCGGCAGATTATGTAAATAAACTAGCAAGGATGTTCCAAGATATAAAAGTGAGCGAAGACTTAAATCAACAGTTTAAAGAAGAATATAGGACAAGCAAAGGCAGTATAGCAGGTATGTCATGATACAATTACTTTTTTAAACATAAATAACATGCAATTATGTTTGTAGAATCAATAAACATTAAAATTTTAAATGCCGGTGCATGGGCTCGTGGGAGTGAAAGGGTAACGGTCTCGTTGCCTTTGGAATTAGAAGACTACATACCAGAAGTAGAGGATTTCTACAAAAAGAAACACAGCGGAAGAAAACTCCAGTGGTATCACCATATGTCTAACGGCACTGTTAGTAAAAATTTTAAATATTACAAAAAAATTTATGTCTATAGTTTTAGTAGCTTGTTTTGTATCATCAACTAGACAAATATTGATTGGGGTCAACCAATCTTGGCATTAAAGTCTTTCTTTTTGTTTAAATTAACGTAGATTTTTTCCTGCATCATTTATTGTAAAAGATTTTCAATTTTGAGCATTGGAAGTGCCCAAAAAAAATTAGAAAATTTTGACCAAAAACCAAAAATTTTAATTCTTAAAAAATTAAGCTAGACTTTTTTGTGTGTATTGTTTGGTATGTAATTAAATTTTGAACTTTTGAGCACCAGAAGTGTGGCTTCAACGAAATTCAATCAAACAAAAAATCAAACAATATGTCACAAAAAGCTGAAAATCAAATCATAAAGTAGCCTAAGGTAAAACAAAAATCTCTGGTGAAAAGTCAAGTTTTTAACTTCATGTTCCTTTTGCTTAGATTCTGTTCAATATTTTGAATGGCTTATTTTTCTAAATTAAAATTTTGACGAAATGAACAATTTGAATGATGATAATTAGGGGCAGATTTCTAATGGTCAGTTTCATGTAAAAAATTAGTAACCCAATTTCCTAGGGGCGTCGGTGGCCGCAACGGTTTAAGTGTTGACACGGCGCTCATCACTGTAAGGTAAAGGTCCCGGGTTCGAATGCAGCGGCCCTGCATTCGAACCTGACATACTTACAAATGGGCTTTTTTTTTCAAAAACACCGGCACCCCAAGGGTTGATATAACTTCTGCTGTTGCGAACCCTCATTAAAAAAAAAAAAAATAATAATCCATTAAAGAAAATTAATAAGTCAAATTGTTCTTGTTGAGATCAAGGAACATCAATTCAGGCAATTTTTTTAAATGAATTTTCATACAGTTTATTAATACTGAACAGTTTTTAAAATAACTATTTTCGTTCAAACCTATATTAAACATGTTCAGAAGAAAGCTGTGAATAAAATGAGACCAATCTCAAGAAGAATGTAATGATAAGGAAAAAGAATTCGAGAAATGGTTAACATACTGTTTCAAAGTAGAATTTAAAAAAAAAAATTAATTAACAGTTTAATTTTTGTTTTGCAGATAACATTTTCAAATGCAATTGGTCGATATGATGTCGATGTGACTACTTTTCAAATGGCTGTGCTCTTCGCTTGGAACCAAAGGCCTTTAGATAGAATCTCGTATGAAAATTTAAGGCTTGCGACAGAGCTTCCAGATCCTGAACTACGTAGAACGCTTTGGGTTAGTCTAAATTGAAATAATTAAAAATTTAGTACATTGAATTAGTTATTTTTAATTGTATTTTTTATTTTAGTCATTAGTAGCATTTCCAAAGCTGAAACGACAAGTTGTTATGTTTCAACCTGAAGTCCAATCTCCTAAAGATTTTGACGAGAATACTGTGTTCTGGATCAATCAAGAATTCGCTTTAGTGTAATTTTTTTTTCTTAGTCTCATTTTTTCCCCATCTAGTTCTGTTCTTTATCGTTTATTTTATTTTACAGAAAAAATGGTAAACTTCAGAAAAGAGGAAAAATAAATTTAGTAGGCAGGCTTCAGTTGTCGACGGAGAGAAGTAAGGAAGAAGACAATGAAAGCATTGTACAGTTGAGGATTTTACGAGTTCAGGTAGATTATAAAACTTAAGTCGTATTTCAGATTATTAAAACAAATCTTCTATCCCATCCTAGGAAGCAATAATAAAAATATTAAAGATGAGGAAGAGAATAAGCAATGCTCAACTGCAATCCGAACTCATCGACATTCTCAAGAACATGTTTCTTCCTAGTAAGAAAATGATAAAAGAACAAATTGAATGGTTAATCGAACATAAATATATGAGAAGAGATGAAGACGACATCAATACATTTATTTATATGGCATAGTTAAAACTTATTTTATAATTTCATTTGAAAAAAAAAATTATTTAGAAGATAATAATTTAATTTGATAAAATAATAAGAAATTGATTCCAAGGGATATTTTCAGTCAGATTGAAGACTCTAGATAACATTTGGTATGTATATAACATTTTACTTTTCAATGGTGGAAACGAGTTTCCTTCGGGGTTTGGGTTACCACGTTTGTTCTATTTGTCGCCTTGATTAACAAATTGAAATTCCATTTAAGACAGGTATAAACTTAAAATAGCTCCATTTTTTTTTTTAAATATTTATTTTGTGTGTGTATCTCAGTGAAAATACTCTGTATATAAATGGAAATAGTTGCATTTATAGTCATTAGTTTACATTTAAATCACTTTCCAATAATAATAATTTGAAATAATAAAAATAATACATAATGATAAAATGAACACATCAAATGCAACTAGAAGATCTGTGATAAACAAACAAATGTATAATTGTAAAGTTTTAAATGATCTAATTTTACTTTTATAATGTAAAAAATTTAAATCAAGTATTTTTCAATCCAGTAATTTTTTTTCGATTATTTCCTAAAGTTTTCGGTTATGTTCTATTTTTTAAGTATTCTTTTTTTTTCTCCTAAAAACAATGTTTTGGTTGTGAAAGTTTTAGAATTGAAATCACTTGTTTGTAATTAAAAAAAAGAAGAAGAAGAAAGGAAAATAATCTCTTTTTTTCTCTTTGTTATAAAATAGTAGTGGTTTATTTTTTATTAAATCTATTTATTGTTGACAATATAGTTTCAATTTTGTAAATTGTGTTATGTAAAAAAATGTACATTAGGTTAACAGAATAAAAAAATTTTTATGGTAAAAATATGCAGGCTTAATGTCCAAGTATGCTTCAAGTGTTTGGCCGCAAGTACAATACTTCCCAAATATAAATCATCACTGAGCAAGAACAATACCAAAAACATTGGTTTTATTATTTTTTCAACACCATATTGTCCATTGTACAGGTATGCATTTTTTTTTTTTAATTGTGGAATTTAAAATGTGGAATTATTCAGCATCATTCATTTGAAACACTTTTTTAATTCATTGTCTCATAAATCACGTTTTTTGGCAGTTTGGTATGCCACAAAAGGGTTCAGGGACAATTGGCCAAGGAAAGTTACCTATTGGCCCTGAACCCTTATGTGGCATACCAAACTGCCAAAAAAACACAATTTATGAGACAATGGGTTAAAAATGTTTCAAAGGACCATTGCAGAAACTAATGGCATACTAAATCTAGTGCTAGGACTAGAATAATAGTTAGACTGTTGACTGGACACTGCAGGCTCCAGAGGCCCAATCCTGGAACTGTCATACAACTGATGTCATTTTATTGTCAGCTACATCTAAATTATTATCGCTACTATAAAAAGAGAAATCATCAGCAAACTGGGATATTTTGATCTCCTCAGAGACTAACGACTTGATGGACGCTGTGTAAAGGGAGAACAATATTGGGCTAGTACTGTTCCCTGTGGTAAACCTGCATTGACAATTTTTGTCCCTTGTAGTTCTCCATTGATTTGAAAGTACAGCCCTTTCCAAGATTAGGTTTGTGATTTAGGTAATATTTATTATTGTATTAATTGTTTTGTCAGTTTTTTCCACACGTATAAACATTTACTTAATGTGGTTGCTTCTGTCGCTCCCCTAGGATTCAGGGTTACAAGACCACAGTTCCAAATTATGGAGACATCAACTTGTTTATACTGTAAGCACTGTTAAATTTTATGAAAAAAAATTAGATAATACTACAAATACAAAAGTACTATCTCCTTTACTCTGCTGTTATTACCTTTTTTAAATATATATTACCTTCTGTACAAATATATACATTATGTAATGTGGTATAATATTTATCATTTTCATATATCCTGAGGAGAGCCAACAACTATTGTTGCTCTCCCAGCTCTGTGAATAGTTTTTTATAACTATTCATGAGGAGGTCCCAGGGCCATTTTCACTTCAATCGTCTTACTGTGTTGTAGGGATGAGTTTGGTCTAATTTGTTAGGAGTTTTTTATTAGAATGTGGAAAATTTATTTGCGAAGAATTTTTAGGTCGCTGTGGAGGGTGGTATTGGAGGCATAATAGGGAGCGTTGACTGATTCTGAGGATTTCGGATTGGAAGGACTGAATTAATTGGTTGTTGGAAGGTTTAGTGGTCCACAATTTTAGTCCGTGAATATGTCCAAATCAGTTTTAGTATTGTTTAATGTTGTATTGTTAATTTTTTTGTCAACATGTTAGATTTCCGTCCAAGTAGTTTAAAGAGAAATCCAAAGTGTCTTGTTCAGAACCTGTCTTTTTATTGTATGTGTTGGTTCCAGGTTAAGTGAGTGTGAAGAAAGAACCCAAGGTAGCGTACATAGTCGGTTTTAGGGATAGAAATGTTGTTGAGGAATATTGTGTTAAAGAGTTTTGCTTCTAAGAGTAAATATTCGTTGATTTATATCCTACAAAATTTGCTCCATTCGGCTGTTCGTTCGATACGTGCTTGGAGCTCCTTGGAGGCGATTGCAGAATAGGATCAGAGGAAAGCACGGCTGTGGTCTGCAAAGGATCTGAGGAGGGTAGAAAGATATAGTTGGGAGTCTTTGTTGTAAAAGAGGTATAGGAGTGGTCCAAGCACACTGCCTTGTGGCACTCCCAAAGGATAGTAGTTAGTGATATGTGAAGGAGGTATAGGAATGGTCCAAGCACACTGCCTTGTGGCACTCCCAAAGGATAGTAGTTATATATTTTATTCAACCATGAAAGTTATTTTCCCCAAAAAGTTGGAGATTTATCAAGATAAGCCCTAACAATCAATAAACCATCTTGCAAGTTTAATTTTATGGATAAAATACGTTCTTCATATTCAGTGTATCATGCTTGGATAACATAAATGAAGTTTACGTATAAAAAAAGGCCGATTTAAAATAAATGGCATTTATTTTCTAAATTTATTAATGAATAAATTGTTACAAATTATCAATGTATCATAACGCTATCCCTAGCAAAATATATATTTTTAAATCCTACAAAAAGTTAACGCATGTAAAAAATATTTCAGCAGTAAAACATTTATCTAAATTAGAAAAAATCCTGCAAAAATACATACAGATTGGAAGGATTTTGACTAGAAAAATATATAAACTTTTTTTAAAACTTCAATTGTATAAAAACCACAGAATAATATTAATCACTTCATTTTCATAATTAGATATGTTTTTCATCCTGTCGATAAAGAAGATTACAATTCTCACTAGATTGTCTACTTATGTACTTCACCATTATGAGAAAGACATGAACTTACAATTAAGAAGAACAACTTAAGTAAATAATTATTTTTTAAGTACATAAAAAGATCATTAATTGCATAATTTTTTTCAGTCTAACTTAATAAATTATCAGAATTATAACATTTTTAACAATATTAAATTTAACTTTTAACATAAATTTTAGTTATTTCTAGTTAGTCATTAATTTGTGCTTATAATTTAACTTCTTATCAAAGAATAACAATTTTTTGGCACGGTGAATAGTTTGTATAAAAGCTTTTGTCTCGTGCTACTTTTAAAAAAATCTTTAAAGCATTTTAAACATCCATTTCTTGTGCTTCTGGCTTTCCTATATTAGTATAGTGAACCTTTCTTGAAAGATTCTGTATTATTGGAAATAGAGTGGCTTTTAAAGGAGTTCTGTTTGTGTAAATCAACAAGGAAAGGCATAACACAAGGGCAAGGGACAAAAGGAAGACCGTACTTGAAGAATAGCCCTCTTCTGCCTTAAGTAGGTGTGGACAGATTGACAGCTTGCGGTGTTCCGACAACAGAACGGTCTTTTCAAATTCTTTCGGGCATGATGGTTTACACCTAAGCCTCTCTTTGTTCCTCACTTCGGCTTGGGTTTTCTGCAGCCATGCATACAAATCGTCTGTTTTTTGCCCGCATATCAAAGGGTTGTCAGAAAAATCGAGAACAAAACGATCCTGTTTTTTGGCCATCTGGTCAAAGCTTTCAAGCTCCTCGGGCTTAAAGTAGCTTATAGAATTACGCTCCAAATCGATCAATCTCAAATGTTGCAGGCAGTCAAACTTGAAGTTAACATGTTGAAGTTTATTATTTCCTAGGAAAAAAAAGTTGCTTTTGGTTAAACTATCTTTTGAATTTTTACCTTTAACTAATTTGTAGAAAATATACATACCTAAATGTAAGTCCATGAGGCTGTTCAGCTCGCAAAATATTTTTGGATCCTTGAATTTTTTAATTTCATTGTCTTCTAAGTGTAGTTTTCTTAGTTTTGTCAAACCACTTGTGTTGAAGATGTCGTGGAGGTCGATAGCGAGGTCATCTGGTGTATTGTCAGCAAAGGCGTTGGTCAAGTGTAACTCCAATAGGCTCTGAAAGTTTGAGAATACCCTGGGGGAAAAAATTGTTATATGTTTAGATTCTTGATGGTTAAAATAGCTCTTAAAAGGCGCTGTACAATGCACACCCTGACTAATACATATATTTATGACACTTGATATTTCAAGCCTACCTCGGATGATGTTGATCGAAAGAAATAGATATTTCGTTGTGGTTCAATATAAGCCTCTCGACCCGTGGAACGTGGTGGAAAGTCTGACCAAGGATATCTTCAATCTTGTTATTCGACATGTCAATGACACGCAACTGGGAATTGTTATTCGTAGTGCCAAGTAAGTTTCTAGGAAGTTTTGGGATGTTGTTTCCAACAAAAATTAAGACCTGATAAATTAAAACAAACACATTAGAATTTTTTATACATTTGTTAACTTAACTACAAACAAACAAGAGAAAGATATGAACACACAAACAAAAGTAATTCCAGGATCATCTTTTTCTAATTATTAAACATTTTTTATCTTAGGACATTTTCTAAAGCGGCCCATAGACAGTCAATATTATTGTACAATATAGATTGCACAATAATTTGACGGTTGCCCCTTAACGTTCTATAATATTGTATAAAATTTTGTTTGTGCAATGATCTTGAATAGTTTGAAGGCGATATTGAAGTTTGTGCAATATTTTCCACTTGGTGATATTGCGCAATAATGCCAACAGATGGTGCAATATTTTCCAGGTTGTACAATATATTTTCAACTTTTCGTCAATCATGCAATGTATTGCACAACCCAAAATATTGTGCAATAATATTGATCATCTATGGGCCACTTTAGAATCTGTTTCTACTCATATTGTAATGAGAAATTAATAAAATGAACTGGCCATTCTTACGGTGGAAAGAATCTAATAGGTTTTTTCATTTTGGCTGCATCGTAATTTCTCATCGGTAGTTAAATTTATAAGAATAGGGCAATTATGGTCAACGAAGGACAACAGGATGACACAATCAGCTGCTGCATCAAATTCCACATTAACATCAAGACAAATCGCTATGATGGCAGGTGTAAAGACCAATGTATGAAATGTTCAGCGACTTTTGGAAGCATCAGAATCCATCAAGAGAAAGAAAATGATAAGAAAACCGGTCCTCTTACCATGACACAAACTTGCCAGATTGACTTTTGCTAATGAACTTTTGGCAAGCCGACGAAAAAGAGAGATTTTTTCAGACGAGAGTTCATCTTGATGAACCAGATGGAATTTCTTATTATTTCAATTTGGGCCTGAGTATGCTTTAAAAAAAACCGCCTTGCCCAAGAAATCCTCCTTTGCTTTGAATGATGATGAGAATTGTTTGAGAATGAAAATTTATATTTAATGATTTCGGTGAAGGAATTCCAATGTTTCAACATGATAATGCCCTAATCTACAATGCTAAGATATTAAAGGAATGGTTTGAGAAAAATATTGAAAACATGAAATGTCCAGCACTTTCATCTGATCTCAACATACAGTGAAAAAACACTGGGACATACTTTTTTAGTAAGGGGTACTGGAGTGCCAGGCAGTTTTCGAGTATCCAGAAATGAGAGGGTTGATTATGAAGGTATAGCAAGATATTTTGCTGGAAACAATCCAAAACTTGTACAACAGTATTCCTTTACGAACACTTTGGATCAAGGTACGGTCTTCAAGAAGAAGAAAGCAAATTTACTTGCTACTGCCAAGCTTTCGACCTATTTTAAGGTCATCATCAGGGAAAAACAACTTTAAATATGTTTACAGATTGACTGATTTTTATTTAAGATTATTTTATTTAAGTTTTTTTCCTCCAGGCGATCTCAAATTTTCTTGAAGTCCGATTCAGGCCCAATATTGCGAAGGAGTGATTTTACACTCAATCTGTAGACATATTTAAGGTTGTTTTGCCTGGATGACCTTAAAATAGGTCGAAAGCTGGCATTAGCAACAAAATTTACTTCCTTCTTCTTCAAGACCATACTTTGATCAAGGATGTTTGTAAGTGAAAAAGTGTTACTTCTAATACTGAAAACAAACAGTATTCCTAACAGAATATTTGATTAGATTAAGTAATAATCGAAGAAGGTGGAGGAGTCACAAAACTATCACACCAAAAAGTGTTTAAAAAAAAACAACTAAAAAATACGTTAAGCATGTATTATTTTTTTATTTCAGTAATATGTGAATAACAAAATTTAAAATTTATAAGGAATGACAATTAAAAATTATGGTGTGTTTGGTCCTTATATTAAAAAAAAAAGCTCACGGCTAAAAACTTATTTTAACTAACTCAAACATTTCTTGACTTAAAATTTTAGTAATTTTTATAATCATGGTTTGTGTGGAAAAATAGTCTCGAATTTAAAGAATCTCTGTTGGCTTTGAGGATTCTATTAGAAAGGTTAACAATTTAAAATTTAACGAGTAACCTGAAAAATAATCTATGCAACATGAGTAAAACCCCAGTACAATTGTGTTAATTATTTATTTAGAAATCGTGAGATGCAGTCTGGTGTGATGTAGGTTTAAGAAAAACATTTTCTTTATCGTGCAACATTTCGATCTTTATTAAGATGTTCTTGCCCTCTCAACACGACATGCAAGAATGGCACAATTACACAGAAAACAAACACTTTGAGCCCTGAAGATGATCTCTAATAAAGATCGAAACGTTGGCACGATAAAGAAAATGTTTTTCTGAAACCTACATCACACCAGACCGCATCTCACGATTTCTAAATAAATATCGATTAACGGTCACTAATCACCACGTGTTAATTATGTTCAATTCAGATAAAAATTCTACAAACCCAAGGCATGTTCCATTGCGCAAAAGGATAAAGGATGGACAGTACACCGATAACATAGATCTATTTTATAATGGATGAAACATTATTACAGTTTAATGATTATTTGGACATCGTGAGATGTAGTCTGGTGCGACGTAGGTTTTAGAAAAACATTTTCTTTATCGTGCCAGCGTTTAATTGCCCATTGTTTAAATTATGTAAATACATATAAGATATGACTATGTTTATAAATCCAAGGCCGTCAACATGATCTCAATAAAAGGTGAAATGTTGGCACAATAAAGAAAATGTTTTTCTAAACCTACATCACACCAGACCGCATCTCACGATCTCTAAATAATTATTACTTCAAAATCACTAAATATTACACATTGGATATCTAATGTGTGGATTTTTCCGAACCGATTTTCAAATTACTTTTGCCATTTCTTTCATAAAATGGAATTGACTTGATTATCTGCAAATGAAAAAGTAAGTAAGTATACCCTCGGGACCCTCAACATGGCACACAATAATGACACATCTACATGGAAATTTGAGTCCTGAAGATGATCTCAAATAAAGATCAAAACGTTGGCATGATAAAAAAAATCTTTTTCTAAAACCTATGTCACACCAGACCGCATCTCACGATCTTCAAATAATCATTGGCTAATGATCACATTTTTTTTATTATTATTTTTTTATTAATATGAAAGGCGATCAACCGCTTTGGGTCATTTTCCGCCTTAAAAAACTCTCAAGCTGGGTGTTGAGTGGGCCACAGCTCAGGAACCCCCAATAGCGGAAACCAGGGCCCCGGCAGTATCACGCGCCCTGGAAACCCTTTCACAACCACACCCAATGGGCACCAAACCGCATCCAAATACACCTCTCAACATTGAGTGAAATACAGATTATTGCATAAAATGAATGTTCTTTTTTATTAAATTATTATATCATTTTATCTTCATATTTCTGAAATTAGTTTAGTTTTTTTAAGGAAAGTTACTAGTTGTCTATTTGGTCGGAGTCATCACCAAGCGAGTCTGATGTTGGTTGGAATTTCCAGCCATATTTTGGTTGTTGGAATTTTCTCCTTCATATTTTTTGCAATTTGTCAAAATGTGCTTAACTGTTATTCTTTCTGTGCAAACATCACAAAGCGGAGTATCTTTTTTTCATCATGACATAAAAATAACGATCACTAAACACCACACATTATAGTTTAAGCATATTTGATATTATTTATTTTATTTTTTGGATGTTTTCAGCATTAGCTAAGCTTTAAACGGGAAAATTTCAATGGTAAAGCTAGGATTTGAACCCACTTTTGCTATTTGGCAAATAAGAGACCCTAATAATTACAGAAATCATGGCCTTCTAATTATTTTAAACAAGGATAACATTTACCAATTTAAGTGTGTTGCCATTGAGATATTTCAATTCAAATTTTTCAGAATTGTAATATTCAATTGTAGTAATATTCAAAGTGGCATAAGTAATGTATATTTAGTGACAATGTACAGACAACAATTTTTACTAAATAAACAACAAATTGTGTATTGTATAAATTATTGTTATACAAATTTAAAAATAATTTCACATTGAAAAAATTAAATCTGTTTAAAAGGTTTTTTAAAATAGACAAAATCATGCTGTTGGCTATTGAATCTTCATGATATTAGTTTTTCTTTCTTCTTAGCTGATGCATAAAGTGAGATGTATGAACAATCACTGTTTTTCTCATATCAACAGTTCCCTTTGAAAACATAAACTTTGTTTATGCTTCATCATCAATTTATTTATCCCTTACCACAAATGGAATTTGATGATGTAGAATTAGATCAAATGCATAAACAGAATAGCCAGCGTTATTAAATAAAGATATTCTTGTAAATCTATTTTAACCATTAAAAAAAATTATTGGCTATATAATGGGCAAATATTCTATACAAAATAATTCATGCAGCTAAAATAAATTAATAGCTTTGCCATTAATGGACCCTATATATTTTAAAGCATTCGTGTTTATTTAGTTTGATTTTTTATTTTTTATATATCTATATAACCATATAGATATATAAACTATATTATAAATCTTTAAATTTATACATTAAAGCCCATTTTATTGGTTGGCTTTCATTGATTATAACACTGCTAGATTAAAAAATTAAGGTGATTGGTCAGTTTTTAGATTTATCTAGTTTTTTTTGTAATTCTCGGGAAGCTAGAATTTTTTTTTTTTTTTTTTTTGGGGGGGGGAAGGCTATTTGTAAATATGTCGGGTTTGAATGCAGGGCTACTGCACTTTACAGTGTTGAGCGCTGTGTCAACGCCTAAACCGTTGCGGCCACCAAGGCCCCATTTATATAGTTTGTAATGGTAAAATAATCAGTATATTCAATTGTTTTCCCGTCAATCCTCTTGACCATCAATCTATCAAAACTAATCATCTTGTGACCTTCACAGATTCTTCAAAATTGCAACATGGGCACAATTTCTTAAATAAAATTATTAGTGAGAACAAAAATTGCCAAAATTCATTTGATGTATTTTATTCAAGTATCAAGGAAAATGTAAAATAACTTTTATTCGGTCTAAAGTAAAAAGGCACTTTTTCTGAGTAGAATTATATTCTGTTCTATTCCTCGATGGTACAAACAAAATTTATACGACTAACAAAAACCTTTTTCACACGATCAAAGAATCTGTTGTTTTATTTTTACAAATTTATCAGTTAGTCAAGAGAGAGAGAAAAAAAGATGAATCATGCTTGGGTTGTGATTTTATAATTATGTTTTTATACCGATTAGACTGTTGTGTAAAGTATTGACAATTGATAATAATAAAATTATTTATTTGGAAATCCCAGAAACATTTTTTTTTAAGCGTTAAACTCTCAGCTTGAAAACCTGCAGTCCTGGGTTCGATTCACAATGTTACCTCTGGAATGTTCAACCTATTCTCCTATCCCAAATCAAAATTACTTAATGAGGCATGACTAATGTGCACGAAGCCTTAGAATGAATTTTATATTTACTTTTTCTAACAAAGACCACAATGAAACCAAATAGAAATTCACTTGAAATGTCTTCACCTTTACCTTTAAAAACTGTCTATTAGTTTTCTGCAAATATGCCACTACCAAAATAAAACAGATCTATTTATAGTTATATTACTTTCAAAAAAGGTAGTTAAGCCATTAAGGTAATTGATGCCCTGCGTTTCCAGTCCACAAAGTTTTATTTATTTATAAGAAATTTAAAGTCAGTTTTGGAGGATTAGAAAAGAAAATTTTTGGGGCCTCATGTTCTGTTGCGAGTAATTGAAGAAAACCAGCCCTCTCAGTTGATCAACTGAGTTGCCTGGTTGACTTTGAACAAGTTACTGCTATATAAAGACTTCTTTTGGCTCGTTTCACACTAGGCAACAAGTAGAATCAATTTCTCTTCCTAACATTCAGTACGATTTAGAACACAAGAAATCAGGAGGGCTTCTACTTGCTATTCTGTTTGTTTTGGTTTCTGTTGAAATTTGTATAACATTTGCCACTTCTCTCCAAGCTTCATTTCTTTCAATTTCATCTTCAGCTATCAAAAATTAAACCCAAATTATCCAAATTGTGCAAGCTAAAACAACCTCACTCTTCCCATAATTCATTAATGTTCAGATTATTACTTTGCATTTGGCTCGATTTTAAGTTCCTTTTGATTCTGTTCTGACCAACTAAATTTTTGTGTT
This sequence comes from Cimex lectularius, assembly GCF_000648675.2. Taxonomy (NCBI): domain Eukaryota; kingdom Metazoa; phylum Arthropoda; class Insecta; order Hemiptera; family Cimicidae; genus Cimex; species Cimex lectularius. The sequence goes on along the minus strand of NW_019392979.1, from coordinate 816,398 downwards.
TGTGTTTGCATCGTGCATCTCATGATTTCTGAATAATTGGTAGCAGAGCGATACCATGTACTCAATAGTTGATTAAATAGATTGGGGTTGTGATACATTTTACATTTCAATGATCTTAGCCCGCACACATTAATATATGCTAAAAACATAGTACATACATAAAGAAATAGACAAATCAAGATATAAAACTACTGATGAAAAACTGTCTTGTAAAAAAAAAAAAAACTCCTCAAAATGAGACTGCCTAAACCAACACATATGACATATTCAACAGGACAAAACCAAGAAAAATTTTAATTAAAAATTACTAGTTACTTCATCTTTTTATCTCAACCAATGCCTTAAATAAAGATTAATTAATTGAAAAACGTTATTCGGTCAATCGGACCCCGAACTCTAATAAATTACTAGTTACTTAATCTTTATGTAAGGCACTGGTTGAGATAAAAAAGTCAGTGTCATGAGGTTCGAATCCCGCTCTGCCGAATGCCTTAAATAAAGATTAATTAATTTAAAGACGTTATTCGGTCAATCGGACCACGAACTCTAATGAATGACTAGTTACTGTTGAAAAATTGCCTTGTAAAAAAAAATCCTTAAAATGAGACTACATAAACCAACACATATGACATATATTCAACAGGACAAAACCAAGAAAATTTTTTAATTAAATAATTAAAAATTACTAGTTACTTAATCTTTATGTAAGGCACTGGTTGAGATAAAAAAGTCAATGTTACAAGCGGGATTCGAACCTCGTGACACTGACTTTTTTATCTCAACCAATGCCTTAAATAAAGATTAATTAATTGAAAAACGTTATTTCAGTCAATCGGACCACGAACTCTAATTACTAGTTACTGTTGAAAAATTGTCTTGTAAAAGAAATCCTTAAAATGAGACTACTTAAACCAACATATATGACATATTCAACAGGACAAAATGAAGAAAAATTTAAATTAAAAATTACTAGTTACTTAATTTTTATAAAAGGCACTGGTTGAGATAAAAAAGTCAATGTTACAAGCGGGATTCGAACCTCGTTACACTGACTTTTTTCTTAAATAAAGATTAATTAATTGAAAAACGTTATTCAGTCAATCGGATCACTCTAATGAATTACTAGTTACTGTTGAAAAATTGTCTTGTAAAAAAAAATCCTTAAAATGAGACTTCTTAAACCAACACATATGACATATTCAACAGGACAAAACCAAGAAAAAAATTTTAATTAAAAATTACTAATTACTTAATCTTAATCTCAACCAATGCCTTATATAAAGATTAATTAATTAAAAAACGTTATTTGGTTAATCGGACCACAAACTCTAATTACTAGTTACTGTTGAAAAATTGTCTTGTAAAAGAAATTCTTAAAATGAGACTACTTAAACCAACACATCATATATTCAACAGCACAAAACCAAGAAAAATTAATTAAAAATTACAATAGTAGATGATGGGTTTTGGTCTACGAGTCAGTGAACAGTTGAACCGGCACATGGCCACTACTGGGTCTGTCTGCCCAAAACCCGTGAGTGAAGACAGACCCAGTAGTGGCCATGTGTCGATTCAACATAAAAATTACTAATTAGAAAGATCATGTCAAAAGTATACTTGAGTCTTCTGAGGAAGATGCTGGAGGATGGAGGCGTTGGTGAAACCGTGACCGGTGCAGTTGAGGACATACTGCATCCTGCCGACATACTCCATCTCTCCACATAGGCATTTTTCAAAAGGTTCATCACAGTAGGTCGTCGAGCCGGCAAACTGGCAAGATGAAGCAATAAATAGGGCAAGGCTGATGAAGGGCCGCATCTAAAAAAAAAAAAAATCCAATTTAAAAACCGTTATTGAAGTTAAATAGTCATATATATTACCTTTTGTTAATCTGTTTTAGAGTTTAGATCATAATTAACAAAGAAAATACAGTATATTCTTTGTAGAGAGACCGCTGATTCAACAGGTTTTTCAGACACGAGAGGAATCAAGGCAATAAATTCCAAGCTGAAGCACCCCGACGGACCTAGAGGACAACTGACTTAGTTGAGTAGTTGAGTCTTGAGAAATGAAGTTTTCTTACCTTTTGAAGTAGAGAGGGCCACCTGTGCAACATAGCGGGAATCAACCAGTTACAAATCTTTTTAAGCAATCCCATATAAAAGTACGGATTGGTTAGATATGCCTTCACAATTCAAACCATTATGTATATACCAATGGTATATACCAGTATACAAAGGTATAAGCGTAACACATGCCTCCTCAGCTAGGAAACACAGATATCTATACAGACCCAATGAAGAACATCTAAAAGCACCCACCATTTTTTTTCTTCCACATCGATAGATTACTAAATTGGCCACTCATGTACAAAATTAAATAGTGAGGCTTTACAGAAGTACAAAAAAAAAAAATATATATATATATAGTGATGATGGTGATCAAATAACTGTTATTTTCAAATGTCATCATTGCAATAGGGTCTGGTGTGATGTAGGTTTCAGAAAAACATTTTCTGAAACCTACATCACACCAGACCGCATCTCACGATTTCTAAATAAATATCGATTAACGATCACTTATCACCACACATTACAATAGGGGTGGATGGATATTTGGGATAAATCCCATCATTTATTTTCTTCCACATCCATAGATTACTAAATTGGCCACTCATGTACAAAATTAAATAGTGATGCTTTACAGAAGTACAAAAAAAAAAAATATATATATATATAGTGATGATGGTGATCAAATAACTGTTATTTTCAAATGTCATCATTATAGCGCAGTTTATATGCAAAAAAATTTTCAAATATGCCATATGATATGCACTAAAACACCATCAAATATGCAATATTATTTACACTAAATACCCCTTAAATATGCCATATAATTTGAACTAAAAATATTAAAATATGCATGATGAACGTCAGAGACTCACCTGACTATAATGATTAATTAATATTTTAATCTAGGGTTTTTTTTGGTCTAGTGTATATTCATAGTGAAAGGAAACTGAACAGAAAAATTTCATTTGCACAAAAAATTCTCTTATTTAAAGTATGATACACAGTAGAGTTGGAGTCTTTGGGATAAATCCAAAGACTGAACTGATTAGTAAACTTAGGTGAATGTGCTACAGTTAGTAGCATGGATTTGTTTAGATATGCCTTCACAATTCAAACCATTATGTCTATATACCAAAGGTACATACCAATACATAAATGGTATAAGCGTAATGCCAGCCTCCTCAGATAGGAAACAGCAATCTACACGGGCCCAATGAAGAACATCTAAAAGTATCCATCATTCTTTTTCTTCCACATCCATAGATTACTAAATTGGCCACTCATGTACAAAATTAAATAGTGATGCTTTACAGAAGTGCAAAAAAAAACTTATATAGTGATGATGATGGTGGTGAAATAACTGTTATTTTCAAATGTCATCATTACAATAGGGGTGGATATTTGGGATAAATCCCATCATTTATTTTCTTCCACATCCATAGATTATTAAATTAAGTGCAAAATTAAATTGTGATGCTTTACAGAAGGGCAAAAAAAAAAAAAAAAAATCCGTGATGATGGTGCTCAAATAACTTATTTTCAAATGTCATCGTTATAGCGCAGGTTTATATGCAAAATTATTCACACTAAATACCCCTTAAATATGCCATATAATTTGAACTAAAAATATTAAAATATGCATGATGAATGTCAGAGGCATCACTCGACTAATGATTAATTAATTTTTTAATCTAGGGTATTTTGGTCTAGTACATATTCATTGTGAAAGGAAATTGGATAGAAAAAGTTCATTCGCATAAAAAATTCTCTTATTTAATGTATGATACACAAAAGGGCTGGAGTCTTCGGGATAAATCCCAAGACCGAACTGACAGTAAACCTAGGTAAATATGCTACAGTTTTCTAGTCTGAAATAGTAATTGGTCATTGCCCCAGGCTAGGAATGTATTCCCGGTAGATAGTAATCGTCTCTGACAGCCAGGCAGCACTAAAGGCCCTAGTTTCATGCAAGGTGAAGGCAAAGAACATTTGGAACTGCAGGGAGGGCTTGACAGAAGTCAGCGACACTAATGACCTGACCCTGTCATGGGTCCCTGGACATTTGGGTTGACATGTTGAGAAAGAGAGAGCCAACATGGACTCTCTGGGCCCAGAACTCTACTGTGACTTAGCATCTTGCTACAAAAGAGGATACATCTTAAAATGGAGTTGAAAACATGATGGAACAATATCACAGGTATGAGGCAGGTGAAGAAATTCATAGAAGGGCCATCCGCAATATTAATCGAAGGCAACCGCAACTGGACCAGGTTTCTGGTTGACTCCAGGGCACTGCCACTTAAGAAAGCACATGCACCGGATAGGAGTACAGGCAGAAGAAACACTGTGCAGATAACTGCTAGGAAGAGGAAGAAACTGCAGAATGCATCTTATGTTTCTGTGAAGGTTAGGTTCTCCCAACTAGGACTAAGGAGCTGCTGGCAAGGCACTGATTAACAACCTAAAGCTGGCCAGTGAATTTGTAAAAAACACAGGGGAGCACAACAGATCGACTCAGGTCGAGGTTCAGAAGGCCTTGTGGCCACCTCTTTTATCACTATCCCCTATATAAAATAAATAAGAAATTTTAGTTAATTATTCTTTTTATGTAAGATCCTGGTTGAGATAAAAAAGTTAGTGTCATGAGCAGGATTCGAACCCATGGCCTTCAATACTGCATACTCATGACCGCTGCTTTAACCACTTGTCCTATCATGACTTCATTGCATCCAAGACCTTACTTAAAAAGAATAATCCACCCATCCCCCTGAGGGTTTGCAACAGCAGAGGTCATATGAAGTGATGAGCGCTGTGTCAACGCCTAAACCATTGCGGCCACCAACGCCCCCCACCACCAATAAAGCTCAATTAAGTTCATGAACTGATTTATTTTATTATTCATTAGCCTATCTACAATGTAGTTTTCGAATAGTGCATTTCGTACAAACACATTTCATATTTTTAACTACATTCGACTTGATAATTCAAAACCCAAGGGACCACAAAAATAATTCAATTTGTCAAGATGTTCAAATTATAAATAGGAAAGATAGAAATTATTAAGAGTTGATAGGTACATACATGATAGGTAATAATGAAAATGTGGAAATTGATGAACTGTAAAATTAAACATTGTTATACAATATTAAAAAAAATTGATGAAGAGGTTTGTGTTTCAATGTGTTTGTGTGTCCATTGCCTAAAATATGAATGCTGAGAAAATATATAACATAACAATCTATAGAAAAATTGAGGAAACTTTAGGCTGTAAGGAAATAAACAATATGTGGAATTTTGGAGGAATGTAACAATTAAAAAGTTTGAATTATAAAGAAGGGAAGTGGCTGAATTTTTATTTATGCTCTGTTCTCCCAGTCATGAAAAATATTACATATTACTGAGTGTATCTCAATAGAAAGATTTTTTAAATTTACCAAAGTGACTTGCGTGTTCATTCGTATTATCAAGAAATTCAAATTATCAATTTTCGAATTAGCAAGAATTAACCGAAATAGTTAAGAATTAATTTTCTAGTTTATGCATTTTTTGTTGTTTATTGCTTAAAGATGCAGTGAATAATTTTTTCTGACTTTTTTAGTTTCTTTGTGCTATTTGTGTTAATTATGGAAATTTTTTTTGTGTGGTGATTAGTGACTGTTAGTCGATAATTATTCTGAAATCGTGAGATGCGGTCTGGTGTGGTGTAGATTTCAGAAAAACATTTTCTTTATCTGCCAACGTTTCGATCTTTATTGAGATCATCTTCAGGGACTGGGATTTACACGTTTTTACGTTGGGATTTACGAAACGTTGGCATGATAAAGAAAATGTTTTTCTAACACCAGACCGCATCTCACGATTTTGGAATAATTATGTAAATTTTGTTAATTTCTTCTGCCAAAGCCAGCCCTAAGCCTGGTTGAGAATGGAGGAGGGTATATGTCAAAGTGACTAAATGTTTGTACTAGCATTAAAAAAATCTATCTGATGAAACCCTTGATTAATTATAGATTTTTCTTTCATAAATACATATCTTAGCCAAAGGATGAGCGCTCTGTCAACCATTGAGGCCATCTACATCAGGGGTTGTGTTTAAAGAAAAAAAATTGTTCTGTAACCCTATATATCTGCAGTAAAAAAAAAGCCTTAAATTAAAACAAGGGGAGTTACAATGTAACTTAGTTTTTAGTATCTTTCTCTTTATATAATAAAAATGGTTGGTCAATATGAAAGACATCAGATATGGTTGTGGTATTTCCTCCTGGGGTCAAACACATTCTCATGATGAACCTGCAGTTTCTACAACTAAACTACAAACTATATTTTTGTTTTATAACTTTAAAAGGTAAAAAAAACACAAGTATTCTTCAGGTAATTTCTTTAAACACCCATTAAAAAATGACAGGCATTTTGATATTTTCAAAATTAGACACAAGACCGTAAGATGTCTTAGATGTCAGTACTTTAAAATGTCGTGTATTCCTGAGGACCACTTCCCTGTTGGACGTTAGCAGCGATAGCGGTGTTAATGATGTCAGTTTCTAAAAAGAAATCGCTGGTGACGATATTGGCCATATTCCACCATTTTTTCCTGCACCACTTCGATAAACTAGGATTTACAAGATGGGCCATTTCTCTAAGGCTCCCTTTTGGATTGAATAGTAAATCCAGCGGACCGGGTGTGAGTTGGGCCATCGCAGCCCACATACCCTTGCTTGGAATTCTTACAGAGTCGTTTGTCATGATGTTGTCGAGAAAGTTATATAATTTTTCAACAGTTTGCTTATTGCCCCAGAGTTGCCTTATTGGAGGCCACAGCCAATTATGTTCTAAAAAAATATATATTAAAAATTATGATGAACTTTCTGTAAAAAAAATATATATATGTATGTATAAATTAACTTTTTTGAACTTCTTTTTCTCCATACGAGATAATCAACCTCTGCTCTCCTTCCCATATTTCATCTAGTGTTACTGATGGACTTTTGAATGGAATGGCAATAGGTTTGAGCTCACGTTCTAAATACTTAACAAGTTGCTCATGTCTTTGCGGCCTGTTGTTGAAGCCAATTGGAAAACGGTGGAGATCCAATATGACTATTTCATCCTTTGCCTTCGCAAGGAATCCCTTTAATTCTCTGAGAATCGGTGTCATGTGTCTGACTTTTATCAAATCATGATTGATCCAGAAGCTATTACACGATCAAAAAATTAATTAAACTTGAGTATATAAATTTTCAATTTCAGGCCATACCAGTTGTCCGAAGTTTCTGAAGTTGCATTTTTAACGGGATAGTACCCAATCCTAAAATCTAAGTACCTAATGCCATAGACCAGTTGATTCCAGATGCTTTGATCTTGTGTCAAAATATATTTTCCAGTTGTATCCCTTCTGTACATTACACATTATGAAATTACATAAAAGTGCAACTATTTCTATTAATTGTCATGATAATCAAAAATAAAAATTAAACCTTTGACTGAAGAGACTTCCTCGTTTATAACAGCCTGAATTATGCGTACCAGGAATAAATAATGATGTAATTGGTAGATTTCTAATCACCAGCCTTTACTAAAAATGTAATTTTTTTATTTTCATTTTATTAACACGAACAGACACAGAGTAGTGCATTTTACAAATGCACATTTCTTGACTGAATCTGTTATTAAAACATTTTAACTGTTTGAGTCAATTTGGGGAAAACACTTGGTTACCTATTGTCCTGCATCCATGTAGGTCTTATTTTAATGCAGTCAGCAGTGATAATCTTATGTTGTTTAAATCCAACGACCCAAAACGGCAGACAGTGGTCACCTGGGATTGGTGGAGAGTCAGAATTCATATCCCATCCATTGGGGAACACTGGTTTTCCCAAAGTCACGTTTGTTTCAACCAGGCCATCAGAAATGCCTAAAGTGCTTATCTGAAAAACTGTCATTTCTTTTTATAAGAAAATAAATTTTGAGATCAAGGCGAATTACTCTTATCTGAAGGTTCGACATTCGGATTTTCCCTGTATACAGCTATAGCGTCAAAGGCATCTGATTCCCAATTTATCTGGAGTTCTCGTTCAATGAGCTTCGTACCCTGATTAGTATCTCTGAGGAGCGATGAAACTGTTAAGTACAACGGGCTGATTCCAACCAATTGTTCATGCCCTGAGAAAAAAAATTCAAAGCCAAATCATTATTAATTCCAGCACAATGTAAAAAATTAATTATTAGCAAAACAATACAGATTAAATTTAAAGATGTATAATAAATATCAATACGGTTTGTTATCTATTAGTACCATTTAACAAAAATTGAATCTAGAAACTATAGAAATAAATAAGGAATAGATTTATATGTATTCACATATTTTCTTCCGAGCCTTGTATACGGTTATTGAAACTTTTATTTTACGTTTCATGCTAATTAGAAGAAAAAAACCATATTTTATTTGACGTACTTGTAAATATTTTGATAATTTTATATAATTAATATATTTAACTTATGTATTTTTCATATATATTTTATGATGTTTTCTTATATTTCGACCTCAACAGTTTAACTTATGATTTTTCCTTCTAAAAAATTCCTCAGGTGAGTTAACGCAGTGGTTAAAAGAGTGGTCGTCAGTCATTAATATTTTGTAACAGTTTATTTTAAAAAAGGGCCAGTGTGGTACATATTTAAGTCTTTCAGACTCCGAACAAACAAAAATTTTTCCTTCGAGAAGGAAAAATCATAAGTTATATATTTTCCAACATATTTTACCTTAATTTACAATTCACTAATTTCGTGGTCCGCTTGACCAATTAATATATTATTACAATTAATTAAGGTTTTTAGTTGAGATAAAAAAGTCAATGGCACGAGCGGGATTCGAACCCACGATCTTCGGCTAGATACGCCGCTGCTCTACCACTTGAGTTATCGTGACCTTGATCCACTCAGACACCAACTTCCTATCTCAACCCACCTTTTGAGTTTTCCCTCCTTTTTGCCATTTTTCAAAAGGGGGGAGAAAACTCAAAAGGTGTGGTTGAGGTGGGGATGTGTCCGAGTGGATCAAGGTCACGATAGCTCAAGTGGTAGAGCAGCGGCATATCTAGCCGAAGATCGTGGGTTCGAATCCCGCTCGTGCCATTGACTTTTTTATCTCAACTAAAAACCTTAATTAATTAATTTACAATTTTCACCTTTTATTATTATTATTATTATTTATGTAATATTGGCCAGAAACATAATTCAGAGAATGCTATGGTTTTAATTATATCTTGGGGGAAGGGTATCCAAAAAAAGAACCAACTACCAACCAAGAGTCTACTGCTGACCACTCAGCTACCGTGGTCCATATTTAATAAAATAAACAACAAAATTATAGAAAATTTACAAGAAATTCAATATTTATTTTAAAGTTTCTGCTTCTTTGCAATGGAAACTCATCATATATTGTTTAGGTAAATTCAAAAAGCTTTTAGTTTCAGCAGATTTTCTTTATCTATGGAAGATGCCCTTCACTTACCTTGTTAGCATCATCAGTGTTCATTAAAACAAAACTGAATATAAATAACACAACACCGAACTCTTCGCAAGTATGAAACTAAAAGCTTTTTTGAATGTACCTAAAATATATGTAAAAAATTAGCAAAAATCATAAGGCTTTCAGAGAACTAAAGATTTTAAGACCCAAACAAAAAGTTTTGAGAAAAAGTGAACGGGAAAATCTTCTATCATAGACTAATACACATATCTCGCCTTGACCTTTCATAGAACACTTTGCATAATATACAAAGTGAATTTTCAGATGTGAATTCTGCGATATCAAAAAAAAAAAAAAAAATGTTTCTCGTAAAACCCCAAGAAGTGATAGTTTTAACAGATAACTATGCAGATCTATTGCTTCTACCACAACCTGTCATAACGAGATGGAGGGCCTGGATAAAAACCGCTGAATCCTATTGAAAATTTTTCAAAAATTAAGGACGTCACTGTAGCCCTAGAAAAGGCAAAATAAATTATGATATACACATGCAAAATTTAGCTTTTATTGCATCCAACTTTTCATTTTGATTTGGGAAAGTAGCAAAATAGAAATTCCTCTCACTCCAAGTGAAATTGCAGCCTTCAAGTGGGTTCCTGTTATTTCTGTAGATGTGGAACGTTCATCTAGTCAGTATAAAAATATTACATCATCAGAGTGTTGTAATTTGACTTTTGAAAATTCAAATATGCACATTATTTTTAAGTAATAAACTTTAATTTTATCACTTTTTTTCATTTTTCAATACATATAATTACACTTGTAAATTAAAAAATGGTATTATTTTATAATTTTTTAGGACTAGAAAGATACATTTTTATTTACGAAAATTTGAAAATGCCCATTATTTTAAATAAATTTGAAAATTAAAGGTTTATTTTTGTATTTTATTAACTTGTTCTACTCTTCCTTTTTACACATTATTCAACTAATATGTGTAAATTATCAAATTCTTTCAAAAAAATGCAAAATAAACTGTTTTGTAGTTTGCACATTTTTACTTTCAATTTGTTAAAAATGAATATATATATGTATATACTTTAGATTTTATTTTCCCATGAAAATCTTGACCCTAATAATAACAATAAAATTGAATGAAATTAACTATCCAAAATCCTTGTTTTTGCAATTATTGGGATCAGACTGCATTTAAATCTGAACGGTTATCAACATTCCTAAAGAGAATATCATTTTTTTCACTTTTTTTTAATTTTTAAATTGCTGGAAAGCATACAAACCGTTAACATATTGGAAAAGTGGAAAAACCAGGAAGTACCACATCTTGTCTCCTTTACGCCTGCATTTGTACTGGCCGATCGGCCGAGAGGGCCTTAAACAAGATAAGTAACTCTTTCCTTTAGTTAAACAGGAACTGGGCCAGCAGTATTGTTAAATCGTTAATAAAGTTGAACGCCCTTCAGACTACATCGAGGTTTAAAAAATTAGAACATACAATTTTTGTGTTTTACACTTTATTTAAAAATTTTAAATGTACAAAAAAAAGATTATCTTGTAAATGATTGAAATTGTACATTGAGGTAGTTAAGGTTGCAAAAAATAACAAGATTACATTACAATTAATTTTACACGTCTTATAAACCTAAATTAAATACTGTATAATATATTTATAGTAACTTTCAAAGAGTTGTATGGTAATGGATAAGTTGGAATTATTTTAACTTTTTCAAAAAGACAAAAATAATTATAAACATTAGTATATATTTTTTACCTTTATGAATATAACAAAAATGTAATTAATATAAGAGAAATTAAATTATTACTACACATCTTTACATGCCAATTATAAAACTGAGATTTGCTAAATATGAAAATAAATATTCTATTGATCTCATACATTCCTGAAATGTACATACCTCATACATCTAAAACATTTTATAATTTTTTTAAAATATTTTAATTACAGAAATAACAATCTTTTAGTTATTGTTAGCATTTTTGAATCAAATATTACATTTCATTTTTAAACATTAACTTTAGAAATAAGGTATGTCATTTTGGTAGGTATTCAAATTTTAATCAATCATCATATTTTCTACAATAGTTATTAATCTATGGTACCGAGTCTGATAGCAAGCACTACTCAAATTAATTTTTTAGAAAAAAATAAAAATCACAGTCGAAATATGTGATTACTTACTAGTAGTAAAATAAATAATGAAACTTATTTCTAAAGTTGTTTCTTAAAATTAATATTGAAATTTGTACTTTCTCATATTCGGCATAGCCTTAAATAAACATTTAAAATTGAGGCAGAAAATTTAAAAAGAAATTATGATTAAGTTTTAAACTTCGATAATTATGATGAACATTTCATGTTAAAGTTTGATATTTGTTTTTCTATTTACATTCACTTGTTTCAGTCTAATTCGCCTGCTGGGTGAGCAAGTTAAGGAGCTCTTCTTGGTCCATATTGTTCAGAGTATGGATGTCGATGCCAAGAGCATTTGCAACGCTCGTCATGTCCAGACCAAATGATTTGAGCAGCTCAATGAAATCCATTTCTTCACCTAAAAAATTTGATTAAATTTTTTGAAACGAGCAGAGAAATTAAGAATATACCAGTGAATGGATTGTGGAGTTTTGGGCAAGAGTGATTGCACTGAGGCCAAGAGCAACGCTCGATCAATCTCATTTTACAGGAATCATTGTGAAGGCCAAATTTCTGACCGTTTCTGCGAGCACCTCCTCGTTTATCTAAAATAGTTAATCATTAACAACACTTTTTTTTTTTTTTTTACACAGTTAAATATTTACTTTTCTTTGTTCGAATTTTCAGCCCATTTTTCCTCCTTTTCTTTTTGTGTTGACCTACCATGTGGGTACTGTTGGACAAATGGTTTCCTTTTCCTCCTCCATTCTTTCTTCTAAGTCTTGAAGAAGGTAATTAAAAATAATTCTTGACAAATAACAAAACTAGTTTAGGGGAAGCCTGCTTACCCACGAACTGGAGATATACCGTTGTTTTTGAAATTGGTGTTAATCTCCCAACACCTAAGGGCTTGTGGAAGGCTGACATCATCTATTTTCAGGAGGTGCCAATCCCGCTTGGTTAATATTGAATGTGAGATACAAGATGGAGCAAAAACTGACCTGGAATTTCGCTAAAGTTTAATAACAAAAAAATACCCACAAAAAATAAATTTAAGCAATTTTCTAACGAATCTGAAATTGAATGATGGTTTCAAGTAATGATCAAGAAAGAATATTCCAAATTATCATACAATAATGCTAAAAGTCAGATACCAGTTGAAATTTTACATTAAGTAGTTTGGTTTCCGATACTTTTGCTCCGCTAATCCTCATTGTTTTATTCTATCATATGTGTTTCAGTTTCTTCAAACAGTGTTCAAGAAACAGACGAAAACATCAAGGATAGAAAGTCCAAATTGATCGAAAGTGTAAAAACTACCTCACAGACCACTGGAGAAAATCACAGAATTTTACTCTATAATACTTCCTATTTTGTTAAAGTGGTTGTTAGTCTGCGAATCAGTGAAAACATTAAAACTGATTGACCCTTGATTTTGTTTTATTGAGCTTAATATGTTCTATTTTGTGAGATTTCCTCTTTAGTTTTTGATCTTGGTCTGCCAGACACATTTCGGTATTTATTTTTTGTGTGATTCTGAAGATGTCAAAATGTCGAAACACGTCTGACAGACCAACCCAGCAAGGATGGGCTAACCAAAATGATTGTAAGGACCAAATTACATTAAAAAATATTAAGATTTAGGCTAATTTCAAAGGTAAATACTGTTTTTTGATAAATTCTAATTATTGTACTGTTGTTTTACTTTTTGCTGTTTCTTTAATTTTATAGAATTATGAATGTCTGAAATGCCAATCAAAACACCGAAACTGATAAAAACAAAAGCCAAAACACCACTCCACGGATTTTTGTTCTTGATGGCTTAAATGGCTCAGTGGTTCCCAAAGTGGTCGCTACGGTAGGGAGGGAGGGGGTCCCCGGTATCATTCAGGGGGTCCGTGGAAAATTAAAATTGATTTGGGGTCTCTGAACAATGTCAGGAGGTCCACGCAAGGTTTAATATAAAATAATATAATATAAATAATAATATAAAATAATGTAATATAAAACAGAAGTACACTGGTTATCTAAAAGTGCATGTTTTAATCGATTTTATGCGCTTGTTGATTCAGTGTTGAAATTCCTGGAAACCAAAGACACTGATTTGCGACACAATTTAATTGTCAAAAAATGACCTAGCCTATATGTCTATTTATTTGCCAAATTTAACAAAACTAATTTAAAACTACACGATGACCAATTAAATTTAATCAAAACTAAAAGCGTAATATCTGTGTTTTGATGCAAAACTCTTTCCAAATAAAACTTGGGAAAAGGAGAATGCTCTCAGTTTCCAAATCTTTCGAAATTGCAAATTAGAGATGAAATTTGCTTGCTTACTGTCAACACTTAACAGCTCTTCATACAGACCTGAACCAAAGATTTGAAGATATTCTTCACTTGGATATTCCCGACTGGGTGTTGAACCCTTTTGCGCGTGGACAAACTCAGATCTCAAACACAGCCAAACACTCCAATACAGGAGCAGCTTATTGAAATATCCACAAATGAGGAACTTGTACCAATGTTTGAACAAGGATACCACAAATTCTGGTTACAAAAACAATTTGATATCCTGCATTATGGGTTATTGTACAGAAGCTGTTGACTGCTTTCCCATCTTTCTATTTGGTAGAACATGGATACAGTGCCGTTATGAACCTCATCACAAAAGAAACCGATTAGAAATTATACACTCATAACATCTCATCATGTTCACCCAAGTCATTAATTTGTTTATATTTTATTTTAAACAAAAGTAATTAATATTATAATTTATATATTCAAAAATTACTTTTCCAATATACTTCTTCAACAAAACTTTTTTTTGTAATTTTTATATTATGCATTTATGTGGCTTTTTCACTTGGGGGTCCGTGGGCAATTTTTAACTATAAAAAGGGGTCCATGGGTCAAAAAAGTTTAGGAACCACTAGCTTAAATGAATGCCATGACCTCAAAATATATCTGATCTTAACGTATATAGTTGAATATCTGAAAATATCATCTAGTTTGATCAGTCAATTTTTGTGATATTATGCGTAACCCTGTCAAATAAAATATCCCAATTAAAAACCTTAATTAATTGTAATATATTAATTGGTCAAGCGGACCACGAAATTAGTGAATTTAATAAGTTAAAATAAAATATATCTTCTTCACTAAAGCTCTCCGTGGTCACTTCATTTGTCGCCGAGAATCAAATAGATTACATGACATTTGAAAAATGGCAAAAAGGAGGGAAAATTCAAAAGGTGGGGTTGAGATGGGAAGTTGATGTCCGAGTGGATCGAGGTCACGATAGCTCAAGTGGTAGAGCAGCGGCGTATCAAGCCGAAGATCGTGGGTTCGAATCCCACTCGTGCCATTGACTTTTTTATCTCAACTAAAGACTTTAATTAATTGTAATATATTAATTGTCAAGCGGACCACGAAATTAGTGAATGAAATGAATTCAAGAGAATAAAAAATAAACATGAAATATTACTCACGTCACATTTCTGAAACTTGTCCTCAGACTGTCTCCCATTTTATGTACATAATCCCATTGTTGTTTGGTCATTGGTGCTCCGACATTATCAGCTGTCATTTGAGCTTCATCAAAAAGCCATTGAAAAACAAATAATGGCGCTAAAAAATTCAAAATTTTTGTAAATTGAAAATAAACTGCAAAATATGTCATATAACGTACTGAGTAAGGTTGGATAAAGACGATATCCAAAGAAACACCTCCAAGGTTCGTGTTTGTATTTTGCCTTGCAAGTTTTAGGCATCTGCCCATCCCAGAGGTTCAACCCTTTCTTGATCGCTTCCACTGATGCAAGAGATTCTGAGTAATGCGAGTAAGGTGCTCGGTCCAGGAACCATCCCGAGTCAGTTATTCCTCTCACGATGATGTTGGGATATGGATAAAGTAGTGTTTGGACATGTTCAAGGTTCAGCATAACTCCAGCACCGCCAGCACTAAAAAAAATTACAATTAATAAGTAAATGTAAACTATGCAGTATCAAGACTACCATGGTCCCAATAATCAAATGTTTTGAATTTTAGAAAACTCAGCATTACCTGCTTCCAGCAAGCAACAGTGAATTCGCATTTTGTAATCCAAGAGGAAGCAATTCTGAGATCACTTGTTCTACAATTGCTGCACCCATGAATGTAAATGGCGTATCAAGCACAGGAACAGCTCTTCGTCCACTCCAGGAATCACTTGTGCAATACGGGACAAATCTAAATTTAAACAAATAATCCTGTTATATCTTAAACCTTACTTAAGGTAAATGAAGAATAGAAATTTACACATGATTTGCGTTCCACCAGTATGGATTTTCTTCAGCTTTTGTCGAAAGAATTCCTCCAACTGAAATTATTATATTACAATTACTGATGAATTATAGAAATTTTACTCACAGGAATAAAAATGCAGCTTACTTGAAAAAATTATTTATATTTTAATAATTTTGCATATCATAGAATTTATTTTAGTATATATTAATTCAATTTAATGTTTTAGAAATAATTAACAAAAATATGATTTGTGTCTTTGGCATCCAGTGGATGAGATTTTAACATTTGTCAAATATCAACTTTTATTATTGTATTCACTAATTTCGTGGTCCGCTTGACCAATTAATATATTACGATTAATTAAGGTTTTTTAGTTGAGATAAAAAAGTCAATGGCATGAGCAGTATTTGAACCCACGATCTTCGGCTAGATACGCCGCTGCTCTACCACTTGAATCCCTGAATCCCGCTCGTGCCATTGACTTTCTTATCTCAACTAAAATACCTTTATTAATTGTAATATATTAATTGATCAAGTGGACCCCGAAATTAGTGAATTTAATGATTTAAAATGAAGTATACTTCACTAAAGCTCTCTGTGGCCATTTCATTTGTCGTCGAGAATCCAATCCGATCACACGACATTTGAAAAATGGCAAAAAGGAGGGAAAATTCAAAAGCTGAGGTTAAGATGGGAAGTTAGTCTCCGAGTGGATCGAGGTCATGATAGCTCAAGTGGTAGAGCAGCGGCGTATCTAGCCGAAGATTGTGGGTTCGAATCCCGCTCATGCCATTGACTTTTTTATCTCAACTAAAAAACCTTAATTAATTTTATTTTATTATTGTATGAAATGTTGAAAATTGATATAAATTTCATGGTTTAAAAAAAATTAATTAATCTTTATGCAAGGTATTTGTTGAGATAGAAAAGTCAGTCACGAGCGGGATTTGAGCTATCATGACGTTGCTCCACTCGGACACTCCCCATCTCAACTCCACCTTTTGAATTTTGAGAGGTTGAGAAGGGAAGTTAGTGTCCAAGTAAATCAAAGTGACAATATCTCAAGTGGTAGAGCAGCGGTGTATTTAGCCGAGGGTCATGGGTTTGAATCCCGCTCATGACAATGACTTTTTTTATCTTAACCAATACCTTGCATAAAGATTAATTAATTGAAAAAAGTTATTCTGTCAATTGGACCACTAACTCTAATGAACTTAAAAAAATATTGCCACTATTGCCTCAGCAGTATTCTACTTTTATAAGTACAGTAAAACCTCCATTATCCGGGGTTGAATTATCCAGGAATCCAATTAATCGGGCCCTGTGCTCCGTTTATGTACACTATGCAGGTATACATTTTGCATAGCAAACAAGTCACTTCTGATTCGACGANTCAAGTGGTAGAGCAGCGGCGTATCTAGCCGAAGATCGTGGGTTCGAATCCCGCTCGTGCCATTGACTTTTTTATCTCAACTAAAAAACCTTAATTAATTTTATTTTATTATTGTATGAAATGTTGAAAATTGATATAAATTTCATGCTTAAAAAAAAATTATTAATCTTTATGCAAGGTATTGGTTGAGATAAAAAAATCAGTCACGAGCGGGATTCGAACCCATGACCCTCGGCTAAACACGCCGCTGCTCTACCACTTGAGCTATCGTGACGTTGCTCCACTCGGACACTCCCCATCTCAACTCTACCTTTTGAATTTTGAGAGGTTGAGATGGGAAGTTAGTGTCCAAGTAAATCAAAGTGACAATATCTCAAGTGGTAGAGCAGCGGTGTATTTAGCCGAGGGTCGTGGGTTTGAATCCCGCTCATGACACTGACTTTTTTTATCTTAACCAATACCTTGCATAAAGATTAATTAATTGAAAAAAGTTATTCTGTCAATTGAACCACTAACTCTAATGAACTTAAAAAATATTGCCACTATTGCCTCAGCAGTATTCTACTTTTATAAGTAAAGTAAAACCTCCATTATCCGGGGTTCAATTATCCAGGGATCCAATTAACCGGGCCCTGTGCTCCGTTTATGTACACTATGCAGGTATACATTTTGCATAGCAAACAAGTCACTTCTGATTCGATGAACCATCTTTTGTCTTGTTCTAGTGAAACTCAAACTGGTCTGTTTACATTGAATGCATATATAACCATTACAGACATTGTTCCAGGATGACGCACCTATTCTAGGTTTCAAACTTGTAGGAGTGTTAGAGGTATTTTTGGAACCGAATCGCTGTCATAGGCTTTTAATATTGCTTTTGGAAATTTTTTACGAAAAAATTTTTATGGACATTTTTTGAAAAAAGAATTATTTCATCAAAATTTGTTTCCATTATATGCATACATGTTAACAAAAGTAATATTTGCACATGCCTTCTTAATTAGCACATTAAAAAATTAAATTCCATTATCCAGGGTTTTTGATTCCCTTCATCGTCTTCACCCCCAGATTGTACTGTACTTGTAAAATATTTTCAAGGGACATAGATTATAATATGATCTGTTAACTCCCCTCAGAACGTAATGACTTTTGTTACATGCCAATTTTCAAAAATTTCTTGTAAATTACATTTTACTTTCTCACCATTTTTAACAGCCTGCCATTTTTTTGAAGACATTAAATGCTGCATTCTATGCCATCGAGTGTTGCAGCTCCTTTTGTCGTAGCAGTACCATCCACCTAAATATTATAAAGAAATTATTACATTTTCAAAATATATCAAGATTTAAAATTTTTGAAAACAGTACCTTCTAGAAAAACAATCCATCGCTTGCTACCTGAAGACCGCCTTATATAATACCTGCAGAAAGAGAAAAAAAAATTCATATATATCTAAGTATGTCAATAATTTAATTTTCAGTACCCTGCAGGTGATCCGTCATTACATGTTGCAGTGCCTTTAAGGTAGACCTTCCTCAGGCCGGCCTGCTCATCGAGGCCACACCCCTCAAGCAACTAGAAAACAGAAACAATTAAAAGCTGTTTATTTTTCTTAACATAATCGACGTGATATTATTATTATTTACCACCCGCTGAGAAAGTTGTTCTTGATATACATTTTAGTCACCTTGAATAATTTTTGGAATACTTCGTTGTGCGGCAGTGCATTCACTACATTCGACCCCTCGTCCTGCCCAGCGAGACCTTCTTCCAGATTCAACATGGACAAAAGAAGGAAAAGACAAAAGTTTTTCATCTGTAACAACGTTAAAGACCAATTAGTTTACATAATAATGTCAGTTCTATTTAATTATCCAAATTATATTTAGGTTTGAAAGGTGAAACATATTTAGGAGCAAACAAAAACATCAAAACATGTAATAATTAATTTATAATAGTAATTGCATTTCGTTAAATCATGTGGAATATGTTTATCAATAAAATTTAAAATCATAGTCACATTTTCTTCATTTTTTCGAAACGCCTACACGACTAGAAAATTTTTGCGATGCTAAACCGTCATTACTCGTAGACCCTGCCGAAGTGTCGCATTTGCCAACTATCACCTGAATTAATGTAGTCTCGTTTTATTTCATAATTTTGGGTCCGTGTAGTATTGCCGTGTTCCCTTCTCGCATGTTTCAAGAACAGTAGAAATTTCGAGGAAGTATTCTAGACAAAGTTGTCTAACTATAGGAAATGGATATCTTGAGCATTCATTTGACACGCGCGTCTCGCCTCAAACGAGACCAAACGGACTCAAAAAAATAACAATTAATTACGTTTTTCAAGAGCTTACGAATTTATGCATTTCATAAACGTTTGGGAATATACTTGAGGACGTATTTTATCTATCTTACTGCACTTTAAAGAAACAGTAGAGAAAATTAACTTAATACAACTCAGTATATGATAAAAGGAATCGGCAACATAGACGACAAACCAAGTGAAACCTAAAAACTAAGTACTAAGAACCACGTACAAAAATATTGATGTATTTCCTCGTGAACTCTGACGAAGGATTCAGTCAAAAAGTGAGTATCTAGAAATGTGCCACGTTTTATAAAAAAAGGACCTGAGAGGTCGAATTCTTCCGTAAATAAGGGCCTTTTCTGCCAGAATAAGAATAAAACAAGAAGACAAACTTAACAAAAGAAAAGCGAAAAACTATCCGAGCGCTACTGTGAACTTTTTCTTAAAGGGAATTAGTTTTTTTTGTTTTCGTTTACGAGGGTTCGCAACAGTGGAGGGCATATAAACCCTCAGGATACAGGTGTTTTTGAAAAAAAGCCCATTTGTAAGTATGTCGGGTTCGAATGCAGGGCCGCTGGATTCGAACCCGGGACGTTTACCTTACATTGATGAGCTCCGTGTCAACGCCTAAACCGTTGCGGCTACCGACGCCCCCGAGTTATTAACTTACTATAAAGAATTGCGAGACCAAGCGGACCCAAAAATGAGCAAAATAGTTATTTTTAAATTTCAGTTGGAAAAACTATATGGACTTCTAGGAAGGAAAGCTAAATGGATAAAAAAGAAAAAATATTTCCAGACGAAAGCAGATAATGGGGAAACTTCTTTCTAAGAGTTACTAGAAAATAAAATAAAGTGATAATCTGCGAGAGAAACTTCAAAAAAATAAAGACGATTGATAGTTTTTATGGCAAATCTTGGTTCTTCAATTGTATTAAGACCAAATGCCAAACGTACTCCCAGGTAAATTTCTACTCTTAGGAATAATCAAAATTGATTTATAAATTCACTATTTTTCCTGGTCCGCTTGACCAATTAATATCATTCAATTAATTAAGGTTTTATGTTGAGATAAAAAAGTCTTGAAAAATGGCAAAAAGGAGGGAAAAATCAAAAGGTGGGGTTGAGATGGGCAGTTAGTGTCCGAGTGGATCGAGGTCACGATAGCTCAAGTGGTAGGGCAGCGGCGTATCTAGCCGAAGGTCATGGTTCGAATCCCGCTCATGACACTGACTTTTTTTATCTCAACTTAAAACCTTAATTAATTCATTGATTTTTAAGTTCAAAATGTGACAAGAATAACTAAAACTGTTGTCAATATTCGAGAGTGAGTGGATTGAAAGCTTCGGTCATAATTGCAATTTTTTATTTATTAAGTAAAATAAAGTAATTCCAGATCGACTTCAAAATAAGGGAATTAGAATTAAACTGAATGCGAGTAAGTCAAGGTAAGTCGACTTTCTTCCAAATTCCGGTCTCATGCCATTTCTCCACATCTCAGCACACCTACGAGATTTTCACGAATTTATTTGTCTGTGGACGGCCGGCTTTGCAAGTGTGAAATTAAACGAGCTGGATGTGAAAGAGCTGGAAGGGCCGAGTTTAGGTAAGGAATAAAGGAAGAAAGAAAGAGAGAGGAAAAAGGAGAGGGAGGGAGAGAGGAGAGAGTGAGAGAGGAGAGAAAAAAGATAAATAAATCGTATTAAGTGAAGGCGAGCTACCGGCGGCAACATGAAAGAGTGCCTAGTAATGATAACTCCCTCGGCCGTACACTAATTGTATGCTAAACAAATTGACGTTGACTGCCGACACTCCAACTCTACTTATCTCCTAATTTATGACAAGTATCCTCCGGCACAAAAGTACATCTTCCGAGTTCAACTGATTTCTTAAAAAAGTTCATACACTTCTCAATTGCTTCGGTCGGGAATCGGTGCGGACTGACGCTAGTTTGAACGGCTTTATGTTTCATCGAAGTACACTGAAGGACAAATTTAATGCTCTACTCAATTTATTTAGTTTAAAATTAAATCCATTATCTTTCTACATTAGTTACAGGTGATTAGGAGCTATCGTAGAAAAAATAAACATAAATAATGCTTTGTTTACTTCCTTTATTTACTTTGTACTGACTGATTAATACCATTTGCACAAAAAGTAGCATTCTGCTACGCCTAAAGGTCGCTTTCTGTTAATCTTTTTCCTTCGTTGATTTCATATGATATTATGCTTATTTTTCAATTGATTAAGGTTTTTAGTTGAGATAAAAAAGTCAGTGTCACGAGCGGGATTCGAAACCACGATCTTCGGCTAGATACGCCGCTTCTCTACCACTTGAGCTATCGTGACTTCGATCCACTCGGACACTAACTTCCCATCTCAACCCCACCTTTTGAATTTTCCCTCCTTTTTGCCATTTTTCAAATGTCGTGTAATCTATTTGATTCTCGGCGACAAATGAAATGACCACGGAGAGCTTTAGTGAAGAATATATATTTCATTTTAACTTATTAAATTCACTAGTTTTCCTGGTCCGCTTGACCAATTAATATCTTTCAATTAATTACGGTTTTTAGTGAGATAAAAAGGTCAGTGTCATGAGCGGGATTCGAACCCACGACCTTCGGCTACATACGCCGCTGTTCTACCACTTGAGCTATCGTGACTTAGATCCACTCGTCAGAAACGAATTAAGGTTTCACAGGACAACAAGACGAATATTTAATTCCATTCTTTTCCAATATTCTGTTCGAAATCAGGCTAGTGAAACACAAAGTAGCACCCTAGGATCTGTACTGTATTTGCTGCATTTAAGTGATCTATCACAGATAAAAGATCATCACAACAATTGCCCAATCCAGTAGAAAAATGCAGAATATGTCTTGGCAAAAGAAATAAAAAATCTAATTCTAGAATGGCTCCAGGATTCGACCTGAAAACAGGAGAAATTTTGAAAAATCTTCCCAAAATGGGAGTTTTAAAATTGACCAATTTATTTAATGCTTAGGTATATCCCTAATGTCTAAAAGTTGGTGAGATCACCGTGATAGTAAAACCAGGTAAACCACCACACGAAGTACTAATCTACCGTTCAATCTCGTTGCTTACAGTTATCTGAAAATTATTCGAATAAATTTTGCAAAAACACTGAAATCCTTAATTGAAACAGTGAAGATTAAACCAAGTCACCAGTCTGGATTCAGTTCCAGCACCGACCATAGATCAGATACATAGAATCACTGTTATACAGAAAACTCTGGAAGATAAAAATAAAACCTTTATTCCTAGACGTATCGCAAGCCATTGGAAAAGTTTGGCACGAAGGTCACATATGCTTGAAAAAATATAACCAAAATAATATGTTGACCTGTCCTCTAACTTCCGGAAAGATGGTCCAATAATTTGGATTTGTATGAAATCAATGATAGTGTACCAAACGTTAATATCCTAGGTCGTGTAATGTATTCAATTGACCACAAATGGAAAAACAATAGACGACACAGCTGCCTTCTCGGTAGAAAACTGCAAATGGTAACAAACAGCATCCGCGACTTGACAGGTGCTTAGAACAATAAAATGAAACGACCAGAAATTTGTATGTTTAACTTCACAAATATAAAAACAATTAGATACATCAATCTTCTTCAACTAGCATAATCCCAGAATTCAATAAAATTTCTAGGCATGACATAAAAAAAAAGATAGAATTTGTCTTCAAGTACCGACTATTTTAATGTTTGCTGGGAAGAAAATCACGACCAACTATAAAAAATAATGTTTTTAAATCATATATTAAAAACCTACAAGGATTTATGGTATACAGGTTTGGGGTTGTGCCAAAAGAAGCAATACTATCGTAATACTACGGTTATAAAATAAACTTATACACAAACAGAGAGATCTGAAAATCCTGCACCGGGACACTACATGCTTATGTTAAGACTGGGCACTCTCAACACGACACACAAGGATGGCACACTTACACAGAAGACAAACACTTTGAGCCCTGAAGATGATCTCAATAAAAGATCGAAACGTTGGCACGATAAAGAAAATGTTTTTCTGAAACCTACATCACTCCCGACCGCATCTCACGATATCTGAATAACTTATGTTAAGAACTGCACTATGATAAAATCCACCAAGGAGCCAATTCTCGCTAATTTTCTGTCAAATGAATATCTAAGCTTAATTATTTTGAATAACAGTCAAAAAAGAACTCATTAAGAAAGTTATATAATTTTCAATTTTTAATAATACTTTCTAGTAAAAACTTGACTTTAATACGTTAGACCGTTAAAAGGCCTTGAGGTCTAATTTCTTAGACAATGAATATTCGGTTTTGTAAATTTTACCATATAATTTACTCAAAAATGTGTAATAAATGGTGCTCATGGTTTATATTTAAAAAAAAGAGAATTTTACAAGCAAGAAAGTTCCACATTATGCCGTACATATAAATGGCTGTTTTACAACTAAACAATTAACCCTCTGAACACTTATATTTCAGACTAGTTTGTCGTCGTCTAAAGATTCCCACTTGTTTAATGTCGAGGAAAACTAACTTCTACAATTTAACATACATGATGTTCATACTGTAGGTACTAATAATTAAAATCGACTCTAAACTATGTTAAGGGTCATAACAATAGAGCATAACAATAGAGACAGGGTCCTGGTACACCACTCATTTCCACCCTTACACCTTTATGTACAATGGTCACAAACTTCCTGCATTAGATGAAAATTAACATGTGAAAATTCGGTGATTTGTAATTTATTTACGACTGTAAATAATGAGTGAATAAATCATATAAACTGTATGCTAAGCATATTTTGATATATATATTGGAATATATATATTCTCTCTCTCTCTCTCTCTCTCTCTCTCACGCACACACAATCTCTCTCTCTTACTTCTTCTCTCTCCCTCCTTTTCTCCCTTTCGTCTTCTCACTCCATCTTTTCTCCTTCCTCTTCTTTTCTCTCTCTCTGTCTTCTTCTCTCTCCCTCCTTTTCTCTCTTTCGTCTTCTCACTCCATCTTTTCTCCTTCCTCTTCTTTTCTCTCTCTTTCTTCTCCTCTCTCTCTCACTTTTGTCTCTTTCTTCTTCTCCCTCCCTCATTTTCTCTCTTTCGTCTTCTCACTCCATCTTTTCTCCTTCCTCTCCTTTTCTCTCTCTCCCCTCTCTCTGTTGTTTTGAGAAAAGGTATTCGAAACTACAATTTATTTATGTATACTTTTTTGTACTAGAACTTCCAATATTTACGAAACCATTTCAAGGCTGGAAATCTTTAGAAAATATTTATAGTTTCCCTTATGAGGATAAAGATTCTAAAAATACGTAGATAACGTATTGCCTTATTATGTACATATAAATATTTACAACTCGAGATTTATTGGTATGGTAGGTGAATGGCTTTTGAATATTTTATTGCAAAATTACCTCTCCTCACAATATTTTTTTCTTTATGGTAAATTTTAAAAAACAATCAACCCAGATTAATTTTAATATCCTGCGGATAAACGCTATAAATACGCTTCAAAAATCACGCACGCATTCACGCGCGCGCACACACAACACGCAAAACGTTTGCTTGCTGTACAAAATCTTTACAAACGTATTTCTCAAAATTACACTTTTACGTCTTGTCACATTTTATTAATTATGCAAAATGCATTTTTCATTAGGTATATTTAAAAATACCACAATGAGGAGCTTGATAAATTAAAATGGAAATAATTTTTCCGGAAAGAAAACCGTCAGGTTGATGATTATTCTTGTTTTCCGGTATTTTGAGATTAAAGATAACAAAACATACGCAGAAAACAAACACTTTGAGTAAGTAGAAATACTTTGATTGAATATAAAAAATATATACTTTTTTGCATTGTATAAATTCACTTTTTTCCACATACTACATGTATTTGTTAAATTTAAACAATGTTTGTAAATTCCAGGCCCTGAAGATGATTTCAATAAAGATCGAAACGTTGACACGATAAAGAAAATGTTTTTCTGAAACCTACATCACACCAGACCGCATCTCACGATATCTGAATAACTATCGATTAACGGTCACTAATCTCTACACAAAGATAATATGATTGAATAACACAAGATGAACTATTTTATTAAATCATATTAATTCAGCAAGGAATCATATCAGTGTAGTTTTACTAGAAGAAAGGTTTTTGTGAATTTCTGAAATGAAATGAAATATTTTATCAACATAATTCTTAACTAGAACTAGTGGCTACAAAATTGTAGCCCTTTTGATTTCTTTAATTAAAAAAGATTGTAACAGAATGGCAGAACCCTTTAAATTTTTAATTATATGTGTGGTGATTAGTGACCGTTAATCGATAATTATTCAGAAATCGTGAAATGCGGTCTGGTGTGATGTAGGTTTCAGAAAAACATTTTCTTTATCGTGCCAACGTTCGATCTTTATTGAGATCATCTTCAGGGCTCAAAGTGTTTGTCTTCTGTGTAATTGTGCCATTTTTGCGTGTCGTGTTGAGAATGCTTTGAGCCCTGAAGGTGATCTCAATAAAGATCGAATCGTTGGCACGATAAAGAAAATGTTTTTCTGAAACCTACATCACACCAGGCCGCATCTCACGATTTCTGAATAATTATATAGTTAAATCTAAATAGGTTTTCAGCTTCTTCCCAACCTTTCCTTTATCCCGTTTCCTTTTTTTCTGAAACCTACATCATACCAGACTGAATAATTTTTAATTATATCTAAAATTGTACAAAACTGGCGTTAAATTGAACTCAGGAAGGACGATGGAATTTCATTAAATGTTTCAGAGCCGATATCAAATGTAGATGCTGAGAAAGTTTTTATGGTTCGATAAAGTGAACTAGATTCAATATCCAATTGGGTAATTCATCTGGTAAGAATCAAACTCAAAAGTCATTCTGAGCATAACGGAAATATATTCTGGCAATATTGTTCTTGCAACAGTAGTGTGGATGTAAAAGCATTTTTTAAAAATGAAATTCAGACAATTTATAGCATAAATTTGATCCAAAATTGTAATTTATTGTTGTTAATATTCTCGTCCGTACACAACGGGCTGTAATTACAGGGGAAAATTGCAATAAAAAAGTTACACTATTTAAAAATAAATGGGAAAAAAAGAATTCCAACAGTTTTTTATTATAATAACAGTCTAATAATTTAGCGGAGAGTTTATTTTTGGCGCCGACTGTACAGTTCCAGTTAAGGTGTGCATGCGCGGTGCCTTCACCTTTTTCTTTGATGTTGCCGACGAAAAGAAAAGAATGAGGGAGCGACCCCCATAATCATGGGGCCGAGTTGGCTTTAACAGCCGAGAAGCAAAGCCTGTCCCTTTGACAGATCACAGAACACCTCACGGCCTGGGACCTAATTTAACCGTGGATAACAATCTAAAAGATGAGAAATAGTTTCCTCCCCCTACCAAGACTTAGGAAGCTCCAAATTGGCCAATTCAACTTGTCCGCAACTAAACACATATTCATTATATAAGTTCATTTATTGAAATTATTATTTTTTATATTCTGACCCTTTTCTTACTAAATAAAGTCAAGCTTTCTTATAAAAAAACGAATAACTACCATGAATCATGATTTTAGTTTTGAAATAGAAAAGATACTATTTCTCATATTTGTCAATCGCCAAAATACTCTAAAACTACTTTTACGCTTTTATTGCACAATTCTAAACCGCAACCACGATTTCAATACATCGACATTCCATTGCTTCCAAACAGATTTTTTATAACATTATTTTCACAAAGGTACAGTTGTGAAAACATTAAAAAATAGTATGCAGGTTGTAGTGAGGAAACAGAACACCTATGGTGTTCCTCACTTGTTCGGTTTTAAAAACTTATTGTCTTTTTCTTATCCATATTTGTATAATTTTATTAACTTTGTATATTTTGTGTTTTCTAGTAGGTAAATTGTACTCACTACTTTGTTATATGTTTCGACTCATTTTAATCTCTTTTTTTTTATCTCAATAAAGATCGAAACGTTGGCACGGTAAAGAAAATGTTTTTCTGAAACCTACATCACACCAGACCGCATCTCACGATTTCTGAATAATTATCGATTAACGGTCACTAATCACCACACATTTAATCTCATCATTGACAGATTTTTTAATTGAAACAAAACATGTATATTTATGTAGGCTTAAGTATATCTAAACGTTTACTGATAGTTTTGCACTGTTCTTTTATTACCCTTTGCACATTGTCTCTTTTGCAAACTGTCAACAACATTCCATAAGAAACCAGGAAGAAGCAGATTAATTATAGTTATTAATCATCCTAGCCTTCCTATTCTCGCGAAGATGTAGGTTATATCCGTGAGTCGATGATCATTCTACGTTTTCGTTTAGTTTAATTAAAATACAAAATTATATGATATTTTAAAAAGAGCGAAATAATTATTCAGAAATCGTGAGATGCCGTCTGGTGTGATGTAGGTTTCAGAAAAACATTTTCTTTACCGTGCCAACGTTTCGATCTTTATTGAGATCATCTTCCGGCCCTGGGATTTACAAACCTTGTTTAATTTAACAAAAACATGTAGGTTGTGGGAAAAAACTTTTATTTAAAAAAAAAATTTATTTGCATTGTATAAATTCACTTTTTTTACATCCTATATGTTTTTGTTAAATTTAAACAATGTAAATCCCAGGACCTGAAGATGATCTCAATAAAGATCGAAACGTTGGCACAATAAAGAAAATGTTTTTCTGAAACCTACATTACATCAGATCTCATGATTTCTGTATAATCATCTACAAACGGTCATTAATCACCGCATATTTCTACGCGACGGAAATAATTTTAATTGTTATAAATTATTAAATTTTGTTTTGAAAATGAACAAACAAATTTCAAAACTCGCTGAGAATTTTCCAAGTGAAGTTTCATATAAAAAATTCTTTGGTTTACAATGAAAGAGCTTTTAAAATTTTCTTCTTTTGAAAAAAAATACTTTCAAAGGGAATTAAATCTGACAAAAAGTACTCGTCTCTCTTTGACGTATTTCGATGGCACTGGATGCCAAAGTTCTATACTTGCAAAGGAAATTAAATTTGACAGAAAAACCTCAATAAGATTGAACAGTTTTCTCTCCTTTTGAAATTTTTACCGTCTACAAATAGGTGCATGTAAAATATTCTTTTGAATTCAAACGAAGCCAAAACAATGGGATAAAGTTTTATTATTGGGATTATGTCTGAATCCCAAAGTTCAATACTTTCAAAGAACGAAATCTAGAATAAATAATACTTCCGACAAATCTGAACAGTTATTTTCCTCACTTTACGATAATTCTCGAAATCTATACAAAAAACGCCACGTCCACTAAAACGTAACACGTAAATGCTATCATAGAAAATGAGATTTTACTTCCGAAAAGTTGAACGGATTGTTTTTTCACTTTACGATAGTTTTCATAGGCCAACGACGTTTATAAATGCCAAAAACATCATTGTCCACAAGAAAAAAAATTCTATTCTTCTGATTTAAAAAAATGTGGCAGTTTTGTGATTCTCTTTGATTTCAAATGTGTGGTCATTAGTGACAGTTAGTCGATGATCATTCAAAAATCGTGAGATGCGGTCTGGTGTGATGTAGATATCAGAAAAACATTTTCTTTATCGTGCAACGTTTCGATCTTTATTGTGATCATCTTCACTGTGTAATTGTGCCATTCTTGCGTGTCGTGCGCAAATGGCGGAGGGCACTTTCAACACGACACACAAGAATGGCACACTTACGCAAAAAACAAACACTCTGAGCCCTGAAGATGATCACAATAAAGATCGAAACGTTGGCACGATAAAGAAAATGTTTTTCTGAAACCTACATCACACC
Source organism: Cimex lectularius (assembly GCF_000648675.2). Lineage (NCBI taxonomy): Eukaryota > Metazoa > Arthropoda > Insecta > Hemiptera > Cimicidae > Cimex > Cimex lectularius. The sequence continues at coordinate 786,804 of NW_019392979.1, read as the reverse complement.
AGACCGCATCTCACGATTTCTGAATAATCTTATTCATATTTTCCAAAGTGCTTATTAATTACTTTAAGACAAATATTTGATACCGTTCGGAAAAAATCTAAATGACAAGATTCTTGTATGTCTCAAATTATTGTCCGTCCGCGGTTGGGACGGGGTCATTCTAAAATCCCCCCAAGGGTATAAAGAAAGACAAGTGAAATTAGGGCCATTAAAGCCGCTAACGATCACCGCTCTGTAATGACCATGTAAATTAGAGGAAAAATTCGAAATCGACGATTACCAATGACATCACCCTGCATGCTACTAATCACAACATAACTGGGCAGGGTCGGCTTACTCAGTCACTTCAAAGAAACACGGATTTCCTCCAGTATTTTACACCTGGCGTGAAACAGAACCGCCTGCAAGAAAGGGGTCAGCGGATATAAAGAATTTCCTCTCTTTCGTTTTATAAAAGAGCTCATTCAAATCCTTCTTTTCTTTATCCAGATGAAAGGGTAGAACTGCACATTAAAAACAATCGATTATAACGCCAAACACAAGACTGTCAGGAAAACAGAGCATTCTGTCTATTTTACCTGCATTTTTCTACTTATTAAAATCATTCTTCACCATGTCAATTATTAAATATTTAAAAACAGGAAGACCCAAGAACCATGCCTTTCAACAATTATTTCATCAAACGGTAATAATTAAAAACTAGATTCCTGGGGCAATGGTATTTTTTTTATTGCTAACACCGACTGCTAGGCAACGAAGACAGAAATTCGAATCGTGGAAAAGACGTTCTTTTGACACTAATCTTATTTTGCCCGAAATTGCAAATTTAACGAATTACTGCACACTGCATTTTTTGTCTGAACAGGGACGGCGGTAGCCGAGTGGTTAGCGAGACTCTCGGCTTGTGGACCCCGTGGTTGTGGTTCTGCTACCGACGTCTCCCCTGGCTCTTTTTTTCACACTCTTCTCCCCCAAATAATGTAGAGATGAAACAATACGTCTTTACTCTGGCTAATATGCGAGTTCATAAAGCAAAAGAGAACAGGTATGGCATCGGCAGTAGAAACGGTTAAAAAATCGAACTAAATGGTAAAAATTTGCTATTATTATTGCACATTTGTTCTTTGATACACTATCAGCTTATGAATTGTTATGAGGCTAACCCTGCATGGATAGATCCAGAAAAAGCCGAGATCATCACGAAATTAAAACAACCTACTTCGCTGACAGAACTGCAACAATTCTTAGGTATGATCACGATGATCCAAGTTCCAGATCATACAGAACAATTGAGACTACTTACGCAAAAATATGAGTGGTACTGGGACAAGCACCAAACAGAAGCCTTTAACAGAACAGTCTTCTGAAATCCCAACCAGTACTACCATACTACAACCAGCAGAGGAATTAACTCTTACAGTATATGCGAGTCAGAAAGCAGTAGGCGAAGCATTACTTACAGAGCGGCCAACCGATGGCCTATGCAGCTAAGGCACTAACACGGGCACAAAACCCGATATAGCCGAATTAAGGATGAAGTTTACGTAATGCTATACGGGCTAAAAAATTTTATGTCTATGTCTGGAGAAATCCACACCTCACAGTTGAGACAGACAGTAAGCCACTTGAATTAATAGTTCATAAGACATAAAGCACCAGCCAGATAACAGATGATTCTGCATGAAGTAATGCCAAATATAAAATTCATAAAAAGGGAAAGATTTGGTACTCTGAGCCGAGATTGTGAATTGCTGAAGAAGATGTGGCACCAACACTTGAGGTACACATGGTAGATATACCTTTATCAAAAGATCGATAGGAAGGGAGGGAGGAGGGAGGGGAGAGAGAGAGAGAGAGAGAGAGAGAGAGAGAGAGAGAGAGAGAGAGAGAGAGACAGACAGACAGAAAGAGGAATGAGTCAGTGAGTGATCAAAATCAAAAATACCGAAAGATAGAAAAGTAAGGTAAAAAATTATTCACACAAAACTGGCTAATAAAAATAACTAGCATCACATTGATCAAAAATGAAACTAAAAGCTCAAGGTAACGGATAACGAGCTTGATTGATTGATTAAGGGTTTTATCTTAAGGGGGGTTTTATTTTTTAACTATTAAGGGTTAAGGGTTACCATGGTATGGTATGGTAGAAAAGGATACTAGGAAGAGGGGTTCGCTCTCCCCAGGTACTGCAGCCTTCTGGCTTATTGTACCTTCCTAGTTCCTTAGTTCAGTCAATGGACTCAATCCTTCTTCTTAGAAGTATCAGGCCATTGACTGTTGTTGCTGCAATTTGATTCCCTAAGTCTTTTCCGTACGTTAGGTTAAACCTCCATTGAGCTCTTGCTTCGCATTCGAAGATGATATGAGTGGCTGTTTCCTCCTCCTCATTACATAATCTGCAAATGGGGTCATCGCTGTATATACCCATGTTGGGTAGATGTTTTCTCAGATGGCAGTGATCGGTTGGTAGTTCTACCACTCCTCTGAGTTTGACCCTCTCCAATTGCAGCAGTGCTTTTGCCAGTCTAGGTGAGGGTTGTTTCATCATAAGTTTACTATGTCTAGCACACCTAGAGTTTATCCACTTCTCCTTTTGTTTTGCTTGGATCCGTTCTGCGATGGAGGATTCTATATTTTCTCTTGTTATCCCAAGAATAAATTCAGGGCCTATGTATGATCTTGCAGATCCTCCTCTGGCCAGTCTGTCTGCTTTCTCGTTACCCAAAATTCCCCTGAGTCCTGGCACCAAAGATATCATCAGGTTGTTGTGTTTCCCCAGGTTTTGGAGATTTTGGATGCATTCACTGACTAATTTTGATGTGATTCTTTTACATGCTAATGCATTATTGTCCTAATATAAATTACACAGATTTTATACATTATAAAGCTTTATACAATATAAATATGTTAAGTACGTATATGTATGGGTTCTATAAATCAAGTAAAAAATAGTTAAAATAAGTTAAAAAAATAAATTTGTTCTGCAAATTGATACTACCTGTTTATATAAAAATTAAAAGATAGTTCTTTTATTTATTTATTTTATTAAAATATATTACATTCCCTAATGTTAGTAGTTTTGTGACGGTTTCTATTGAGGTCTGCGGGGTGATGACCCTCTACTTTAGTCGTTTCTTCTTAATCTTGTTCTCCTATTTTGTCAGACGCATTTTGGCATTACATTATCAATTTTAATTAGCAAGAATAGAAGGGCAGGATAATCGGATAATTAATTAATATGAATATTAATTGAACTTATGTGGCAAGGGGTTTGTCTTTGGAAGCAGGCTTCTCCCGCTTATGGACGCAAGCTCACTGAGGACGTCACAAAGACGAACCCAGGCCTAATAATATTGACATATAGTGTGATACAAGGCATTTAAGCGTTTTATAAAGTTAAAATGGTGTATTTTCAACGGATTCCGTGTATCAGAGTTGAGAAAAGATCGGTACCGTAAATCAGAGAGAAAGTAAAGCCCGCGAGGCAATTCGAAAAATAAAAACCCCTCGGTAATAATTTAAATATAATTACCATTCGGAGTTATGCAGAGATGAGCGGAGCCGTTCGGAAATCGTCTACAAACCCACAAAAGCCGGAGAACGGCAAAGATCTAAAGGAGTGCGAGCGAGAGAGAAGATAATAATCTCAAACATTATCATTATAAAACGGGCCGCGTATTGAGATAGAAGTCCGAGATTTGCTTTTTTCCCACTTGTTCATAATATCCCACCTGCTGTTCCCGACCGCCCTCGGCCTCTTAAGAAGTGGCCGAGGCGTCGAATTTTTACGTCTCGATGCCTCTAACAAAGAGAGCATGCCTTTTATAAACTCATCGAAAAATGTCAGACCTGAAGGAGCTTAAAATGCAAAATTATATAACAATGAATATGTCCACCCTTTTATTTTCCTGTGAAATTAGTTTCTCCATTCACAAGAAGCCCAAATAATATAGTTCTTTTTAAATAACAAATCTTTACTCTTCATTTTAAATCCGCTTGACCAATTACATTCTTTTCAATTAATTAAGGTTTTGGTTGAGATAAAAAAGTCGTCACAAGCGGGATTCGAACCCACGATCTTCGGCTAAATACGCCGCTGCTCTACCACTTGAGCTATCTGACTTCGATTCACTCGGACACTAACTTCCCATAAAGTATAACACTGTTATATCTAACGTTTTTGACCAACTTAGGATTGATTGAACAGTTTTATGTAAGGTTTTGGTTGAAATGAAAAAGTTAGTGTCCGAGTGGATCGACGTAACAATAGCTCAAGTGGTTAGAGCAGCGGCGTATCAAGCCGAAGGTCGTGGGTTCGAATCCCGCTCGTGACACTAACTTTTTCATTTCAACCAAAACCTTACATAAAAATATTAATTAATTGAAAAAGTAATTTGGTCGAACTAAATATATTGGATTTAGGATTGATCATTGATTTCTTTCAGTAGCGACACTGGGCACTACAGAGTGTTTCATATAAAAAAAAGTAGTTTCATCNCTCTCTCTCTCTCTCTCTCTCTCTCTCTCTCTCTCTCTCTCTCTCTCTCTCTCTCTCTCTCATACATGCAACATACACATTACATTATATTTCTTCATTTTTTATTATTATGTCTTTCTCTCTCTCTCTCCGTTTCCTTTTTCCTTCATGTTAAACCCTGAGTTTTGCTGCCCAAGCTGCTAATTTCATCTTTGGTCCATGCGCTGTTATTTATTGCAAATGATTTTTATAGGCGTTTTACTTTATTTTTGTACAAGAAAAATATAAATATGTTCTCTATTTCATTTTTTGGCCTGCATTCTTCTGAATTGTGTCTAAAAATTCGTATATTTGTAAATGTGAGATTTATTCAAGTGGTCTGAGGAAGTGTAGTTTAGTCGTTAACGATCATTTTGATCTGCTTAACCTCGCTGTTTGGGACCATCAGGCAGGATTTTTTGGCATTTCGCCATCTTCAGTGGTTGATCTGTTCGTTAGCAACTGGGGTTACGTAGGTTCTGATATATACCAACCAATGAAGAAGGTAAAATGAGTCTTGACAGACCAAAACAGCGAGGATAGGCGGACCAGAATGATCGGAAACGGCCAAACTACATGTAATAATGTCTTCAGCGTTTCAAACTTTTTTTCACATCCTACATGTATGTGTCAAATTTAAACTATGTTTATCAATTCCAGCCCTTAAAGATGATCTCAATAAAGATCGAAACGTGTGGTGATTAGTGACCGTTAATCGATAATTAATCAGAATTGTCAAAGAATATCTGAATATATTGTTTTAGAGTTTCTGAATTGCATATTATAACAATTAAATGGAAAACGTCACCAACTCGATAGTTGTTTTACATTTTCTAGACGTTTTACTTCGCTCGGATTCAATAAAATTTAAATCGAATTATTCGGAAATCATGAAATGCGGTCTGGCGTGATGTAGGTTTCAGAAAAACATTTTCTTTATCGTGCCAACGTTTCGATCTTTATTGAGACTGGCACTCTCAACACGACACGCAAGAATGGCACAATTACACAGAAGACAAACACTGAGTGAGTAGAAATACTTTGATTGAATATAAAAAATATATTTTGCATTGTATAAATTCACTTTTTTCCACATCCTACATGTATTTGTTAAATGTAAACAATGTTTGTAAATCCCAGGCCCTGAAGAAGATCTCAATAATGATCGAAACGTTGGCACGATAAAGAAAATGTTTTTCTGAAACCTACGTCACACCAGACGGCATCTCACGATCTCTAACTAATCATTTCAAACTACTTCGAATGCAATTCATTTTCAACCAACATGTGCTTAAACGTACAAAAAGTTTAAAAGCTAATTTTTATTAGGTTCAGGTGTACCTTTACAGATTTCTTATTGTTACGATATGTCTCGCCTTGTAACAGCGAAAAAGTCCTGACTAAAAATAATCCATCCTTATGAAATTGTTGTCAACATCTTCGATGATCTAGATGTATATTTTTTAATTAAAAACCATACAAATCTGAACGAAAGTTATATCTTAAAGATGATTACGGAGGATGTCCGAGTGGATCGAAGTCACGATAGCTCAAGTGGTAGAGTAGCGGCGCATCTAGCCGAAGGTCGTGGGTTCGAATCCCGCTCTGACTTTTTTACCTCAACTAAAAACCTTAATTAATTGAAAGATATTAATTGGTCTAGCGGATCACGAAAACTAGTGAATTACGTTGTATGTTGAAGTATTGCCAAAATTGTCTTTATTAAACATTAACCAATTTCTATACCTTCTCCTTTAAAAGTTGAAACAAGGTTTAATAAAATGTTACACAAAGGCTTTCAGCCAACTCAGAAGCGGTGTTTATTAAATTATTACCCACGACGAAAAAGCGGAAGCTATTCCCGGGAGCTTTGACAACAGGAGTGTTATTGCTGTTAAAAGGCGGCGTGTGAGAAAAGAGGGCCATAAAAAATATTTAAAAAAAAGGCATGAAGGTTGAAAGTTTTATTTTCATCAAGGAGACCCGTATTTATTACAAATAATCCTCGATAAAATGACACTTTACGAATTGTTTATTTACTTCTGTCTGCAAAAATACGCCGTTATCGACTTCGAATTCTAATCAAACTGAGTGACAAGTGTGTAAATGTTTATTTTGTCTACCAACCTTTCAAAACATGAGACATTTTGAAATCTTGAGTACTTCGTGACGTTTATTTTTCGAAATGACGACTTGGAATTTTTATTTACTCCCATTATAATTCGTGGTCGGATTGACCAAATAACTTCTTTCAATAATCAATCTTTATTAAAGGTATTGGTCGAAATGAAAACGTTAGTGTCACGAGCCCCGTTCGAAGCCGAAGGTCGTGGGTTCGAATCCCGTTCCCCCCCAAAGATTAATTAATTTTTATTTACGTTCCCTCATTCACATCTCTCTCCGACACTATCTTGGTTAATTGTGTTAATTAAAATCTCCTAAACGTCTCCTAATTGTTAACTATCTTTAACATTTGTAATTTTTTGACTACCTACGAAGTTATTTTTCTCGATTCCTTCTTACCACTCTCCTTCTCTCTCTTTTTGTCGTTCTCTTCCTCTGACTTTTTCTTCTGTTTCTTTAACTATCTTCTCTCTTTCTCTTTACTGCCTATCTCTTTTTTTCCACTGTCCATCTCTTTCTTTCTCTTCCCCCCTATCTCTTTCTCTCATACACACACTACACTATGTTTCTTCATTTTTTATCATTTTCTCTTTCTCTCTCTCTCTCCATCCCTATCTATCTTTCTCCCCTCTTTTCTCTCTTTCTTTCTCTCTTCTCTCTCTCAACTCGATAATATATGTATATACCTGATTGAATTTTGTTTTGTATGCTTAACGCTTGTCTATTCTCCCTGGGGTATTGTGTCAGACTGCACTTTTGCCATTAATCAGGGCTGTCCGTTTCTCCGTGGTCATATCATTTCGTTCGTAAAATTAAAAAATGCGAAGAGATTTATAGAAATTGTCAGTAGTATCTTTTGTGGGTTCTTGATTTATTTCGATTGGTACTGGCCGACTCGAATTTCAGGTCTTAACATGTTCAGCAAATATCTGAGGATCTGGCAAGATAAGAGAGAAGATTAAGATCACAAAAGGGGCGTCGGTGGCCACAACGGTTTAGGCGTTGACACGGCGCTCATCACTGTAAGGTAAAGGTCCCGGGTTCGAATCCAGTGGCCCTGCATTCGAACCCGACATACTTACAAATGGGCTTTTTTTTCAAAAACTTCGGCACCCCGAGGGTTCATATGACCGCGTAGTTGTAATCAATTAACACCATTTTGACGATAGAATTGCGAGATACTTTATACTACTATTATGCATACTACTTCAGTTCTTGAGTAGAAAAATTTCGTTATTCTCAAAGACAAAATTCGATTTTTAAATAACCAAAACGAAACGAATATATAATTGATGCCAATGTTTTAAATCTTGAATAATCTCGATCTCGGTATGGTCTGAATGAAAAAAAATAATAATCTTAGAATTAATTAAGGTTTTCGGTTGAGATAAAAAAGTCAATGGCACGAGCGGGATTCGAACCCATGATCTTCGGCTTGATACGTCCCTGCTCTACCACTTGAGCTATCGTGACCTCGATCCACTCGGACACCAACTTCCCATCTCAACCACGCCTTTTGAATTTTCCATCCTTTTTGCCATTTTTCAAATGTCGTGTAATCAATTTGATTGTCGGCGACAAATGAAATGGCCACGGAGAGCTTTAGTGAAGTATACTTCATTTTAAACTTATTAAATTCATTAGTTTCGTGGTCCGCGTGACCAATTAATATCTTACAATTAACTAAGGTTTTCAGTTGAGATAAAACAGTCAATGACACGAGCGGGATTCAAACCCACGATCTTCGGCTTGATACGCCGCTGCTCTATCACTTGAGCTATCGTGACCTCGATCCACTCTGACACCAACCTCCCATCCATCTCAACCACACCTTTTGAATTTTGGCTTGAAAAAATGAAAAATGAGGGAAACTTCAAAAGGTGTGGTTGAGATGGGAGGTTGGTGTCAAGTGGATCGAGGTCACGATAGCTCAAGTGGTAGAGATGCGGCGTATCAAGCCGAAGATGGTGGTTCGTATCCCGCTCGTGCCATTGACTTATTTATCTCAACTGAAAACCTTAATTAATTGTAAGATATTAATTCGTCAAGCGGACCACGAAACTAGTGAATTTAATAATAATTCAATTTTTATCTGCTAAGTTTCGACCTATTTTAAGGTCACCGCCGTGGCAAAACCATCTAACAAATGTTTATAAATTGCTCTAGTTCAGTTTTTAATAAATGGTTTCAAATTTCTTTGTAGTTAGACGGAGTCTGATGGATTTGAAACCATTCAGATCCAAATTATTCAAGTAAAATAATGGTCGATACATCTAACACTTTAAATAGATTTTTTTTTAAATAATAGTCATTATCGGTTGATTTATCGATTATTTATTACTTCTATGCATTAATATTGCATTGAATTTATTGTAAAAATTTTCTAGCGACGAATTCTCTCACTCATACGCTTAAAATATTCAATAAGACTATTTAATGTCTCCTCACCACTGGTGGAATATTTCTGGACATGCTGTTAAATACACAACATATTTTTAAACGTTTTGTATACAGAGATTGATCACCTACGCAATATGAACTCTTCAAAGCTATGCACTGTTCCATTTGTACAAAGAAAGGACCAAATCTTTTTCCTTTCTAGTCTCAGATAAGTAATTAAAAAAATTATTTTAATCATTATCAATCATAATCAATCACCCTTTTCTATTATTAACACATCTACTGACTTAATTACTATGTAATTCTACTGTACTATGTAATGTATACTATCTACTGTGTAAAGAATGAAACTGTTATTAAAGTGGATTTAATTAAAAATTTAGCTATTCACTTTGACTATCAATTATCCTTTAGACACCATATATCTAATATTTGCTCTAATAATCCAAAAACACTAGGGTCTTTAATTTGCTATTATAAAGCTTTTAAAAATATAGAAATATTGAATCTACTCTTTACCTATTTTGTTCAACCGTACTTGATTTTTTTCTATTGTCTAGTCTCCGCATTACTCCTCTCAAATCAACAGTATCGTAACGATTCACAGTTTTGAACAATAATTTCGATTGCAACTATGATTTCATGTCTGTTCTGAACATTAAAACCCTGTACACAAGAAGAACTAAGTTTGACTGTGTTTTTCTCTACAAAATATTCACTAAGATAACCTCAAAGCCTGAGCTACTTTCTTACATAATGTTGATGGTTCCTAAATACAAAACTCATAATTTATCATTATCCAATGTCCCTCCTCACCGCTCCACTAACCTCTACCAGTCCCACTCTCTCATTAATATAATTTAGCGATTAAGGAAATATACAAAATATAGATTTATTTAATGCCTCTTACAGATTTAAACAAGAGTTAAAAAATATATAAAAAAATAAAAATATTAATTAAGTTAAAATGTTTAAAACATTTTTTTTTTTAATTCGAGGTCACGATAGCTCAAGTGGTAGAACAGCGGCGTATCTAGCCGAAGATCGTGGGTTCGAATCCCGCTCGTGACGCTGACTTTTTTTATCTCAACTAAAACCCTTAATTAATTGAAAGATATTAATTAGCCAAGCGGACCGCGAAAAGTAGTGAATTTAAAAAAAGTTGTTCCTATATATTTTATACGTGTCCAATATTTCAATTGTTTTACATATAATGTTTGTCTATGTAAATTAGGCATCAGCCGTATATGGAAATAAATAAATAAATCCAGCATTAATCTCAGTTTCCAAAACAAATCGATATTGAAGGATAATTAATTACTGAAAGAGAAAATTGATAATGGCGCAAGAAAGTAAAAATATATAATTCGCCGATGGTGATACCAACTCTAAACAATCTTTTACCGAACTTAGACGAGAATTAAAGAAAATAAAAATAAAACGCCTGGTTGGAAGCTGAAAATTCCAACTTATGACATACATCTGAAACAGCAACTAAAAAATAAAAAATAAAAATTGTCAATCTTCCATATTCAGAATGTTGGGCTGTCTGATATACTCATAATCTTAAGCATGCGTGTAATACATAAATAAATGAAAAATAAATAAAAAAAATACTTTACAAAAATCCTTTTATTTGCGATGCGGACTGGTGTGACGTAGGTTTTAGAAAAACATTTTCTTTATCATGCCAATATTTCAACCTTTATTGAGATCATCATCAGGGCCTGGGATTTATAAACATTGTTTAAATTTTACATATACAAGTAGAATATAGAAAAAAACGATTTATATAGTGCTAGAAAATTTTAGATAAAAAAATGAATTTATACAACGCTAGAAAATTTTAGATTAAAAAAATAAAATATAATAAATAATAAAAAAAATTTTAATCTAAAATTTTCTAGCATTGTATAAATTCATTTTTTTACCTAAAATTTTCTAGCACTATATAAATCGTTTTTTTAACATAAAATTGTCCAGAATTGTATAAATTCATTTTTTCCGCATCCTACATGTATTTGTTAAATTTAAACAGTGTTTGTAAATCCCAGGAGGAAGATGATCTCAATAAAGATCGAAACGTTGGCACGATAAAGAAAATGTTTTTCTGAAACCTACATCACACCAGACTGCATCTCACGATTTCCGAATAATTCGATTTAAATTTTATTGAATCCGAGCGAAGTAAAACGTCTAGAAAATGTAAAACAACTATCGAGTTGGTGACGTTTTCCATTTAATTGTTATAATATGCAATTCAGAAACTCTAAAACAATATATTCAGATATTCTTTGACAATTTAGAAATGATGTGCCGAAAGATTTCGGATTTACAAGCACGTCATAAAACTGGATCCATGTTTAGCTGAGCTTAGCCGTACAATTCAACCGCCTTTGATCTTCGACTTGGATAACTGATGAGGAACCCTCGCCCTCCTGCAGTCCTTACCTGTATCGTGCAGGTGTCCCACTGACCGTGAAGGCCCCAAGAGTTTCTGGCCTTGAAAAATTATTCAATGTTGATAATCATTCTTGGTGTGTACTGTGTAATGATAGGCGCGGACGAATTAAAACCTGGGAGAAATGAAACAAGAGGGGAAGGAAAACGAAAAGTGATGAAAAGTAAATGATGACAGAAATGACGAAGGTGGAGTGAGTACGTAGATTCTTTTCAAACTAATCAAAGAAAAACTTATTGATAACTTTTAATCATAAAACTTATGATTATTTTTGCATTGTATAAATTCACTTTTTTCCACATACTACACGTATTTGTTAAATTTAAACAATGTTTGTAAATCCCAGGCACTGAAGATGATCTCAATAAAGATAGAAACGTTGGCACGATAAAGAAAATGTTTTTCTGAAGCTTACGTCACCCCAGACCGCATCTCACGATTTCTGAATAATTATCGATTAACGGTCACTAATCACCACACACTTATTGATAACATTTTTACGCATTTGTAAAAAATGTTATAATAGACCTCTTAAATATATGCCTACGACCTAATTATTGTAAATTTAATAATAAATTTTATGGAATGAAACGGTTACAAATGAGGTATTATCCCCACTTTGTGCCGAAATACTCACGGATACTTTGAAAAAATTCTTTTGAAATCAAATGGAAAAGCTATGTAGATGAAATATACATGGCGGGAACACTAGAGCATCTAAACAAATTCCTCCAATTAATTAATTCTTTACATTTAAGGTATAAATTTTACATTGGAAATAAATAAAGACGTTTATTTAAAATTTTTAGATTTAAAACTGTACATAATAAACGGCCTAATAGAAATAGACATATATAGAAAACCCACAACTAAAGTCACTAAGATACCAGCAGATTCTCACCCATGGACCCAAAAAGCTGCTAGATTTATTTGGCTCATAGACCGTATGTTGAAACTCCAATTAACACATGCTAATTACAAAAAATAATTACAAACAATTACAACCTTAGCTAAAAACAATGGACATTAATAAATATTTATTGATACGTTAATAAATTAACTTTGCAGAAGCAACAATCGGGCTCAGCCACCCCAACCAAAAATGAACTGAAATGAACCCCCAATGAAAAATGAACCCCAACCTTTGTAGCTTGTTACATATTGGTAAATTATCAGAAAAAGTAGGTAAAATTCTTACATGAGAAGGTTTTAAAGTAGCTTTTAGAGTTACTTTACTTAGAAACATCCTATCAAAAACNACCAGCTTCTCATTGGAACATTTCGTCGGGCTGGCGGTGGATCGGCGGCTTCACTTTCACAATTCGTCAGGAAACGTGTTTGTAACTCTTCCGAACTGATGATGAGCGTTTAATGCTTCAAATCCGGATCGATTCAAACAACAAAGCTGTGAGTAGAACCACCATTGACAAAACGCGCAGCAAATGATGATGTCAACGCGTGGAAAGGATCGAATATTTTATGCCCAGGCTCGTGCTCCCACAGTTTTTATAGTGACAGTAAAAATGCAGTTAGGAATGTCACAAAGGTCTTTTTTTCCCACCGGCTATTATTTGCAGATCTTTTTTTTTTTTCTTTAAACCACCCGGTTAAAAATTTAATTTTAAATAGCGATATAGCTTCTCACCTTAAGATTTAGCAGCAATGCCTCTACTTGTTGACACGCTTCAGTCCGTCTGGCTCATGTGGCCATTCTAAAAAAAAAGAAAAGCTTTTAATTTTATAAATTATAAAATTGATCAAAACCTAAAGAACATAACGGCCTTTTTTCTTATCGGCTAACTTCAGTAAGAATGTAGATTCTTTGACCTAATTACACCCATGTTTCTAAAGAGCTAAAGAATTCTCTTTCAAGACCAATTAAGGATAGATGCTTTTTAACAACCCTAATTAGACACATCTGACTTGTAGAATTATCCCAGTTACCTTCAGAGAAATATTTACAAAAAATTATAGAATGCAGCTCTTAGACGAGTTCTAAAAGAAGTAAAACTTTTGTTTTAGAATTTAATTGACACAGATTACTGGTTCATATTTACCAATTTCTTCAATTTCCGAAAAACGTTTTGAAACGATTCTTGGAGAATCCGTTACCTGCGGCTTAGTGCCCCCAGTCGGGCTGGACCTAACAGGACACTCCGGACGTGATATTTGTAGGCCGAAAGAGCTTCAAAGGACACAAGAGTCCAGTTTCTAATTAAAATATTTGTGGATCGGTCCAAATCAATCCGGGGTTTGCCGGCAAAGTACCGTGAACTACCAAGTCCAAGGGTTTTACCAAGTTCAACCACCAGATATTATATGGAACTATTGTCACAAGTAACGCTTTTGTTGTAATTTTTCCGTTGATTTTATTAATAATGTATACATGTTCAAAAATTCGATGAATCAATAAACTAAGCTTGTCGATCTCAAATATAATTAGTTCTACTTTAAATGAAGAAATGAAGACACGAAGAAGTTGAAACTTGCCAGGATGAAGGATTTTAAATAAACGGCCTTTTCTAAATGTAATATTTAAATTAATGATACTGCATGGTTTTTGCCCTACTGAGCCAATTTAGCCTATGGCAAGAAAGTAACGTCGTTTCTCAATAATAACATTAATTACCTTATTATTTACATTTTTTTATATTTACGCAGAAAACAAACACTTTGAGTGAGTAGAAATACTTTGATTGTATAAGAAATATATTTTTTTGCATCGTATAAATTCACTTTTTTCCGCATCCTACAAGTATTTGTTAAATTTAAACAATGTTTGTAAATCCCAGGCCCTGAAGATGATCTCAATAAACATCGAAACGTTTGTAAATAAAGAAAAAGGTTTTCTGAAACGTGTGTGGTGATTAGTGACCGTTAATCGATATTTATTTAGAAATCGTGAGATGCGGTCTGGTGTGATGTGGGTTCAGAAAAACATTTTCTTTATCGTGCCAACGTATTATATCTTTATTGAGACTGGCACTCTCGACACGACACGCAAGAATGGCGACAGAAGACAGACAATTTGAGCCCTGAAGATGATCTCAATAAAGATCGAAACGTTGGCACGATAAAGAAAATGTTTTTCTGAAACCCACATCACACCAGACCGCATCTCACGATTTCTAAATAAATGTTTTCTGAAACATACTTCACACCAGACCGCATCTCACGATTTCTGGATAATTTTTCTATATTATTTTCATTTACAAATCTGCTTGTTTAATCCTTAAATTAAAATGCTTTATTTCTCCTCAGTTATTGTTATCACGTCTTTAGTTGTGTCGGATAATTCAATAGGTAATCATGCCTTCGGATGAAATGCATTTAAGACATTGTTTACTGTACGAATTTTAAAAACGGAATGCAAACTGTTTCGAAAATACAACGACTGTTTGCTCGATTTATAACAGGAAATTTTGTTCTTAAAGATGATGCGAGCAGTGGACGTCCTTGTGAGGGTGACGACGACATATTGAGGCATAGGCCAGAAGAAAGTCCCGTTTTGACGACTCGAAACAAGAAAGATGTTAAATGTTTCCCATAGATCCATTTAACCACATCCAAAGACTCGGTGGGTTTGTTCAAAAGTACACTACATGGATCCCACACGAAATCAACGAAAGGAATTTGGCGAATCGCATCTCAGTTTGCTCTTCAGTTCCCTGTCGTCCCTATTTCTTCATAGATCGGTAGCAGGTGATGCAAAACGGATCACATACAAATTCTGCAAAAAAAAGTTTATTGCCAAACCAGTCAACGGCCCCAAGTTGTTCCAAAACAACAATTGCACGAAATTTGGTGGGGCACGTTCTGGCCCCTGTCATCTTGAGCTCTTACTACAAGGGCAAACGGTTAAAAGTGAACTGTACTGTGAACAGCTAGCCTAATCAGGTTAACTTTTTGGAAAAAAGGCTGCAAAAGCAAACAGAAAAGTCTTTCACCATGACAACTACGGCCTCTACGTTGCTTTAAGGACCAAACAATTATTAACTAATCTGAATTGGGAAATTTAACCACAACTGCCATACTCTCCGGACATATCAACTTGTGACTACTTATTTAGAAATCGTGAGATGCGGTATGGTGTGATGTAGGTTTCAGAAAAACATTTTCTTTATCGTTATTGTGCCATTCTTGCGTGTCGTGTTGAAAGTGCTCACTTACGCAGAAAACAAACACTTTGAGCCCTGAAGATGATCTCAATAAAGATCGAAACGTTGGCACGAAAAAGAAAATGTTTTTCTAAAACCTACGTCACTCCAGACCGCATCTCACGATTTCTGAATAATTATCGATTAACGGTCACTAACCACCATACACTTGTTTCTACTATTTATTTCGGTCAATACCAAATTTTTCAAATGGCCAAAACTTTTAAAATGTTCCTGGAGCAAAGAGACCACGTTCCTGAACTCAAAAGATGGTAATTTTTAGGCGAAAGGAATGGACATGCTAAAAAGAAATTGCAAACAATGGACAATACATCTCCGTACAGTTAACATGTCAGGTATAAGATACTAAAAATATATACTGTAAAAAAGTCATGATTTTCTTGCCCACATCAATAATTCTCCATTCCCCGTGGGGGGAAAAAGGATCACGTCAACATCAAAGAGTGTCAATGAGGTGCCATCAAATTTATTTCACGGTTTAACCGAAATGGGAAGAATAACTCTCGGCTTTTACTTCAACCCTTTTCGGTTCCTCGAATCCACGTCGTACAGGTATGTAAATTACACCTTAATTTCCATTTTATATTTCTCGGAACATTCTCCAGCCTTCGGGAAAGGGTTTTATGACACAAAAACTTATCTCTTATAAACAAGCCGAGTTCCCTTTGACCAAGATTTCACCGCCAATATCGGATCAAATTTTTTACCCGCCTTTTTACGGCCGGATTTTTTTTATTGTTTAAGATCTCGTTGGAAATATGACGCTATCACTTCTGGTATTGAAATTCCCACTTACATCCTCGAAGGGATTGGGTTCCAGGGACCTCAAAGCATTCTACCCTAATGCAAATATGAATACACGTGCGCGCGCAAACAAATTATATATTTCTACTAGAAATAACCTTACAACTGGAAGAACTTAACTTATTTTTATGTAAGGTTTTGGTTGAAATGAAAAAGTTATTGTCACGGGCGGGACTCGAACTCACGACCTTCGGCTCAATACGCCGCTGTTCTAACCACTTAAGGTGACCACTTAAATCAACTCCCCATCTCAACCTACAACCTTTCGAATTTCGAAGAAATAAGGAAACTGCGATGAAACTTTCGAGTATTCACAGTACAATCGACGTTAAATTTGCTTTAAACGTAATTCAAGCGACTACAGGAAAAAGAGGGATATAAGATTTTGGGGATATAAATTACAAAACAATAAAATAAAAGTGATGATATATAGATTATAATTTTTATCTGAGGTCTTGGTTAAGATGGAAAAGCTAATGCGACGAGCGGGCTTTGAACCCACGACAGTTCAAAGTAGAGCAGCAGCGTATTGAGCCAAGGTCGTGGGTTCGAATCTCGCTCGTGACACTAACTTTTTCATTTCAACCAATACCTTCCATAAAGTTTAATTAATTGAAAGAAGTTATTTGGTCAATCCGACCACAAAATATAATGGATTTAATTAATAAAGCATGTCATTTGGTTCTCACCATCTTTTCCTTGAGCGGCTTCGGTGGCCTCAACGGTTAAGGTTTTTCAAACACACCAGTACTCCCTAGAGTTCATATAAGCTTTCATAAAAACCCTTGTTTAAAAACAAAAATAAGTAACCTTTCTGCGTCCTTCAAATAGGACTAGGTGCTCTTTAAAATTCCTTGACAGATCCCAAGGTACTGCAAGCTGTCAAACCCAGCCCTAAATACTCGCATAGTTACCAGTGGGTCTGAAGCGTCGGAGAGAGGGGGAAATTGAAGAAGAATAGTAAACTGATCGCATAGACCTAACGTGCAAACGATCCGTGTACTTTGTCCACGAAATAGAACTAAGTGCTACTTCAAGAGGCATAAGCTCTTTAAATTTTGCAGGATACATCTTTTCTCTGAATTTGAGTACAAGAACTTCCCCTTGTTAGGACTTTAAATAGTATGTACTGCGGTTTCTTACTATTTTTGGCAGAACCTACATACAACTGCCAATATTGAAAAAACCTCAAATGATTATTGAGTCAGCAATGATCTGTTTACAGACTTGAAAAGATCCAAAACTTTCCAAAGAGTGTGGAGTGTCGAAGAACTGATATCTACAAGATGTGGAGAAGCAACAAACTCCTAACAATCTCCTTAGAAAGTGAAGAAATATGGGGAAATCTATTTCCTTTACCAGGTGCGTTTCGGTATTTCGCTGTCGGATCTTATAAAAAGGACATAAACACGGGTTAACGAACAGACCAACCTATGAAGAGGAAGAAATGCCGATCCGCACTCCTGGCATACAACCAGACCTGCAGTAGCAAAATCTTCGCCCCACCAACTACGCCAATTTGATTTTTTTTAACAGTTCCTTCTACAATAGAGTATAAAAATTTAAAAAAAATTAAATCAGTATTATTATATACGTTATTTTGTTTTATATTGTAAATTTATAATGGCGTAACTGAAAAATTGTTAAAAATCATTGCTTAGACGTAAATAAACAAATTTAACACTTTTTAAGCTATGCAAGTATATAGTTAAATGTAATTAGGTTTTCAGCATTTTCCCAACCTTTTCTGTATCCCGTTTCCTTTTTTTCTCTTTCTGCTTTTCTTTCGTAATGTGGTTTCATCACTCAATTATAAATAATTAATATGTATTTTAAAATATTTCAGTCATTGTTTTGTATATTTTATTATTATTATTAATATATGTACATGTAAAGGGGCTTAAAGCCCTATTTGTACCTTGTAATTGTAAAATAAATAAATACAATTAAAACAAATAAGCCGATAAATTAATTAAACGATGATTATTCAGAAATCATGAGATGCGGTCTGATGTGATGTAGGTTTCAGAAAAACATTTTCTTTATCGTGCCAACGTTTCGATCTTTATTGAGATCATCTTCAGGGCCTTGGATTTGGGGGGGATTTACAAACATTGTTTAAATTTAATAAATACATGTACTTACTTTTTCCACATCCTATCTGAATTTGTTAAATGTAAACAATATTTGTAAATCCCAGGCCCTGAAGATGGTCTCAATAAAGATCGAAACGTTGGCACGATAAAGAAAATGTTTTTCTGAAACCTACATCACACCGGACCGCATCTCACGATTTCTAAAAAAATAATCATCGACTAACGGTCACTAATCACCATACATTAATTAAACGTTGAAATATTGTTTCTTTGGCGATTGGGATATTAACTATTTGGAAAGGATATTTCAAAATTCTTTCTTTTATCTGTCGTTGGTGTTTTGAACACTCAAAGTCAATATGGTGGTTTACCAGTAAACATAGCAATAGTAAACATCTACAACGCAGAATCGTCTGTTGTAAACAGCGTATAAACCCTAGATTAAGAAATTTCAGTTTTTGCAAACATTACAAGGGTTCAGGAACAATTATTTACGCGAACGTTTCTGATAGATCGGCGTTCTCGTAAAATTTGATTTGCCCTAAAAAAAATTCTCCCGGAAGCAAAGTCGAAGAGAAAAGCACAAATGTCTCCTCAACTCTCTAAGGGAAAAAATCAGAAACTGTTTAAAATTTTGGTCTTTCTCTAATACTTTGGAGAATAATTGGATTAGAAAGAAGGAAACTATGGTGAAAAATCAAACTTTCGAATATTCACAGTAAAATCGACGTTCAATTTGCTTTAAACGTAATTCGAGCGACTACAGACAGAAGAGATTTTTTTAAATAAATATATATCATAATTTTTATCTAAGGTCTTGTTTGAGATGGAAAAGCTAGTGTCACAGCTCAAGTAGAGCAGCAGCGTATTGAGCCGAAGGTCGTGGGTTCGAATTCCGTTCTAGACAATAGCTTTTTCATCTCAACCAAGACCTTGGATAAAACGTATAATTAATTTATTTCATATATATGTGCATAAATTATGACTACTAAATACATATATGGATATAAATATGTACCCATATATGTATATATATGTAATCGTACATATTTGTAAAATAATAATTGACAGTCAAAGGTAATTAACAATGCATCATAATAACCTTAATTTTTTTAAACTACATTATTTTGTGATTATGCTTTTTAATTTTTTTTAAACATATATAATAGCGTTTTATATTAAAAAAAATCTTTCAATCTTTTAAAAATTAATTACATTAATATCTATCGTTTCAAGTTTTCACGTGAGATGATAGTGAGAAAGTGATGAATGAGAAATTTGCAATAAATATTTTTGTGTTATTTTTTCTAGAAAATTCCCACCAGAAATTAATTAGTTGATAAAGCAATATTAATATTTTGGGGTAGCTTACCTGGAGACGTAGAAGAAACAGAAGTGATAATGTTAGCTACCGTAGGACTACTGGAGGAGAGCAGGTAAGGGTCTAGGCCCCCACCAAACACATGGTGGGGGCTTCGCCTTTCATCTTCGCCGACACACCACCAACATATTTGCTTTTGCCTAATTCAGGTATACATCAAATGCCCAATTTCACGCCTTTTCCAGTTCGACGAAGAGCTTTTTCAAAGGGCGGGCCGCCGTTTTCAAGATGATATATAGCTTTCTTTGTCACCCTTTCCACCGCGACCCGAAGGATTAATGCCTCGGCTGCGATTCCAATAATCTAGGACCTAGGGCTTTTCGGAGGTTTCCAATCCGCCGGAGGATGGCGGGATAAGGCCACTCTTTCGTATTCCTTTCCGATTTTTACTATAAATTACCCGTTCTAATCGAAAGAGGTGTGAGAATCACCCGAGGGTCGACCATTGCGGAAAGATTGCGGAAGTACTGGCCACACCGGTTTCTTTCTTTTATTTTCATTCTTTTTCAGTTTTAAACTCAAAAATCGACCCTTTTAGCTAAATCACAATAAAAATAGTTAATTCATCGTATAATATTTAACCTATATGATACAACTTACTTGAACGCCATACAACCTACATAACAATTCAGAATCCATTATATTTCGTGGTCAGATTGATAACTTCTTTCAATTATTTAATCTTTATGTAAGGTATTGGTTGAAATGAAAATGTTAGTTTCACAAGCGGGATTCGAACCCACGACTTTCGGCTAAATACGCCGCTGTTCTACCACTTGAGCTACCGTGACTTCGATCCACTAGAACACTAACTTTCCATCTCAACCCCACCTTTTGAATTTTCCCTCCTTTTTGCCATTTTTCAAATGTCTTGTAATTTATTTGATTCTCGGCGACAAATGAAATGGCCACGGAGAGCTTTAGTGAAGTATCCTTCATTTTAAATCACTAAATTCACTAATTTCGTGGTCCGCTTGACCAATTAATATATTACAATTAATTAAGATTTTTAGTTGAGATAAAAAGGGCCGAGTGGATCGAGGTCACGAGAGCTCAAGTAGTAGAGCAACGGCGTATCTAGCCGAAGATCGTGGGTTCGAATCCCGCTCGTGCCATTGACTTTTTTATCTCAACTAAAAACTTTAATTAATTGTAATTTATTAATTAGTCAGTCGGACCACAAAATTAGTGAATACAAATCATATATTATAAATCAATTTAATTTTACAAACATAGTAAAATAACAGTAATATCACTGTCATTATTGTTTTGTACATTTTATTATGTTTTATTATTATTCTTGTAGTTATTACTATTTAATATGTTTACAAAAATAAATTTATTTCTAATACAGAAATATCTCACTGGCACTCTCAAATTGACACGCAAGAATGGCACAATTACACAGAAGACAAACACTTTAAGTGAGTAGAAATACTTTGATGGAGTATTAAAAAAATATATTTTGCATTGTATAAACTTTCACTTTTTCCACATCCTACATGTATTTGTTAAATTTAAATAATGTTTGTAAATCCCAGGCCCTGAAGATGAACTCAATAAAGATCGAAACGTTGGCACGACAAAGAAAATATTTTTCTGAAACCTACATCACACCAGACCGCATCTCACGATTTCTGAATATTTATTTCTAATATATGTACATGTAAGGAGGCTCACAGCTCTATTTAAAATGAAAAAAAAAATAGTAACGGTTAAATTAGATTAAAATTGACAAAAGTTGAAGTTAACAAGCAGTCTTGTGTCTTTAAAATATGTACTTAACATTAATTGTAATGATTATGATATTAAATATACAGGGTGAATTGCTACTCGTGCTACAAACTTCTCCAGTAGATTCTTCACCCTAAAATGAACAAAAAAGTACATACTGTCCATGGTCCGATTCTCAACCATTTCAGAGTAATTTCGCTTTTTATCGATTTTGAAAGATATCACGTCCTGGCGTCGGAAAATCGTGATATCTTTTAATCTAAACATTTCTCTTAAAATCTATAAGCACCGTTGAAATCCCCGTTAATTTTTAGAGAGAATCAAAATCATAATTCCATTGAAATTTTTTAATTTAATTTAATGCCCATTTAGTATGTAATGCTTAAGAAGTTTACAAACAGCTAGAAGGTCAAGGAAGAAAGACCCAAACGTTTTGCCACCTTCATCTTCTTATTGAAAAATTAACGGGGATTTCAACGGTGCTTATAGATTTTAAGAGAAATGTTTAGATTAAAAGATATCACGATTTTCCGACGCCAGGACGTGATATCTTTCAAAATCGATAAAAAGCGAAATTACTCTGAAATGGTTGAGAATCGGACCATGGTCAATATGAACTTTTTTGTTCATTTTAGGGTCAAGAATCTACTGGTGAAGTTTGTAGCACGAGTAGCAAGTCACTCTCAAACATTAGCAATCCTTGAACCACCATTTTTTCTCTTTTTGTCATCAACATCTTGGTCTCACAACCACTAAATAAGAAAATGACGAGTGCGTTGGAAGCGTTATTAAATCAGGTAGTTTTCCTCAAATTTGCTGCCTTCTGAGACTAAAATTAGAAACTCTGGATTACTTTATACACTTTCCGATTTACACAATTTTCCACTCTTTTTGTAGTTCTGGCTGAAATAAAACACAAAAAATTAGCCCAAACATTTTGCCACCGTCATCTTCTTATTGAAAAATTAACGGGAATTTCAACGGTGCTATTAGATTTTCAGAGAAATGTTTAGATTAAAAGATATCACGATTTTCCGACGCCAGGACGTGATATCTTTCAAAATCGATAAAAAGCGAAATTACTCTGAAATGGTTGAGAATCGGACCATGGACAATATGAACTTTTTTGTTCATTTTAGGGTGAAGAATCTACTGGAGAAGTTTGTAGCACGAGTAGCAATTCACCCTGTATAGGACGAAGCGGCGGTAAAATTAAAACGAGAATTAAAGAACATTTTCAGAATTTAAGGGCCATCTAAATGAAAGAAAACACAATTTAGATTTAAATACAACTCCTATAACGGCACTCGCAACAGGACACACAAGAATGACACAACTACGCAGAAAACAAACACTTTGAGCCCTGAAGTTGATCTAAATAAAGATCGAAACGTTGGCAAGATAAAAAAGTTTTTCGAAAACCTACGTCACACCAGACCGCATCTCACGATCAGCAAATAAACTTTAAATACAACAGTGATACACAGTTTTAACGAAAGGAGGTAACTAGATTGGTTTAAGTAATTTTAAATAAAAAAATGTAAAATTAAACATGGAGAAAATGTACCTAAAAAAATATTTTATATACAGATGAATGAACAATGTAAAATTATTTTCTTACAGTATTTCTTAGGATGAAATTTAGTTGAAATTCACGTTTTTCTCACGTTTACAATAGAGCTGTATCAAAAACCCAGCTTCTCTTCTACAATTCTTGTCGAGAGATTTGTTTGTGGCTCCTCGAATCTGATGATGAGGGTTTAAGGCTTGAAATCCAGAAAACACCTAATCTGTGAGGAGAACCGCATTTCACAAATGTGTTAATACCCCGCCTTCATCATTTCTTTTAGGACCTTCACATTTTAAATACTAGAATTCTGCGAGGAAAAAAGCGGAAGGGAACTTATAGATAATATATACACGGTACAAACACCAAGAGGAACGCACAAATTAATAACAATCCGAAACAAAAATACTACACAACATCAAAAGAAAACGAGCCGACGGACACAATAACCGACCGGAACAAACGACGAAAAACTCCAGTCTCCATCTATCAAAGACGCCGACAGAACAAAGACAATGCCGACAAGCCCTTTCACCGTTTAACATTTATTATTTATTAAAATGGACAGGCAGACAAAATAATACACAGACAAACCAACGGATTTGGCGACCTGCTGAAACACGTGTGATATATAAAATCAGCTATTGATCATGACAAATATAGCTAGAGGGATAGGTAGATTGCACTGGCCATTTTCGATTTGTTATAAAATGTCAATATTTAATTTGATTTGTTAAGCTTTTATAAATATTTATTTTATAAATTTATTTATTATATACTGATTATTCGGAGATCGTGTGATGCGGTCTGGTGTGACGAAGTTTTAGAAAAACATTTTCTGTATCGTGCCAACGTTTCGATCTTTATTGAGATCAACTTCAGGGCTCAGTGTTTGTTTTCCGTTTAGATGTGTCATTCTTGTCTGTCGTGTTAGAGTCACACAAGAATGACATCTACACGTAAAACAAACACTTTGAGCCCTGAAGATGATCCCAATAAAGGTCGAAACGTAATCATTGACTAACGGTCACTAAACACCACACATTTATTATATAATTTAGAAGATGGAGATCAGTAAAATTTCAATTACACTGTGATTACATGGAATAGTTTTGAACATAAAACCAAAGGCTGGTCAAAATAAAGAATAGTTTTTTTTTCATTTGCATTACATTTTCATTTAACTTTATTTAAATAGTTTAGAAAAGATTCGTTGTTAGGTGGAGTTGACCCTTCCCTTGTATGAAATTAGTTTATGAGCTCTTTTGCCATAAGGCCAAAAAAAAGAAAAAAAAGCCCTTTTCCAATCTCGTCAGGTTTTTTCTTCTGTTTTTAACGACTGACTTTAGGAATGATTAATTGTTCATTTTACTTTTACTAGGATCGGTCTTCTGTTAAGTTATTTAGTCTAGCAATTAAATAATTTTATAAAACAATCTAACGAATGGAATCTTTTCGGATTTTTTTTGTTTTGCCTTAAAAAAATTAATAAAAAATTGGTGACGTATTTTATATTGAATATTGGAATTTTGGAAGATCTAATGTGTATGTACCTCTGAAACCCAATATTCTGGTATAACAGCTAAACAAGCCGGACCAACGATATTACGGAATCGAAGAAATGAATAATTATTCGGAGATCTTGAGATGCGGTCTGGTGACGTAGGTTTCAGAAAAACATTTTCTTCATCGTGCTACGTTTCGATCTTTATTGAGATCATCTTCAGGGCTCAAAGTGTCTGTTTTCTGCGTAATTGTTCCATTCTGGTGCGTCATGGGCACTCTCAACACGACACCCAATAGTAACATATCTACACAGAAAACAAACACTTTGAGCCCTGAAGATGATCTCAATAAAGATCGAAACGTTGGCACGACAAAGAAAATGTTTTTCTAAAACCTACGTCACTCCAGACCGCATCTCACGATCTCCGAATAATCATCGGCTAACGGTCACTAATCAACACACAGAAACGAATAATCTTTATAAATGATAAAATATTGTACCTAAATTTGCGGTTTATAATTTTTTTATACTGGAACAGCATAATATATTTTTTTTAATATCAAAGGATGTCCGACAATAACTGAAAACTATTTCTAAGTCTATATGTTGTTTATTCCTATATAGTATTACTTTATCATTACTGTCGATTGCAATTCAACGCTCTTTATTTCCAGGGATTTTTTTAAAAGTAATTCCTTCTCTACAAAGGAGATTTCGAAGTAGTTCTCTTCGTTTTTGGACACAATGACATAAATTATGAAAGAGCCGTCTAGTTGAAAGGTTGGTCGAATTCCTTCTAGTTACGGCTGGTCTAGTAGTTGTCACAGAAGAACAGAATGCCAGGCGAACAACGGCCACCAGCAGAGAGTCGTTAAGGATATATGGCATGTCTGTCAAGTTGGAGCAGTCACACTGACCTTTATAAGCTCGTTAAAAGAAAAAGGCCGTTGGACCTTTTTTCAAATAAAGAAGAAAAAAGGTTTTTAAACCTCTTGATCGAAAGTGATAATCTTTTGGACTATGTAATAGGGACATTTTTGTTTTCAAATTGAATTATGTGGGCGATCAAAAGTGATTTTATCGAATTAGCTATAAAGAGCCCATATCATAGTATAAAAAATGGTAGGGAATCTAGAAAACTAGGATATTTATGGTTACCCCATTAGCTCATCAATCGCTATAGAATCTTCTTTCTAATAGTGACTGGTATGAGTTACTTATGAAATTTTGTACTTGCAGTGGTTGTATTTCCAACATGGTTATGTTGTAGGATTTAAAACATGTTCTCTTTCATGAGTTAAGGCTAGCTAGCTTTGGTAAGAGGTATGTTCTGCTTTTTGCAGCATCTATGTATCCTGTGTTCAGTAATGCCAACCTTTTTTGTTTAAGGTCTAATACTTTTCATCTCAATAATCGACAATATGGCAAAAAGAAAGAGCATTTGAAAGTTTGTAGGTTGAGATGAGGAGTTATCTGAGCAACAGCTCGAGTTGGGCTGAAGTAGACACTAGCTTTTCATGCTGTCCAAGGCCTCAGATTAAAACTATAATTAATTAAAATTATTAATAATGTGTAATTCCATTCACTCACGCAGGCATGTAACAAAAAAGTAGAAACAAACTGCCTATTACGGAAGTCCTTCGAAAAAAACAAAAAAGAGGGCCAAAAAACTAGCCAATACAATTTTTTTTATTGTCTAATTAATATATATAAAGTTAAATAATTTCTTTGGTCGAATGTGTTTTTAAAAAACTTTTATTCAAAGAAATTACAAATAAGTTACTGATATACATTCAGAACCTTATGAATCTAAATCAAATCTCATCGATATGCTTTCGGGAAATCTGGCTTAAGACTAACGTTTGTTAAAATGAAAATCCTTATAAAATTTCTAGAGTGGGAGAGAGTGCTGATGACAATTCTAGGAGCAACACCTGCATCCTAGCATTGTCATCACATTATTTATTTAACACAATGTTTATACTCCTATATATATATATATATAATATATATATATATAATATATATATATAATATATATATGATATATATAATTATATATCCCTGTGTAACCATATCACTAGTACTAATTTTTTTTTGCCTGGGGCTTCTGACATCTAGGTCATTTCAGCCCCCAACTAGTCTATATTCTATTTACCCTTTCAAACACTACATTCATACAAATAAACACATTCATATACATAAATACATCCATACAGGTCACTCATTCCGTTTGGTCGGTGGAGTACTTGGTACTTGATATTCCTCCACCGACCTATACTCAAACTATCTAGATTGGGGTCGATGGAGTACTTTTATAAATATTCCGCTATCGACCCCGAATACATACTCATACGCGCTCAACGTTCGAGGGGCGATGATGACGTTATATTTCACCCTCACCTCTCGTCATTCACGCTAATAAATACATGCACTCATGCAAAACATATAGACACACAACACATAAGACATATTACAAACAATACAAAAAAAACAATGGGGGACCCAGAACCCGCTGCAGTGCTCGAGTACCATTTTCAGATTGGATGGCATGCCTGCACGCTCCCTGTAGGGCATCGAGCAACCTTTCTCTGCACAAGGGGCCCCTGCGCGAGCTTTGGCCCAAGAGCAGGTGCCCGGCTAGTACTATTGCCACCGTAATCAAAATTATTTTAAGTTGCCTGCAGAGATTGTAAGCCTTCTCTAGATAATTAGTTTGACAAAAATTATGATTTGTGATTTTCCTCTGCTGAAAATGCATCACTTTTTACAGTTGAAAAAAAAAAGCATCTAAAATATTACCTATTTGTATGGATTGTAGTGGCCTAGTTGTTAGTGTGTCCAATTGTAGTCATGCTATCAGTTCTGGGTTCAAATCTTAGCATTGCCCTTGGAATTTTATAGAACAATTATTAGAAAAAAGTATTGTAGTTGAGTGACCCCTATTTCATGAACCAAATTGTAATTGGACAAGCCCTCATGTGCAAAAGAAATTCGTTTACTTTCTGCCTTTTAGTTTAAAATTTTTCACTAAAAGTAAAACAATGTATTTATATTTATAATGTCTTTATTGAACAAATGTACTTTATTTAATTTATTGTTACATTCTCTAAATATTTTATAATGGTATTGTTATTTTTTTAAACTTTCATGTAGAAAACCGATCAAATTTAGTTTCTAAAAGGGAAAATGGTTACAGAGAAAGTTGGCTTTGATTTTTAATTCTATAAATCAAATATGTACTAATGTTATCTTAATACAAACAAAATTCATATTTCCTTCTAACCTTATTTCATTAAAAAAAATTTAGATTTATACTCAATTTCAGCCTAAACAATAAAAAATCAAATTTAACAACAAATCATTTACAAAACAAAAACTTAATTTAATTAATTATTTTCACAATCGTTAGTCTTTATCCTCTTCCTCGTTATAGTCGTCTGTTATATACGAGACCTTTCTTGGTTTTAGAGATTTTTCCTCATCATCGTCATCTTTGCTGTCGTCATCTTCAGCTGTGTGCCGAACTGGTTTGGTACTCTCACTGCAGTTTATTGCGAATTTAAATTCTGCCATGAAAGCATGTTTGAGGGATATCTGAAACAAGCATCATTTTTGTATAAATAATTTTTGGCGGTAGTGTAAAGTACCTTACCTTTTCTTGTACTGCTACTTTTCTTATGTTCCACAAGAACTCAAGAATGGCGACAAAAAATGCTACTGCACATCCTACAATTAAAACCAGAAAGACGCCACCGACATTGTCAATACCCAGTTCTGCTGAATCGCCACCACCTTCTTCAGTCTATTAAAGAAATACAAAAGCAAGGATTATTGTTTTAAAATTAGTATCACTAAATATTTATAATTAAATTTTGTTTTTTATATAGCTTGATACTTACTTCACATTCTGCTTTTCCATGTTGCCACCATTTTGTTTTCAACTGAAGCAACTTTCCGGATTCCTGCATTTTCAAAACGGCTCCACTTATTGCTGTTCTGTATGGTGAATCTGTACACAGATAAAAAAGTCCATGATTTTTTTTTTTTTTTAATTGAAAATGAACTCTTACTGAAAGGCATAGCTATCCCATAGCCTTTGCTGTCCAGAAGTCGGCCCACTTGCGTCAGCTCACAGTGTTTCTCCATTTGATATTCAATTGAAGTCGATTCCATAAAAAAAGCATAAGCTCTTTTACCCTTGAGAACTCTCTCGACTCCCTCATCATTACTTTTAGTGAAGACAGAAGGACGGGTCGAGTCCATCACGCTCCACATCTTTTGATAAAGTGTGTCATTGCTATTCTGTAAACCCGATCTCATTTTACGTTTTGTTTATTTAAAACAAAATGACATTTTGTCACCTTGAAGAAATTCATACTCGAACCACCATTGAGCACGCCGTATTTGATTTTACTCTGTTTAGCTAAGTCTTCTACGCTTTTGATTTGTTCGTCCATCCTTTCCATTGTCAAGAAAGCTGCAAGATTTGCAGTGTACGATGAAATCATAATGAGAACAAAAAACCACCACATTCCGGCTACAGTTCTAGTCGATATAGCTCTGTAGAAATAAAAGTTATTTATTATTTGCTCTTATTAATTTTCCTAACTCAATTGATGTAAAATATTTGTGTTGTTGTTATTTAAAATTGAATACAAAACTTAGCATTCTTCTCAATCCTCAAACAAAAGTGCATTTTATGCAAAACGGATTGTTAGTGGATGCAGTTTTTAATTTAAAAAAATATTTATGTAACAAATCAAAATCATGTATATTAAATATTTATATTTATATATATAATATTATACATATATTATATTATTGTATATATGTAATGGATAATTGTTTGGATACTATTGTAGAGAGTCTTACTGTGGGGCAATATCAGATCCTTGTTGCATAAGTGATCCGCAATTGTGCCAAATGACATTTTGCATTGATAAATCGTTTTCATACTCATCGGGCTCGGATTGGCAGGGGTGTGGGTTTTTCCACTCAAGAGGAGAGATCCTGCAACATGTTAGTTCACACTTGGGTGTGTACTGGTAAAGAGAGAAAATTCATGCGAGACAGAGTGCTGTCACAGTATGAGGTTCACAAGTCGGTTAAAAAGTGGGATAAGCGGTGTTATTGTACTTTTAAATGTAAAAATTAGTCTCGTACACACAAAAGCTCCTAAAAGAGTCGGCCCGCTGAACTGTTGAACTCCATCCTTACTTTGGTAGGATATCGCACCCTTGAGCCATAAGCGAGCCTATAGAAAACCAAAGACAGTTGTGCAGCGAGAAAGCACACTCTAGCTCTGTGGGATCATTATTACAAGGATGAGGGTTTTCCCACTGATCTGGTGCACATCTGTAACAAAAAATGTTAATCTACTACTACTACTACTACTAAAACGCTGTTATGAATTCTACTCGAGTTAGCGGCGTGTGATTACTTTAATAAATTTTAAACAGTCACTTTATACAAGTAGATTTAGCAGTTACAATATGACAAATCGAGTTAGAATATTTTTCTGTACTTGTTTAGAATCTACAAAGACACATATAATAGTTTATGGGTTACATAATTTATTTGTAAAATTTTATTCACTGTGCCAAGATGTTTTAAGAACACACATTTATCGTATATAAGAAGCTTTAAACAAAACAATAGTTTTATGTACAAGAAAGCACTAAGTTTAGTATGTACTACATTAAATTACATTTTAACCACACTGTGACCTCTGACAAATAAAGTCCTAGGGACATAATTTTTAAAGTACAATTACAATGAAGTTAAAAATACAAAAAACAAATCATTTCTTACCTAAGACTGTTTCTTATAGAATTTATATCAAAAGAGTCTTGTTAATTCCTGTCGGATTGTCTTTAAATAGAAAAAGAAAAGTATAAACACTTCCTAATATAATTATTGAAAATATCATGTAGTTGGAAAAAAAAAAAAAAAAAAAAAAAAAAAAAAAGACAATCTGTCTGTTGCCAAATAAAGTAAATTAATTCTTGTTATACAAGAAGGCTTAACGTTCAACGTCAATGGGTCAAACCACTTTACAAATTTCTTCCAAAGAATTTTCAATTAAAAAATCATGGGTTGTACTGGGATTCGAACCCAGGACCGTTCGTGTGGCCTCTATGCTCCCTTGAATAAAATTTTGCTAATTTAATTACCATATAAACAAATTTGACAATCAAGCAAAGACTTAATAGTCAAATTTTAATAAAATAAAAATACTTTATTATTTTTAATTCTCCTCTTTGCAATGATTTTTTTAAAAATCAGAGATCAATCTGTAAAGGTATATATTTGTATACCTTTATATTTATTATAAATTATTATTTATATTTATTATTACCTGTATATTCCATAATATGTATAATAGTTAATTAATTTTTAATTTATATTTGAAATTTGATTGTTCGATAATTAGAATAAGTTCACTAATTTCATGGTCCACTTGACCAATTAATATATTACAATTAATTAAGGTTTTTAGTTGAGATAAAAAAGTCAATGGCACGAGTGGGATTCGAACCCATGATCTTCGGCTAGATACGCTGTTGCTCTACCACTTGAGCTATCGTCACCTCAATCCACTCCATGACTTTTTTATCTCAACTAAAAACATTAATTAATTGTAATATACTAATTGGTCAAGCGGACCAAGAAATTAGTGAATTTAATGAATTAAATGAAGTATACTTCATTAAAGCTCTCCGTGGCCATTTCATTTGTCGCCGAAAATCAAATAGATTACACGACATTTGAAAAATGGCAAAAAGGAGGGAAAATTCAAAAGGTGGGGTTGAGATGGGAAGTTAGTGTCCGAGTGGATCGAGGTCACGATAGCTCAAGTGGTAGAGCAGCGGCGTATCTAGCCGAAGATCATGGGTTCGAATCCCGCTCGTGCCATTGATTTTTTTATCTCAACTAGAAACCTTAATTGTAATTAGAATAAGGTTTTTTCTTTTCTCTTTTCTTCAGGCTTGTGTCGGTCTGCGGGTCAGTGAATACATGCTGAACTCGCACTGAGTCACTTACTGGGTCTGTCTGTACTTCCAGGTTGTTGATGTTACTCAAATGTAAAGAACTGTCATGAACATCACTGAAGATGATGCAAAGCGTTTGAGTAACATCAAACACCCGCAAGTGTAGATGAACCCAATAAGTAATCCAGTGCTGGTTCAACGTTTGTTCATAGATTTCATTTAATTATTACAGAATAAGGAGGGCCTTGAACAATTTGCAATAATCTTCAAACGTAAATTTCCTATAAAGTTGATAATAAATATTTTAAAATGTTCTTTTACGGACTCATTTTTAATAAATCAGCCTCTTTGACTTATTTTTCACATTCTTTGAATTATTTTAATGGTGATATTGCAAGCAAAGGATTTTTTTTATACCTTGCCAGAAAATACAAAAGGAGTGAAACACCAAGGAATGATGTGGCCATATAAATCCAGACGTCAAGTGACAGTGGAGAAAGAAAAGAAAAGAGATTGGGTGGCTGTTTTGTCGGTTTACTGAACAAAATACTGATTCCTATAAAAAATAAAATTAATTCTAATTTTATTTTGGAAAATATTGCATGTTGTATACCTAGGGTCATGAATGGCATAGTGAAATCAACTGCACTTCTTCTTTCGTATGTGATCGTTAAGTCACAAATTGCCAAATCTGCTCGCTACCAAAAATAAAAATAAAGTAGATATTATTATTTTTTGTCTAAAAATGGTTTAAGGTCTTGTGTTTGTCATACAATGGTTCTGGATTTGAATTCTAACTTTGCTCTTGGAATTTTTATCAATTTTATTTCTCATAACTTTGGCTAATGTGAAAATAGCAAAAATATAACTCACCCTTTCTCTAAGCTCCCTAATAAGGCCATTCCACTGTTTTGTTTCTTTGTTGAATGATCCGTATTCGCGGTCGGGAGTGAGCACAAATTGAAATTTAAAGTTCAATTCATTTGCAATTTCTGCGATCAGGTCCTTTGAGTACCCTTCGAACCGGTCGTTCCCTTCGAGACTATCATTAGCAATTCTTAAATAAGGTTCACCCTAAAAATTGACAAGTTAGTTGTGAATTTTACCAAAGGTGGAATTTAACTTACAAGTCTTGATACAACGATGAAAGTTTTGTTGCTCAAGCTCTGGAACATATCGCTTTCCATCTGGCTTTTTGTTCTTGTATAAGATATACCATCTTCCGGGTTCCATGAACCTATTTGCCTGCTTTTGGTCAGTTCAGTAATATCGACAGTTGCAAATATCCTCCTCCCTTTTTCATCAAATTTTATTTTTCCTGTCATCCCCTCCATTTCTGTCTGTAACATATGCTAGCAATTAATTCTGTAATTTTTAAACCCAATTTCTGTTAATTAGCTTACATTTTTAATTATTTCACCAAGCCTTTTCCCATATTTCTTGAAATTATCTGACTTACAATCAATAGCATCAGTGAAATCAATTAATGTTTCATCATCGCCACCATCCTCAACAATCCCTAGCTCTCCTTCTTCATCTTCATCTTCATCTTTATCATTGTTTCGTCGAAGGTTTTCAACATCTTCATTGTTGTCACCTGTCATCCCGTTCTTTATTTCATCACGTAGCTGTTTCAAAGCATAAGCTAACAAACTCAACGAATCGTATAAAAGCGCTACTTCTGTCTAAAATTAAAATACAGGTACAAATACTTCTATCTCTAGATATAATTTACACCTTCAACTTACTGGCACGTTATCGGGTGAAAGCTTGGAGAAGAAGCCCATTTTGTCGTAATACTTCAAATCTTGGACGGCATTTTGTACCTTCGCTCTTCCGGGGTCAACCAATCTTAAGGTTGTTATGTTAGTCTTTCCCGCTTTAAAGTCGCCGAAGTCGATTGTATGGGCATCCTGTAACATTAAAATTGCTGTAATATGAGAACATTGTCAGGACGAAATTTCTCACCAGAGCAGTTAGAACGTAACTATGATAATCTCCCATCATATTGACTTGCTTCGCTTGTTCCAAAATGTCAATAATTTTGTCTGTTGAACAGTCCAAGATTATATGGGTTTCTGTAGACTGCTCAATTTCCTTCAATATTGGTCTGTAAAACAAATAATTGGAAATAAAATTTGACAATTTAACATATCCATTAAATTTTATTTATTTTTTTAAATAAATAATTTGTTTCAACAGAAAAAAGAATTAAAGATAAATTGTAAGTTGTAACTAGGTATGGAATATTCAAATTATGTACCCAACTCTTTATTGGACAATACAATTTTTTTAAAACAAAATAAACATTAATTAATTGAATTTTTAGTTGAGATAAAAAAGTCAGTGTCACGAGCGGGATTTGAACCCACGATCTTCGGCTAGATACGCCGCTGCTTTACCACTTGAGCTATTGTGACCTCGATCCACTCGGACACTAACTTCCCACCTCAACCTCAGTTCGAATCCCGCTTGTGACACTGACTTGTGACCACGAAAACTAGTGAATTTAATAAATATTTATGTTATGTTATATTAATAAAAAATGTTTTCCACCTTTTTTTTCTCCTTCTTCTAAGCTCACATTAAAAAATTAATAAATAAACATAATGTGTAACTAATAAAATCCAAGTGGTGGGCAACCGTGGAAAAAAAAAATCAATTTAAGCACTAGCCCACCAATGAAGAGGAAGATTTTAGAAGCCAAAGAACCTCTCACAGACCAAAACCGTGAGAATCGGTAGATGAAAATCAAAAATGACCAAACTATACGTTCACCCGGCATATCTCATTAGGAATTCTCGCAAACTTAAAAATTTTATGAAGAAATAAATGGATAATGAAATAAATAATAAAGGATGTTAAAATGTCCTAATTACTAAAGGTAGCGAAAAAAAGCCGTTACAAACACTAGTTTTCGTGGTCCGCTTGACTAAATAATATCTTTCAATTAATTAATCTGTATTTAAGGTATTGGTTGTGATAAAAAAGTCAGTGTCACAAGCGGGATTCGAACCCACGACCTTCGGCTTGACTCTACCACTTGAGCGATCGTGACTTCGATCCACTCGGGCACTAACTTCCCACCTCAACCTCAGTTCGAACCCTGCTTGTGACACTGACTTTTTATCTCAACCAGTACCTTAAATACAGATTAATTAATTGAAAGTCATTACAGAAGTTGATTCTTGTCTGTTCAGCAAAATAATTTATCATCGAGAAAAATCTCAATTTGATAACTATCACTCAAAAAATAAATATTAGTAAAACAGGCATTTTTTATTTATTGGGTTGTCCGGAAAATAATGCAGGATTTTAAGTTTTCATTAAAAAAAATCTATATAAAATATTCTGTTTACGTTTACAGGATTACTCATTTGTATGAATGTCAACACTTATTAATCCTCTTCCAAATGATATTGTTTGTTTACCTCTGTAGCATTCCGCTACTTGGAAATAATTCAGTCATCCTTATAATGTCAAAGCGAGAATTTCGTACGATTTTCTTTTACGAGTTTAAACTCGGCCGAAGCGGAGCCCAAACGGCTAGAAACATTAACCAAGTCTGGGGCGAGGGTTGTGTTAATGAGTGCACTGTGCAAAGGTGGTTTAAAAAATTTCGGGAGGGAGATTTCAGCCTTGAAGATGAAGAAGGTCGTGGAAGGCCTTCCTCTCTTAATGATGATGTTCTGCGATCAGTGGTGGAAGAAAACCCCAAAACAACTGTTCGAGAACTTGCAGAGCAACTCAAAGTCAGTAAAACGACCGTCGCTGACCACCTCAAGGCGATTGGAAAAGTGAAAAAACTCGAAAATTGGGTTCCACACTCATTAAACGATCGCCAAAAAAATCAGCGCTTTGATGTTTGTGCATCACTTCTTTGTCGAAACAAAAATGACCCATTTCTGGCCAGAATTGTTACATGTGACGAAAAGTGGATTCTCTACGATAACACTAGACGTTCTGGACAGTGGCTCGACAAAGGAGAAGCTCCAATACATTTTCCAAAGCCCCCAACTCATCAAAAAAAGGTAATGGTTACGGTATGGTGGGCTTCATTTGGTTTAATACACTACAGCTTCTTAAATCCTGGCGAAACCATCAATGCTGAATCATACTGTAACCAAATTAATACCATGCATCAGAAATTGGCAGTAATGAAGCCCTCTTTGGTCAATCGGAAAGGGCCCATTTTGTTGCATGACAACGCTCGACCACATGTGTCACGTGTAACGTCACAAAAATTATTGGAGCTTGGCTATGAAACTTTGCCTCACCCACCCTACTCTCCGGACCTCTCGCCTACTGACTACCATTTTTTTAGACACCTGGACCACTACTTACAACACATAATATTCAAAAATCAAACGGAACTGGAAAATGCATTTATTGACTTTATCAATTCTAAAAATTCTGAATTCTACTCAGACGGAATTAATAAGTTACCAACACGTTGGGAGAAATGTATTGAGAGTATGGGAAATTATTTTGATTAAAGAACATTGCTTTAAAGTAACTAGTTTCTTTTTTTTTGTTTAATACCAAAATCCTGCATTATTTTCCGGACAACCCAATACGTGTTATCTCCTAGCATGATTATTTATGATGACGTAATTTATTTTAAAGAAAAAAATGCAGTTGAAGTGATCAGTTTTCCTTAAAAAAGTTTTTCGAATTTTTTAATTTAATTTTATAAATGAAGTCAACTTGTTAGCTTTAAGTGAATATAAATATTATTTTGTCAAATAATAGAAAGTTTAATGAATGTTTTAGATTTAGCATTAGATATAGCAATACTATTAATCACATAATTTAAAAAAATATTTTTCTTTTTATAGAGAATTGACCTGAATGAATGATAGAATGATAATTTTGTAAAAAAAAAGAAAATATGATGCTATCAATTTCAATTTTCACTGAAATATAATTTCACTTTTATAAGATTTAAAAAAGAGCTTAAGAAGGATTTTTTTAAAGGACTAACCGTTCCACTCTGTTATATAGCTTTTCATAAATCAACAGATTTCTTTAGTTTCCACAGGACATTATCTCTTTCTTTTATATATGAGTTTTATGATCAGGGGACTGTTGGGAGTAAAGCTTAAAAAATTATCGCGATTTGTTTACAAGGAGCAGCACGCCTCGAGGACTGTTCTGAATCATTGCTCACCTGTAATCATCACCTTCTAGTTGCCATGCAGTGAATGGGACGTGCCCCTCTGCGGTGAGACCTTTGTTGTGAGCTTTTAGTATTCCTTGCAACCTTATCAGGGCTTCTTCCTTCTCGTAAATAATCGTGTAGCTCCCCCAGTCCATGTCTTCCACTATCGCTATTAACCCCTAGGGCGGAGGGCAATTATTTATACAGCGGGATGCCTGGTATTTATTTTGTTGATTACCTTGGCGATTAGATCCGGGTCTGGATAAATATTAACCGTCGCTTCCGAGAACGTCTCTGGCCCGGAGATTATGTCCCAGTGCGTTTGGATTAAAGGCAAGTGGAATTTATTGCTTATAGCGTGAAGGATGCTCGCTGTTTCAAGAGACTGCGGCCCAATGAGACCCGCAATACCTTCTCCCATCAGTCGGCAAACTATACATGTAAAAACAACATATTCATAAAAATTGAAACATATATAAAAACCTGGAAAAATGTTCTGGCTTTGACCATTTTTCTCTTCAAGATCCAATAATAAATAAAATCCACTAGTTTTCGTGATCCTCTTGATCAATTAATACATTTCAATTAATTAAAGTTTTTAGTAATGGTAAATTACACGACATTTGAAAAATGGCAAAAAAGGAGGGAAAATTCAAAAGATGGGATTGAGATGGGAAGTTAGTGTCCGAGTGGATCGAGCACGACAGCTCAAGTGGTAGAGCAGCGGCGTATCTAGCCGAAGATCGTGGGTTCGAATACCGTTCGTGACACTGACTTTTTTATCTCAACTAAAAACCTTAATTAATTGAAATAAATAAAATACTTTCATGACAATCAACCCTTTTATTTCCGAAGAGCTGGATTATTTAAATTATTCAACAACAATAAAAATATTGTTACATTACATTAACAGCCATCTAGATTCCTGGAAAAAGACTCGCTAAGTGATACCGGAAACATCCTTTGCAACATCCTTCAAAGTTTTACATACTACATAGGAGAAGAAGCAATCAGGAGAAAATCAAATACATTTATATGGCATGCAGATGGCTCCAAAACCAGAGTTGGGCAAAATCTAACTAATTCAATCATGATTGAGAATTTTGATTGAAGTTTAATCATGATTGAATTAGTCATGATTAAACATCAATCAAACTTCTTAATCATGATTGAATGAGTCATGAGTAAATTAATCATTATATGATTTAGTCATGATTAATTCAATCATGATGTATGACTAAATCATACAATGATTAATTTACTCATGACTAATTCAATCATGATTAAACATCAATCAAAATTCTTAATCATGATTGAATTAATTAGATTTTGCCCAACTCTGGCTACAATGACCAATTTACCAAAATCCAACCGACTCTGTATAAAATTTTTGAGATGAGAGTCGTGCTCAAGGCCAACCTTCAAAAAGTGTTATCACAAACGAAAACCAAAGTTATATAATTATTCTACATGTCTATTTTATTACAATCAAGACCCCTAGCTGGTGTATTTTCCAAATAATGTAGAAATCTCTCCTTTCTTCCTTAGGAATAAATCTGAATTCAAAGAAATATTTTTTCCATTGATCGGTTATGTAAACATATTCACTTTTCAAAGCGTAGCTTGTTCTAGGATTTTTTAAATTTTATTTTATTATTATTATTATTTTTTGGCTTTTCATAACGACGTAGTTTTACTTATAATTGGAATATTGATTTTTGTT
Organism: Cimex lectularius; assembly: GCF_000648675.2. Classification (NCBI taxonomy): domain Eukaryota; kingdom Metazoa; phylum Arthropoda; class Insecta; order Hemiptera; family Cimicidae; genus Cimex; species Cimex lectularius. The sequence goes on along the minus strand of NW_019392979.1, from coordinate 748,157 downwards.
AAATAAGGTGTTGAAGGATTTTCGTTTTGATGAAATAAATTTCTGTTAGAAAATTTTTTAAAAGTGTATTTTTCATTTTTTGAACACCCATTTGAACATGATTTACCGAAATTTAGTCATGACTAATTATATTGTGACTAAATTAGTCATGCCTCGTATTTAATTACTAGTCGTGAATAACGGTCCGATTGATCAATCATTAATCATTGGACACGACTAATTTTTGCCCCACACTGTCCCAAACTAACGACAGAACGGGATATGATATTTTCTTTGCATGCACAAATTATATAATCAAACTCATTACGGAAGTACACATAGTTCAATGCTTTCCACCTGAAATACAAGCAATCAATGCTTGTGCCATAGAAAATCAAAAAGACGTCAACACTGACCAAAAATTCCTTATAAAATCAGACATCAAAGCAGCCCTAATAGAAATGATGAACGATGGAGTGAGTGCGGTATTCAATCCTTTTTTACAAAAAAATAGTTCCTACTCGCAGTAAGTTGTTTTCCAATGACCGGATTTCGAGCCCTTAGCGCATCATCAGGTTGAAGGATTTCTACGCATTTTTTTTCTAAGCAGCCCTAATACATAACAACCTGATAATTGCTAGGTATCAGCGTACAAAGCAGTCCTGGGAAATGAACAAAAAGATAACTGGCCAGAGGATGATCTTTAGAACCATATGTCGGTCCTGAATCTTTAATTTGGATAACAAGATCAAACAAAGCCCTATATCAGGCATGGTAAACTAATGATTAAAGAACCTTTACCAAAACTGGCAAACACATTGCTACAGTCAGACAACGTAAGACTGAGGGGAAGGATAGGGCTATATACAGGTCACCGGCATCTGAGATAACACCATTAACACTATTTAATGATGACTCATTTGTAGATTATGCAATGAGGAAGATGAAATCGCAACATATATAATCTTGAATGAGATACTGCTCAACAGAGACATAATCTACCAAGAATACCCGAAAAAAAAAAACAATTGCAACAATGAGATTCAATGATAGGGGGACCGCGGTAGCCGAGTGGTTAGCATGAGAGACTCTCACGCCGCGGTCGTGGGTTCGATTCCCACCGTCGCCTCTGGCCCTTTTTTCCCGATAACCCCCAATTTGAACACACAAGTATTCGTACTATGGCTAATATGCAAGATCATAAGGCCAAAAAAAAAAAAAAAAAAAAAAAATTCAATGATCAAACACTAGGAAAAATATAATAAGCCAAAAGGTTGCAGGGAATATCAAATTCAAATATGAAATCCCCGCTTTCTAGCATTTTTTTCATCATCATCATCATTAGTTCGAACACACAACCTTTCATTAACTCAAACAAATAACACACTGCGTATAAACCGACTAGTAAATTTGAACATACATTGATATTTGTGAAGTAAACCATAATAGACTGAGAATCGGAGATATTAAACAAATCCAAACAGCAAATGTACCAAATTAACAAACATAGCACACACCCGAAAAGAAAACCGAACAACACAAATATACAATCAAAATGTACAAAGGCGCACATATTAAACGAAAATCAAAGATACACATAAACGTGTAACCACGAGTGTTATTCAGTTATCACTTAGGAATTAAGTGAGCGTAGAACAAATATACATATATACGAAATGAAAAAAATACGAAGCAAAACTCATTTGATAAGGATATTTTTCAAACATATTTTTTTGGGGGAGAGGAAGAAAAATATCTAATTATTAAAAGTAACTATCTAAAATTAATAGAACTAGGCTTAGAATGAGAAAAGTTAGAGAAACAATCTTTTGGGTGCCTGTTAGCTGTAAAATGCAGTAAATCGCATTATTGAACAATAAATTTTTTGTTCCTCTTGAAATAATTTAAAAATGTATGTAAAATATTAGCAGACTAGATTTTGACATTTTCATGAATAAAAATAATATATTAAACATTTTCTTCGTAATTTATACGCATGAAACTAAATCTTGTGGTCAGCGCGGAAGATCGTTTGTACATTTTTGAACCATTAGAAAATAGTTTTATTACAAGCTTTATTATATTTGTACATTATTATCGTACAAACACTCACACGTTACAGCTAAGTGTAAATGGTTCGTAAAAATGTCACAAACGTAATTTGTTAGAGCCAGAGGAGTAGTTGAGAGTGTTCGATATCCTCCCTTAGCTGGTATCCAATAACCTTAATCCAAATTTATGAGCTCGGCCACCGTGGAGTATCGCCGATTCGATTACCTTTTCAAATAAATAAATGATACCCCCTTCTCCCCAAGAAATGTAATTCCGAAAGAAAATTGAACAATTATGGGAAAAGAGTAAATTTTAGGTTCTATATATGTATATACATTAATTTGTATGTTTAAAAATGTGATAGTCTTCGGGTTTCGAGCTAAAAAAACGGCTGTATTAATTCAACCGAATGTTGTTTCCATTGAGTAAACAAAGAAAAACAATGATTATCATGAACCAAATTTATTAGTTGGTTTCATTCTTAAATAAAGAGAAATGAAAAGGATTATACAATGAGTGTATTGTTCTACATGGAAGATATTTTAAGTTTAACTTAATTAAGCATTTTATGATTGTCGGGTTCGTTTGAAGGTGTCTTTATTTGAATACTTTGAAATTATAAGTTTAATCACGCGGCTTTCACCTCACCGGCCCAATTAATTAACACGTGTAAATCATAATTAACGGATCGGTTCTGCAGACTGGCGAACACCGCATATTTTCTTAGCAGTTTAATTAAACCGGGAGATTTGTCGGCCCGTTAAATCCGCCCTAATTGCCTTAATGAATTTTCCTTTGAAAAAAGACTTCAATCTTAGTTTTACCTAGGTGGACATTTATTTTGTCAGGGGCTTAGCGCCTCCCTTCGATCTGTAGACGCTATTTGTCAATAAGACCGGCTTGACCTTTCCGATGGGAAAAGTCCTTGGGTCGATCCATTAAATCCTGTAATCAACAGTACAACGGAAATAAGACAAACACACACACACACACACACACACACACACACATACTCAAACTGGAATAACAATCACACAACAAACAAATTCGGATACATAAACCTAAAAATACAAAGCTATAACCAATCTGTCCAAGTAACTAAATAGTCGTAGACATAAAGAAATTTGTAAACATATTCAACTAATCAACAAACAAACATAGAGTGACATGCAAAGAACAGATCTAGAACAACAGAGAAAACAACAATTTGAAAATATTATATCAGTTGAGGAAATTGTGTTAAAATCTTTTAAAATGTTGTTTATAACAACAAAAATATTCTAAAGCACTTTTAGTTTCGTGTCCATATATAGTTGGAATTTGTTCATGGAATCCCATGTTGTTCGTTCTTCTCGTGTAGAAATGTGTGGTGATTAGTGACCGTTAATCGATAATTATTCTAAAGCACATTTTTTTATTTTAAAGAGTATTTTATTTATTTTAAGATGTTGGGTTCGAATTCAGGGATGCTGTATCTTTATCTGAGACACACATAACAAAACACATATTGACGCAGGATGACACGACGCGAACGTCATGACGGCATCGTGATACACGCGTAGCGTTGTGACGCAACACAGTACCGCACTGACCTCGACTAGTAGTCATCTTTTTATTTATTATATAAATAAATATGTAAGTTATAATTTATAATTGGATTTTTTTTTTTAACGAAGGTATTTCAACAACGAGGTTATATGAACCCTCGAGGTGTTTTTTTTCTTAGAGCGATGAGCGCCTAAAATCGACGTCCTTCTCTTACATCACTGATTTCCTCTCGCCTCCATTTCTGCTACATTCGTGTTAATTTCACTAGTTTTCGTGGTCCGCTTGACCAATTAATATCTTTTAATTAATTAAGGTTTTTAGTTAAGATAAAAAGAAGTTTTTATTGTTTTTAGTTGAAAAATGGCAAAAAGGAGGGAAAATAAAAAAAAGGTGGGGTTGAGATGGGAAGTGTCCGAGTGGATCGATGTCACGAGCTCAAGTGGTAGAGTAGCGTATCTAGCCGAAGAACGTGGGTTCGAATCCCGCTCATGACACTAAATTTTTTATCTCAACTAAAAACCTTAATTGAAATTCATGTTAATGATTGGAGTGAAACATATGGAATAGAAGGTCTATCTTGGAAAAGAATATTATCCCATGATGCAAAGAGAGGTCTGTTCGACGACCACACCGCCACTGCTGCGTTGCGTTTCGATGAGCGCTGGTCCATTCATATCCCTGTGTATGTTTTGGGGGTTTAGTCTAAATTTATTAAAATTTAGTTTATTTCCCTATGCTTCAAAAAGAGGCGCGACATCGCGTCACGTCGCACGCAATTTCGTTCAGCTCTGTTAAAGCGATGGTCGTTTCTTTTTTATTTCTATGTTTTGGTCGTTTAGTCGTAAATTTATTAAAATTTAGTTTACTAAAAAGTGTGTGGTGATTACTTTTTTCATCATACATGTTTTTGTTAAAGTTAAACAATGTTTGTAAATCACAGGCCCTGAAGATGATCTCAATAAAGATCGAAACGTTGGCACGATAAAGAAAATGGTTTTCTGAAACCTACATCACACCAGACCACATCTCACGATTTCAGAATAATCATTAGTAAAAAGTATTTTCTTGTACGTTTTCTACACGCTGTACGTGAATATATATGAGTTGAATGAAAGTTTCAGTTCGGAAACTTAGAATTCAATTGATTTATTTTTTTTCTTTAAAAACAGACCCACTGGATTGTAAATAAACCGAATAAATGAATATCTTCAAGAATAATATATATCATCTGTTTGTTAAAGTTTATCAGCTCGATTAAGCTCTGGATACCGAAGGCAGATTTTGATCCAGCAAATACAAAAAATGCAAATTTATTTGATCGTTATTTGACTTTTGGTCTGCCTATTCTCGCTAATTTGGTATGTCAGATGCATTGGAGAAATCTCACAAATGTAAATTACATCCAAGCAAACGTTCGCTCCAGACCAACAGAGACAACAGAGGAAATAATAGGCGAGTCAGAGACAGTACTTATCAGCTGCTGGCAAGAATGCTGAGTGAAAATGTGAATTAATTGGCTAAATGTCTGACAGGAAAATTTAATTTTTTATAATAGAAAACTCGGAATATTCTTATATATGCACGTTTTATTATTTACTATTGTCTACAATTTCAACTTAAGCGTGTATTTCATAATATTAGCTAAGATTAAATAAATTATATGTCGCTTTATTCTATGAGATTGTTATTCATTTTGATGTATGTAGGTTTTTGAATGAAACTCACACATACATAATCACACAGGTCCACCCCCAAACCCTCTTAGACAAAGACAGACAACTTCTCTCTATCTCTTTCCCTCTTTTCAGCCCCAGTCGGCAGGAGTCGTAAACACCGAAATGTATCCATATAAAACTCCTTCGATTTTGCCGAGCTCGAAATATTACTTTATCTTTTATCACTTAATTAAACTGCAATCTACGGATATAATATACGAAATAATTACAATGTATTACATTTACGACTTCTCATCAATTCTTGTTGGTTCTTGGATAGATAGAGATCGACATTACTTTTATGGTTGCAGTGTGTAATTCACAGGGAATCGTATAAAATGAAAAGTGTAAATGTAAGCAATATTCAATCATTTTTTTTACTGAAAATCATTTTTGAATATTAATAAAAATAGTGGGTGTAAATTGGCTTATTATTGCAAACATCACCCTGATCACACAATCGCACCCACGCTACCATATAAAACCAGAAATTATTCATAAAGGCAACAGGCTTGCTAATTTAATTTTACTTCGATCATATTACCTGATTTAGACATGTTGAAGCTGTCGAAGCCTACCATGTGCTCAATCTTCGGTATTATCTCCATCCCAGCCAAGTCTGTATCTTTGTTTAGTATTTCCGCGGACAGCTTGAAACTTATTTCCTGTTCGAGTTGGTTGGGAAGAAAGAAGGCGACTTGAACAGATAAAAAAAGCTCGATGAGAATTTTATAACTGCCCAGTGGAAATTAGCCATCGAGCACTCGCTTACCGAAGGGCATCTCGTGGCCTCCATTGAGTACCAGTTGAGTGCAAAGAATTGCAAATAAAATAAACATTATAAATACATGCGGTAAACCGTTCTGATCTAGACCCCGACTATAACAACTGTCGGGCCACACAGAACTGAAATAGATTCCTGAATTGGGACGAGTTATGGACGTAGGCCAAATTTGAGCTACCGATTCTCCTAAGTAGGTGGGGATATCTTTATTTACCGGGAATTTTCGCCGAATTAATTAATTACTATGGGAAATAATATTTTCCCCATCTTAGAAAAGCGCACTTTAGCTGAGTAATCAAATGATTAGGAAAGTTTACTGCCTTATAAAAATATAATAAAATACGACTTGTAGTTAAGGTCTAAGTCTTTGCTTGATTGCTATTAATTCTTTATGATCTAATAACTTTTAAATTTCGGCATAATTAGAGGCCAACACAAATCATAGAAAACTGTAATGTTATTTCGTTAATGATTATTTTTCGATTTATATTTTTTCAATTATGCCGCCAACTGTGCCTATACCTTTTTTACATTCTATGTTATTTACATATTTTTCCTTGGAGAATAGGTAGAAATTATTATTTTTTTTTAATATTTAAAAAATACTGACACAACAATAACATACCAAGATGTTACGATTTGGTGATATCGTAGAAATTTCAAACCGAAATATGAATTAGAGGCAAATTTTTATTTGTTACATATATTTCACTGTATTTCTGTCGAACTGGTTGTTTCGCTTTTTAAAAATATTTCGGGTTCAATGTGGAACCCATTTGGTCAGGTTTAACGATAGGAGATTTTAAATAAATTGACAAAAACCAATTGGTTGGATATTGGATAGCTTTTTGACTTTTGATTTTCTTCGTTTTTGTTGTCCTTGTTTTTTCATGGATGATTTGCTTTTTCTTCTGTGCAGGCATTTTATTTGAAGGTATTTTTGATCAACTTGAACGAAAGGATCTTCAGTGAGTTCACAACAGAAACGACAAACTCTTTAAGTCTTTGCCGAGCTTTCGACGATTATATCGTCATCATCAGGGCCTATTTATTTAGCAAAATATCGCAGTTAGAAACATGTTATATCATTTAAAAAAAAGTATTTTTGATGTTCGATAATTGTAGTTTGCACATATTTATACATAAATTCGTTGTTCTGTTTGTGTCTGTATTTTTCAGAGCTGTTGAAAATAAGCCGTTGAACCCGAAACACCCGCAAGAATAAAAAGTTAACTACACTTAACACTTGGTTTTATTTCCCATCAACTATCTAAATTTTAATTTTTTGATGCGACAACAGCAACGATATATTTACAAATGGTAAAATTGTTTAACATGTTTTTCTTTTAAGCCTAAGGTAGCGTACATAGCCTCGCTAATTGCAACTTGGTGACTGAAGTTCCTCCGAAGTAATTACGGGATCAGAATCAGACCATGACAGCTGTGTAGTCGGCAAAGGAAGTACAAAGGGTGGAGGGTGAAGTGGATCGGTCGAGATACGTATGACGTACAGGACTGGTCCGAGCACATTGCTCTGTGAAAGTCCCGCTCTCAAAGGGCAATATTCGGAGTATTTCGATCCTCGACGAACTAAGAAGAATCGTTCAGTTTGGTGGGAGCGAAGAATTAGGTTTAAGATATTTGGAAGGATATGTTTTAGTTTGTAAATGGAAACCTCTGCCACATGCCAAGAAATATACAGTTTATACTCACGAGGTGAGCAGGAAGGGTGGTATTGCAGTATTTTCAGAGCAAAGGACTGTTGCGGAATATACTGTTGTGGAAATGTGAGAGTAGGTTGAGACCTTTTTTGGGGGAATTTTTGGGATATTCGGGACTTGTGGTCAAGTGAGGCGTTATGATTCGGATTCCGAATCAGGATACATTTAACCTCTGAAGGAGTGACTGCTTTGGGTGAAAGAGCATGGGTAGGTGATGAGAGGTTGTCAATGATCTCAGCTTCGATATTAGCAGTATTGGGATCGGGATGGAGGTGGAGGATTGGATGTCTCACGAAAGTATTGGGCAAAAGTGTTGGCTTTAACGGGCATGTCCCAAGACCTATCGTTTCGATGATGAGGTGATGGAATGTGATGTTGCAGGATATTTCTTGTCGATAATTCGAAGATCTATCGGAGGTGGTTAGGTTTGAAAGGTAGGCATTGAAGGTTTTGTTGTGACTAACGTTGTTTAAAATAACTAGCTGTGGACGTTTCCGCAGTTACGAGGCCAAATCTCTGCTGAAAACAGGCTTGAAAGAATTTGTATATCATTTTCAAGTCGACGGAGAAATATTCACCATGATATATACGGCTTTCGACGTCTTAGGAAAAATCAATGAGTTATAGCACATGTGGCAGTTCTCTTTCTGTTATCATACCATACAATTTTGTTGTTTTACCTTCATGGCCTCATCCAGGCCAGGAGTATTTCCTCCTCTTGCGTTTTTCACCGGTAGCATTCAACGTAACATCGATTTTATGAGGTTTTGAATGTATTATTGTGGAATATCTTCATATTCATCCAACAGCGACATATTTAATTCCTAAATTCTCTGGCATAACTGGGCGACTTTTACCCTCTTTGACAACTCGTCCCAAAAGGGGGATAGAGTTTTAGTCAAAAAACAAGAGCTAAACAGATGATTCAAACTTCTTAAAATATTCACTCCAAACATTGAATAGATGCCTATTCCAAGTAGTCACCACCGATTCTAGCTGTGTGTCATGCATAGAATCAAAACTGTCGTCAATTAGTGGTTTATAAGGAACGCAGTCTTCTGATAACACATCTTCAATGTATCGCGCAGCTGTTAGTGAATCTTTGATGAAGATGAAGTTTGTACGACTTTCCATAGAAATTTCTGCCCAAACTAATATAATAAATAAAATAAGAATAAAAATGTTGGGGATATATCGCTCTCCTGTTCTTCAAACCCTCTCTGGGCCGTCGAAAGGTCTCATATAAAACAATGACTCATCAGAAAACAAAATTTTAGTACCTCTTAATTTTCCCTCATCCGAATTAGTTCAAAGGTTATAAACCACATAACCTTCCCTCATGCTACCGTCCAAATAATCTGTTGCCTATACTGGGCAAATTCCTAAAAAACACCCGCAGATTCTCCCAATCCTTCGTTCTTATAACTTTTATACCTAACCTCCAGTTTGGGATCTCTTTCCACCGTTTAGCGGAGCCATCTCGTTTTAGACATAACAGCTACCGCTCTTGAGCAAAATGTGTATTCCTAGATGTGAAACAAGCCTTTGATGGGTGGTCTTTGATGGCTCTCGGAGCTCCTCTGGAAGCGTAACCATGTCCTACCTTTTACCTAATACCTGATCCTAAAATCAGATCTATCCTTCAGATATTGTTAAGTCATCAGTGGCCACCCTATCACCCGGGTATCGCAAACGTGCAGGGGTACGACAAGGAAGTATTTTAGGACCCATCCTCTACACGGTTTATACCGCAGATATTCCTTCTCTTTTTGAAACGATCCTTGCCACCTATGAGGATACCGCCAACCTTTGCTCTCATAAAGACCTTGTCATTTCAACCAAAAACCTGCAAAGCCATGCCACATCCCTTGAGAGTGGTTCAAGCGGAGGAATATGATAAAACACACAAAAATGTGAAGATGTTACTTTCACGGTTCGGAGAATTCAGCAGCGGTAGAATGTCGATTGCGGAGAACATTCGAAATCATAAAACGATCGTCTCTCTGAGAGGTTCACGATGGTGACCTGCTCCAGGTCTTAGTTGTAGATGTATCAGTCGGGGTGAATATACTGCGCCTTTTAAGAGCTATTGTATCCCCTGTTCTCTGCCTAAAGCACACATCCTATTTCATCAAGGAACTTGATTAGTAGGCCCAATTTCAGTGGTTGATTCTCTTCTATTGTCTCCTGCGGGCAAGTGTAGTACCACAGTTTGTTAGTAGGTGTGTTGGTGTCTCCTCTGCCTCTTTGCAGAATCTGCACGTGCCGATTTGCATTATTCCAATCTTCTTTAAGTGTCCATTTAGCTTGCAGTGAACTGTTAAGAAACCTGTTCGGATTCGCAGTTTATTCCTTTGACACATTCTGTATCTTCTTTCCTTCCGAAATTTGTTGGAGATTCTTGGATTGTCTGTGTCCAATGAGTGAATTCCATTGTTCCTTCATTTTCTTTTTGTCCTTCTGTCTGAGGTACTCATTGTTAGTGCGGGTTCCTATGCCACAGAAGGTTTCGGATCCAATCAGCGTTGTAGCAGCCCCTTTTCTTGCGTGTCCGCTTTCTCGTTATCTTCTACTCCCAAGTGTCCTGGGACTCAGCAGAGGCTGACTTTGTTCTGCGTACCTAATAAGTTTAATTTGGTTTTGAAGTTCAGACCATCTTTGAACTAATGATATTTGAGCTTAGTGCTCTGATGGCTGCTTGGCTATCCGACATGATAACTATGTTTTTCTACCCTTTAGTCAAGTTGAATTGAGGACATCTCTCGATTGCGTGAACCTCGGCTTGGAAGATACTAGTTCTTGAGTAACCTCCAGTATCTTGGTAGCGATGAAAGACCCTCGGACAGTTGTTCTGGAAATGTTAAGCACCCTGGTCACATAAGCTTCACTTCCTCCATCTTCCAACAATGGCTATGATTCTAGCCGAATCTCTATCGCTTAAAACCATAACTGAAACAAGGCTGGCGCGTGACAATTTGAAACTTAAAAAAGGTGCTTAAAAAATCAAGCCACGAGAACGTTAGAAAGTAGTTTTACCGAAAAAAACAACAACAACAACAAAGAAGAGATTTATTTACAAAATCCAGTTGAAAACCCAAGTAGGCGATTTTATGTGTTTTATTTACCTCTAATCCTTTAAAACGGACGGATTGTTGGAAGATAATAAATGGAGGATTGTCTTAATGATAATTAAATATATTAAAGCTGGCCAATTTTTTTGCCTCTCGGTGTATTCAAGACTATTTGGCTTGTTAAGATAGCCTATTTGAAACCTATTTGAAAAAATCAATTCTCACTCTAACAAATGCAATTACGATGTTAAAAAAAAAAACATATGCATCTGCAAACCTGAAGCAGCAAGAATAAGCCGTCATAATTGATCGGATACTCAATAATTTCTCGAGAAAGTTAAAAATATGGGATTATAGAGAGTGATTTTTGCTTTTTCTATTTTTAATTGGAGTGTCGCTCATTTCTAGAGTTCGCCAGGTGTGATGGACTTGAGGAAAAAGCGGAGAAATTATAATTGGCGTCGGGTTTTCTGAATCGATCCAATTTATTTTCTTTTCAAGGGAAGGAAGGGATGGGCTTTAAAAGTTGGTGAAGGTGATTGGAAGAGATTAAGAATTGAGTTATTAAGGATTCAGGTGAGGGGGCAAGGCGGGCAAGCGAGGTCGAGGAATTCGGTAGACGGGAATTATACGACGGCCCCCCTCGACGTTTCGCTTCATCAAATTTTCATCCAGCCTTTGGAATTAAACGGGGCGTGAGAATAGAAATTGACTCGGACAAATAGAAAAGAGAATGTTTATTCATTGACAGCCGTACGAGTAGAAACGGAACGAGACATATTTCGCTCGTCCCCGACTGAAAAACGGTCCTCCTCTTCCGTGAAACGTACTGGTTTTGAAACGGCTCCGCAGTTCAGGGCGAATTTTATTTCGAAATAAAACGCCTCGTGCAAAGAAAGCTGCAAAAAATGAAAAAAGCATTTTTAGTGACATTTCATATCAAAAAATCATTAATAAGTTTGGCCAAAATAAGAAAAAAATAACAATAATCCCAGAATGTTAACAATTTTGATAGTGTAATTTGGTCGTTACCGATAATCAAAGTGTAAAGTTAATTGTTTCAAATTGAGTTTTTGTTTAATCCGACAAATCCTTTATTCAATTATTCTTTATTTTTTTTAATTAATTTATTTTTTACGAGGGTTCGCAACAGCAGAGGTCATAAACCCTCAGGATGCCGTTGTTTTTGAAAAAAAGCCCGTTTGTAAGTATGTCGGGTTCGAATGCAAGGCCGCTGGATTCGAACCGGGACCTTCACCTTACAGTGATGAGCGCCGTGTCAACGCCTAAACCGTTGCGGCCCCCCCACCGATTATCTTTTATAAAATTTTTGATCTTTTGATAAAATTTACTTTCAAACCAAAGAAATTCGAGTGAATAAACCGCGACCGTGCAACCAATTAGTTAATTAAGCAGGCTTATATATGTTTTAGATGGCAGGTGGTTGGTTTTTGGAAAAAAAATCCTTGTTCATAAAAACATTTTTTAACCCTTGGTTCAAAATAAAAATTTATTTGATTTAGTTGATTATGCACTTTATGTTATTGGTTATATCGACAAATTCTTTATTCAATCTAAACCCAATTTAGTTTGTTTTATACAAACTTAACAAAAAAAAATTACTAAGAGCACCTACCAAATGCACTATTGGAAAAGAAAAAGGCTAACTTTGTACAAATGAAAGTAGTTGTTAATGTTGGCTAATGTTTGTACAAATGTTTATTATTTAATATTAAGTTTTTCTTCAGAAGTTCTAACACTGAACATGCCAGTTTTTAAAAACATCGATAAGTGGTTTATGGTACGAAAATTCTTGAACGTTCTCAAGGTGCCATTTGCGGTATATCTGCCTCTTCAAATAACACTGTATACCACCATAGTATTAGGAATAAAAGCCCAATTCAAAAAACGTATCAATTTGAGCAAAAATACTATTCAAAATCTTTTATGATGTAATGTGTTTTTTTTATTTTAAATTTTCCGCAACTGGAAATTATTCAAGAATTTATGATAGCTATGTAATCATAAAAAAGGCATTATAAGCTGCCTTTTTAGAAAAATCCGTGGTATAACGACTTGGATTTTAATGATCGGCCCACGACAAAAAACCATCTCGATGTTTATTAATATTTCACTTTGCACTTTTCACAAGTGCAATCAAATTTGCCTCCATTTAATTTTGTTTGAACTATGAAGTTGGTGACAACCGTTTTCCTTATGGAATGGCTATTAAACTTTATATCAGCCAGAAGTAGTTTTCAAAGTAAAACACCTCCTTCGCTCAAAGGCAAAAAATAAGTCTTACCTCACGCTACTTATAAACTGAAGTCGGACCACCAAACTACAGCTTTGTTTCGAAAATTATACTACTAATCATAAAATTATAAAAAATTATATTTTTGGTATTTTGAATCACATTTTTTTATTGGATGGCTTCAAAACTCAAAAGATTGCTTCCTGGATCGATTTTCTCAAAATTAACCCTATTTTCTTTGCTATGCTAAAAACTGCAATGTTCTGAAGAAAAAAAAATTTCAGTCCTCAAAGGCACTATTGGAAGAAAGAAAGGCGAAATTTGTGCAATAGAAGGTGGAAAGTATATTGTCTCCCTCAAATCAATAAAATGAATAAAGAATTTGTTGACGTAACCAATGACATTAAGTAAATAGTCAACTGAGCTACATAAATTTTTATTTGTTATTTAATGTTAGGAAACATTTCCATATGATTTTATTAAAAAAAGTAAATTTATTTGTATGGACAATTATATAGAAATCGTGAGATGCGGTCTGGTGTGATGTAGGTTTAAGAAAAACATTTTCTTTATCGTGCCAACGTTTCAATCTTTATTGAGATCATCTTCAGGGCCACCAGACCGCATCTCACGATTTCTGAATAATTATCGACTAACGGTCACTAATCACCACACTTTTGTATGGACGTTTCGAGAACTTACCCCCGTCATCAGCATCTTATGTTGTATTAGATTTATTATTTATTTAAATCCATGTTGTAATTTAAAAGATATGACCGTCTCGATTTTTGCGCTTTTTCCTGAGTTGACTATTTCCACGGCATATATAAATATGGTTTTGGAGGATTTTTTTTTAAAGTTATTTTAATTAAAACTTGGAATTTTTAAGACTGACCCGTTAAATTTAAACAACTTATAAAAAAAAAAAAAAAAAATACAAAGAAAAAGGGTTTAAAAAATGTTTTGCGAGTAATAATGTTTTGTTTAAGAACCACCACCTGTCTTCGAACAGGCAAACAAAAACTTAGCAAGATTAATTAACTAACAAGCTACTGACTCAAATTTCTTTGCATAAAAGTAGCACTAACTTTTTTTTTAATAAATCGCTTACATTTTTGAAAAATTACCTATTAGCTCATTTTCGAGGAATATCTTCAGAGCTCATACTTCCAAAATCTTGTGTATTATATGGTAATTCTGTACGCATTCTGTATATTATATGGTATTTTGTTTGATTTTTGTGCCTTTAATATGTTTTTAATGTATAATTATTTTTATATTTCAACTGAAAAATAGTGTATTTACCTTTTCTCTAACAGCAACTTTCCTGATGTTCCACAAAAATTCAATTATTACTTGTACGAACGCGCAGGCACAACCGACTAACAAGACGAGGAAGATTCCTCCGACGTTGTCCATCCCCAATTCGTCAGATTTGTGGCCGATGTCGTCCTTTGAAAATGACGGGATTAAAATAAAAAAAATTCGATAGTATTGATCTGACGTACCCTGCATTTTCCGACTTTCCACCACTTTTCTTTGATCTTGGCCAGTTTTCCCGATTCTTGCAACTTCAGGACGGCGCCGCTTATCGCAATCCTGTACGGCGAATCTGTAAACAGCATAAATGATGGATTTGTCGAGAAATTACTAACGGGTTTTCTTACTAAACGGCATGGCGATTCCGTAGTCTTTCGAATCCAGGAGCCCGCCGACCTGCGTCAGCTCGCAGTGCTTTTCCATTTGGTACTCGATCGTCGTAGACTCCATGAAGAATGCGTATTTCCTTTTGCTCCTCAGCACCCTGTCGACGCCCTCTTCGTTGTTCTTGACGAAAACCGTCGGCTTTGACGACTCCATCTGGTTCCACATGCGTTTATAAAGCGAATCGTTACTATTCTAAAAAAATAAAAAAATAAAATTAATACGCAAAAACAAAGGACATTTCGTTAAAATTTAATAAAACCTTGAAGAAATTCATGCTGGCACCACCTTCCATGACTCCGTACTTTATCTTGCTGCTACTCGCCAAGTCCGAGACGGATTTGATCGTCCCTTCCATTCTCACGTAAGTTAGGAAAGCCGTTAAGTTCGCAGTATATGACGAAATCATGATTAACACGAAAAACCACCACATGCTTGCCACGAGTCGAGTCGAAAGAGCCCTGAACAAAATAAAAATATATAAATATCTTTTTATAACAAAAAAATATTTTTTTTTTAGATTACTTATTAGATTATTTTTTATAGTAGATATTTTTGTACCTGGTACTTATGTCCGAACCTTGCTGCATGAGAGATCCGCAGTTATGCCAAATTACATTCTGCATGGTTAAATTGTTCTCGAGCTCAGTGGGGCAAAGCTTGCAAGGGTGAGGGTTCCTCCATTCATGAGGGGTTATCCTGGAATTCAGAGCAGTCGGCATTTTTTAAAAGAAAATTAATTTGTTATAAAAAATAACAACTCTTCAGTTAGTCGTAAATACATTCCCCATTTAAGCACTTAACCAATTTCTACCGCTTAAATTTACAAATTTATACCTAATTGTAAATATAAATTTGCTAATTTATAATTAATTATAAATTTTCAAAAAACAGAATTTCACTTATGCATTTTTCATCGAAATTTAGTTCGTCTTTAAAAACTATGTTTAATTTATTTAAAAATGATTCGTCTACTGAACTCATTCAAAACAAAGTACAAACCGATTCGACGACAGGCCTATAACATTTATTTCTTATTTTTATTATATTTTATTTTTTAAAGGAACCACCGACAATTGAGTCATATATCACTGTGATGGTAGAATGAGTATATTCCGCCATGGACCCTTTCACTTACTCATTCACACGGACGAACAACTATGTACATATACACATACCTGTCATACAATACATTATATACATTTACAATATTTACACTCTAAAGGTGGGTAAACAACCCAGTTTACCTTAAAAATCGCAACAGGGGACCCAAAGCACACTCTCACGCCCAACAATTGTCTTTATATCGGGTGCCTACTGGCTTCTTATAAGGGGACACGGCCAGCCTCTCCCCGACCAAGTGTGACACACTGAGCATCCTCTCTCTACAAGGGGGACACCTGCACGTGGTTTGCCTTAAAACGAGGTGTGTATCAATCATCTGCGGCCTATCCTCGAACAGGCGAGTCATCTGCGGCCTATCCTCGAACAGGCGAGCACGGTTCTTGCGGTTTAGACCAACGGTGTGCCGTCACTGAGTTGTCATTTTGATATGTAAGAGCTTCTCTGACGAGCCCATTTACCCCAGCATCGTTTTTTTTATCGCTTTCTTTACTGCTTGTACAGCTTCACAGGGATCGCGGTGGTTCTTCCTGGAGGCTCACGTATTGCGTAGAATGTTTCTCATCTCTATGTATTTTACATCAACAATTAACGATTCTCACAGATTTTGGGCTGAATCATATCATACACTTTTGTTGCATTAGGACTGACATTGTAAACGTCTTTCTCGAAGTTTCTCTAGCTAAGGGAACAAGTCTGATCTAAATGAATGGACCGATAGGACCACAACTTCCATAACAACTGCCTCAATACACCTTAGTGCAGTCAAAGATCCATTCTGCATAATGATCAGTTTGGTACGGAAATGAACGTTGATTCCACCACCATAACTGGCTTTCGTTGAAAAGGCTAAGACTCATACATGGCACATGAAGCAAAGCGTTCTTCAAGTCTTTTCCACAGGTGCATCTGATTGTCATAAACCAAACCGGCACTCATCTGTGATTGATCAAGTGTCCAGGGATGGTAAGGGAGATTTAAGGAAAATTACATCCAAGAGAAATGCATATTTGCGAATAGTCGCCAGCCTACTCGATTCCTGAGTAGTAGAGAACGTGATGCGGGACGTCTAGAGACTATGCAACTCTGATGATGATGACTCACGAAGCCTTCTGATGTTGATGATGAACACACCGTTTGGAGTTGACTACCTGTCAAGGAAACTATTAAATGACGGTTCTGTAGTGCAGTATGAACAATAAAACGATCGCTCTCTCGGTAGACCACTTTCTCCTTTTTGATTGAGACTTTCGGTACTCCTAAACGAAGTACACCTCGTGGATGGTAGAGCGCGGCACACGGGGCTTGGGCCATGTTATGGACGCTACGTCAGTCAATGGCCAAAGCGTTTGTCCGGGTGAGATCGTTTGGAGTCAAAACCGCTTTTAAGATATTTTTTTTTAAACTTTAATTTATTGTTTCAAAGAAAACAATTAAAAAACCAATTAACTCGACAAGTCTGCTCTGGAAAGGATGAAATTGAACTGATATCCTTTATTTTTAAACTAATGAGTGATGATTAATCTATCAGGAGAAACAAAAATTTATCTATGTTGGGTTTAGAAAAAAAAAAAAAAAACAGCACGTAATTAAAGTTGTGTTTAGATTTAAAGTTAACTATTAATTCCCTAGTTTTCGTGGTCTGCTTGACCAATTAATATCTTACAATTAATTAAGGTTTTTAGTTGAGAGAAAAAAGTCAGTGTCACGAGCGGGATTCGAACCCACGACCTTCGGCTTGAAAAATGGCAGAAAGGAGAGAAAATTCGAAAGGTGGGGTTGAGATGGGAAATTAGTGTCCGAGAGGATCGAAGTCACGATAGATTAAGTGGTAGAGTTGCGGCGTATTTAGCGGAAGGTCGTGGGTTCGAATCCCGCTCGTGACACTGACTTTTTTCTCTCAACTCAAAACCTTAATTAATTGTTAATATTAATAGTTAGTTACTATGGAAAATAAACAGATAAATACAAGTATCCGGTTTTTGTCGTATATTATTGATATCAGGATATAGATCTGTATTCTGTCTTTGGTTACTCATAATTTATACTTATTCACACACTTTTTTTTTTACAAATTACTGTTAATGCAATGTCTAGAAGCTGCATCCTTTACCTAAAATAATAAACAATTATATGTACATTTTTTTTCTGGAGGTACAATTTACAAAACCAGTTAGGATTAATGTTTTTTATGATTGCATGAGACTGATGTTGTTTATTAAAAAAAATATTACAATTCAAACAAAAGCATAGCTATTTTCACAAGGTTATACTTATTTTGTAACATGCTGATCAGTTTTTGTTCTTATTAGTTGTTAATTTGTGAAACTATGTATTAAAACATAATAGACAAAAGATTTTAATTTCGTCAGTTCAGATTCAAGATGTAAACTGATTTTCGTTTTCTCCGTCTTTGAGGCGTTTATAATTGTTTGATTATTCAGTCCAACTTACCTCTCCTCACGGACTGTCGTCGGTAGCAAAACGGCAGGATGCTGAAGGCCTCAAAGGTCCCAAGCAACGTAAACGCTTTATGTTAGATTACAAAAGCCAATTAATAACATTTAAAGTTAGCTGGTGGAAAGTTGTTTACATGTTTACAACTTAAACTAGAATAAACAAAGTGTTGTAAACGGCACCTAATAACAAGTTTAACGTTGAAATATGATGGGATACCAAGGGAGGAACGATTAATCACGACGTTTAGATTGTATATGTTATTTACTTATTGTTATTGCAATGAAGGACAGTGTGTTTTCTCAATTGGAAGCTACCCGGCCGTTAAAGAAAAGTTGAACTTTAAAAAAAAACTCACCTGGCAAGAAAATACAAAAGGAGAGAAACTGCGAGATACGCTGTCGCCATGCATATCCAAACGTCAAACGATAAGGGTTCGGAGAAGGAAAAAAGGGTCGGCGGTTGCTTGGCAGGCTTGCTGAACAATATGCTAATTCCTAATAAAATAGTGGACAAGTTAAAGCAAAAAAAAAAAAAAAAAAAAAACTCATAAATGGCATGGTAAAATCGACCACGCTCCTCCTGTCATAAGTAATAGTGAGATCGCAAATTGCTAGATCAGCCCTCTGAAAAAAAAAAAAAAAAAAAAAAAATAGAACGTTTTATCCTAATTGATTTACACACCTGTTCTATAAAAGGTATATTAAAAGGAAAATATTTATTTTTTAAGAGATTTATTACAAAAGTCCGCTTATCAGTTAAGATAACTTACTTATATTAAATAAGCAAGTATTTATTACTATTTAATACAAACTAAGACAGATTATACATAAATAAATAATTCTAACTCTTTTCGAGAATTATTAATTTGGTTGTAATTTCATTTTTTAAAATTTCATTCAAGGTTGTTGGTTTTGTTCAACTAAATCGCTAACTTCACTTGTTTCGTGGTCCGCTTGACCAATTAATATCTTTCAATTATTTAAGGTTTTTAGTTGAGATAAAAAAGTCAGTGTCACGAGCGGGATTCGAACCCACGACGTTCGGCCACGCCGCTACTCTACCACTTGAGCTATCGTGACCTTGATCCACTCGGACACTAACATCCCATCTCAACCCCACCTTTTGAATTTCCCTCCTTTTTGCCATTTTTCAAATGTCGTGTAATCTATTTGATCCTCGGCGACAAATGAAATGGCCATGGAGAGCTTTAATGAAGTATACTTCATTTTAGCTTATTAAATTCACTAGTTTTCGTGGTCCGCTTGACCAATTAATATTTTTCAATTAATTAAGGTTTTTAGTTGAGATTAAAAAATCCGTTTTGGGGGGGGGGTTTGGACCTTCGGCCCTTGAAAATTGGCAAAGGGGGGGAAATTTCAAAAGGTTGGGTTTGGGTTGGGAGTTTATTTTCGGGTTGGTTGGGGTTCCGGTTGGTTCAGTGGTAGAGTAGCGGCGTGGCTGAAGGTCGTGGGTTCGAATCCCGCTCGTGACACTGACTTTTTTATCTCAACTAAAAACCTTAATTAATTAAATCGCTTACTTTTTGTAAATGATGTCTCTACTCACGGATTTGTTGTTTTCGGATTTCAAGCATTAAACGCTCATTGTGAGATCGGAGCTGCAAACACTTCTCCCGACATTAGAATTCATGTCGAATGGCGTGTTTGTAGCTAACTCCTTCAAACATGATGACCGTTTATTGCTTGAAATCCGAATCGTTGTAAACAACAGATCTGTGAGTAGAACCATCATTTATAAAAAGTGAATATTCATACTCACCCCAACTTCATCGTTTCTACTAAAACAACAATTTTCTTAGATGTCATATTTCATGCGTTTCAATTCGGCCTCGTCCCTGGTCCTTCATCAGAGCTATTGTTTAACCTAAATACAATTGCATCAACATATAAATAAATACATCAAATATAGATGTCAAGCATCGTTTTCTCAGATAGAAAGTTTGATCTATTTATAAGTTGAACTGGCATTGGGTCCATTCGCTCCCAAGTTTGTTGAACTACTCAAAAGCGTGGGCGATAAGATCTTCTTTAGAGGTCATCTGACCTCTAAAGAAGATCTTATCACCCACACTTAATTTGCTGCAGGTCGATAAACATCCAAAACTACTTAGCGTTTCGGCATTGTGCCATCTTCTGCGAGGAATTCTCTGTCACGTAGTCCGTGAAAGGGTTTATATTAGAGATGAAAACCGATCTTTTAAGAATCAGATTAAAATCGGTCACTCAATGAAATAAATCAGATTTTTTTTCGTGGCTCACAGCTCGAGCTCACCGAATTTTCCTTGAAGCAATTCCATGCGTAAATTTTGGCGGGTTTTCCGAACGCCAGCGCCAGGGCCAGTTGTAAAGGTTGAGAATCTGAATTACAGAATTGTTACAACAATAAAATGAAATAAAATATGAAAATTACTCACTGAAGATGGCGCAATGACCAAACATTTTTGAGTAGTTCAATAAACCCAATAAGTGGCCCAATGCCAGTATAGCATGGGTTCGCCGAATCACAAACCAACACCCAACATCAACAAATTTACCAGTTATGTATAGAAACACAAATGAATCCAATGTGAAATCAAATAAATTTTTGATGATTTTTTATGCAATCTAAATAGAGATTGTATGTAAAATAATGATGATTTACGTGTTTTACACTGGTAGCAAGAAAGCAGAAAACAAAGGAAGTAGCTGAAAATCTAATTTATCGTTCTTAATGATGACATAACTATGATAAAAACATAGGAAATGCCACACGTTTATATCATGTATTAAAGCAATACTGTAACTAGACAACACTCTTCAGGTCAGCGGCATGCCTCGCCCTGCTTATAACCCTAATGCTCACCTTCCCTCTACAATATTTGACAAACAACGTTATAGTTTAAGGTCAAGGATGCCAAAGAAATTGGATGCTGGTAAATCAATTTAAAAAAAATATCCGACCAAAAGTAACATTCTTTAATTTCTTGGATTGCCCATTTTGAAAATTTCCTTAATCCCTATTTGAACCTATTTGAACTTCCCCTTACATTACATTACTTGAAAATATTCTAGATGAATCTGGTACAATATAAATCTAAAAAGTTATCTATGTTCTAAAAAAATAATGAAGTACCAAGAACTCATGGCTTTAGCTATGATTTCTAAAAATTCGCATCTCGTTGTTTTCTTGAAAAATTATTAAACTTTACAGTTTTATATTTAACACTGATGAAGTGCCACCCTCTTATAGGAAATTATTTATCCTTTATGCAAATAGGGCGAAGTTAATGACATCAGTAACTATCACAGTATTTCGTGTTTTAATGCTTCCCGGGGTGTCGGTGGCCAGAACGGTTTAGGCGTTGACACAACGCTCATCACTGTAAGGTAAAGGTCCCGGGTTCGAATCCAGTGGCCCTGCATTCGAACCCGACATACTTACAAATGGACTTTTTTTTAAAAAACACCGGCACCCTGAGGGTTGATATAGCCTCTATGCTGTTGTAAATCATCGTAAAAAAAAGAAAAAAAATGCTTCCCGAAGATTTTCTCCGTCCCCTTGAACAGGTTGTCGAATGCAATTGCTTTTTAAATGAGTTCGAGTCAGACTTCTGAAAAGGATATTTGACCAGACGTCTTTTCGTTTTCAATGGAAACGATCCTCACGAGTCGATTGGCTTAAGAATTAAGCCTAAAAATAAGGGAGAGTAAAACAAGAAAATATATAACATCTTCACCCTAACAAATATTACTAATCTATTTAAACTAAAAAATCGTTTATTTATATATTTAATCTGACTTTGATTATGTTAATGCCTGTAAAATGGAGAAGGATTGACTGAATTTTTTTTTTTTAATTCTATTAAATGAAGCCAAAAACGGTTTTTTCTTCTTTTCATCCCAGCACAAAACTAAAAAAAAACACCTGAGCGCCACCTTGCAACCGAAGAATGTGGTTATGTGGGCAGAATCGTGCAACTTCACCTAAACTTTTGTGCAATTGAACATTAGACATTAGACCTTAAGTTCGTAAACCTCAAAACAGATATAATGAGGTAAATGAATACGCAATGGCCAGTATATGAATGAATGAAGAACTTTCTTTAAAAAAAAAAAACCATTTGTATACATAAGGAAGTATAAACCAAATCAAAATAAAAACAGTTCTTAAACACATTACTAAACCGTCTGTTGAAGGTGATGGCCAGCTGAGATTCACTTGAATAAAATATATTAATAAAAATGTGTGGTGATTAGTGACCGTTAATCGATATTTATTTAAAAATCGTGAGATGCGGTCTGGTGTGATGTAGGTTTCAGAAAAACATTTTCTTTATCGTGCCAACGTTTCGATCTTTTATTGAGATCATCTTCAGGGCTCAAAGTGTTTGTCTTCTGTGTAATTGTGCCATCCTTGCGTGTCGTGTTGAGAGTGCCCTCTCACGATAAAGAAAATGTTTTTCTGAAACCTAAATCACACCCGACCGCATCTCACGATATCTGAATAACTATCGATTAACGGTCACTAATCTCTACACATTTTTACACGTAGGTCATTAACTCAGTGTTAAGGAAACATCTGTTTTAATATCCTTTTGTGTTTAAATAATGAAAACAATCACCAAAGATGAAATAGGATTCTGATTAAAAGTGTATAAAACAAATTTCTCTTTATAATTCAATACACCTTATTGTTCGCTTAGGGTTAAAATAAAGCAAAAAAAGTCCATTTGATTATAATCCACACGAGGAGATTAACACGATACTCCTGGATCCGGTTTTCACTTATTTCAGTCACACTCTCGTAATCCAAAACCGGGGCATTTATTTGAACAGCCGCCGGGCTGCTGAGAGAATCTGATACGACATCGAAACTGTTTTTGTTTCGAGGGAAATCTTATTTCTGTGTCAAGGTTTCCCTAGATAGGAACCAAATACGAATCTGGGCCTCGGCGAAGATAAATCCTCTCAAATGAAATCTGTCAATCGTTGTTTTATACAGACTTGAGGTGGAAAAAGAAAACTGGGTCGGGAGGGATTTCACAACAAAAAAGAATCTACCTAATATAAAGACAATAGGTACTAACTTGTTTTATGACATTTCGTTTCCTTAATTAAAATCTAAACACTAATTATCATAACTACAATAATCCTAAGTTGATGGTATATTTGTACTACTATCAATTAGAAGCATTTAACCTTAAAAATAAGAAAAGCCAATTTAATTTATTGTGCCATAAAGCATGTGACTTGATTGAAATGTTTAGTTGAATGTATGTAATACGACGACTCTAATGGAATGAAAAAGTTAATAAACTTTTTTACTACCTGATTCATTAAAACAGCCTGTTAGGGATAATTAACGTCAAACTATTGGACTTTGACCCTGAAGTGTGGTCACTCACCGGCCCTAGGCTCGACACCTCCAGGCAGTTAACCTCCAAACCCGTCAATCTAACCTGATATGCGGCAGGGTCGCTACGTTTAATCAAAGTTTTTGCACTCACTCAACTACACAAAAAACGCACACTTTGAGTGAATACAAATACTTTGATTAAACCTAAAATTTCTATATTGTGCACATCAGTTTATAGATATCTACATCTTATAAGTATTTGTTTAATTTAAACAATGTTTATAAATCTTAGGCCCTGAAGATGATCTCAATAAAGATCGAAACGTTGGCACAATAAAGAAAATGTTTTTCTAAACCTACGTCACACGAGACCGCATCTCACAATCTCCAAATAATCATTAATCAATGGTCACTAAACACCACAGATTTCTACAGATTAAAATTAAAGTGGAGTTTCTCGGAGCGAAGAGACAGAATTATTCCCTTAGAGAAAACGAATGAAAACAGTTCAAGAGTTTCGAAAATTCGAAAATGACAGGTTGTTTTGTCCTTGGAGAAAGAGGTTCACTTTTATACTGCCAGTCCTAATGCAACAAAAGTTTATGATATGATTCAGCCCAAAATCTGTGAGAATCGTTAATTGTTGATGTAAAATACATAGAGATGAGAAACATGCTAAGTAATACATGAGCCTCCAGGAAGAACCACCATACAAGCAGTACAGAACGCAATAAAAAAACGATGCTGGCGTAAATGGGCTCGTCCGAGAAGCTCTTGCGCATCAAAACGACAACCGAGCGACGGCACACCGTTGGTCTAAAACGCAAAGAACCGTGCTCGCCTGTTCGAGGATAGGCCGCAGACGATTGATACACACCTCGTTTTAAGGGAAACCACGTGCAGGTGTCCCCCTTGTAGAGAGAGGTTGCTCAGTGTGTCACACTTGGTCGGGGAGAGGCTGGCCGTGTCCCCTTATAAGGAGCCAGTAGGCACCCGATGTAAAGACAATTGTTGGGCGTGAGAGTGTGTTTTGGATCCCCTATTGCGATTTTTAAGGTAAACTGGGTTGTTTACCCACCTTTAGAGTACAAATATTGTAAATAATGTATAATAATGTATATGTACATATAATGTAATGTATGATGTAGATGTAGATATGGTTCCAGGGTGTAGTATACTGCGCCCTTTGAGAGCTATTGTATCCCCCGTGCTCTGCCTAAAGCACATCGGTGAGTCCTATTTCAACAAGAAACTTGAATAGTAGGCCCGGTTTCAATGGTTGAAGCTTTTCTATGGTCACATTATACATCCCAAAACATTTCCTCCTGCGGGCTAGTATGGCTCCGCAGTTTGTCAGTAAATGTGTTGGCGTCTCTTCTTCCTCCTTGCGGAATCTGCATGTGCCATCTTGGATTATTCTAATTTTCTTTAAGTGTCCATTTACTTTGCAGTGTCCTGCTAGGAATAGGAAGTTTGTTCCTGCTTCCCTTGGCACATTCTGTAATTTCTTTCCTACCAAAGTTGGTTAGAAGATTGTTGGATTGTCTGTGTCCAATGGGTGAATTCCAAAGTTCTCTCATTTTCTTTTTGTCCTTCTGTCTGAGATACTCATTATTAGTGTGGGTTCCTATGTCACAGAAGGGTTCGGGTCCTATCAGCGGTGTAGCAGCCATTTTTCTTGCCGGGGTGTCCGCTTTCTCGTTGCCTTCTACTCCCATGTGTCCTGGGACCTAACAGAGGCTGACTTTGTTCTGCGTACCTAGTATGTTTAGTTTGGTAATGCAGTTCAGCACCATCCTTGAACTAATGATATTTCACCTTAGTGCTTTGATGGCTGCTTGGCTATCTGATATGATAGCTAATTCTTGCTTTTGTACCATTTAGTTAGGTTGAGTTGGGTACATCTTTCGCTTGCATGAATTTCAGCTTGGAAGATGCTGGTGTGTTTTCCCATGGGTTCTGAGTATTTGGTTCCAGGTCCAAATACTCCTGCCCCTGTACCTTCTTGTGTTCTAGATCCATCTGTGTACCAAAGGATGGTGCCATTTTTAAAAGAGTTGTTTCCCTCTCTTTCCCATTCTTTTTTGTGTAATGTATGTAATGTACTGTATGTTGTATGTACATAGTTGTCCGTGTGTGCGAATAAGTAAGTGAAAGGACCGCATCTCACGATCTCTAAATAATCATTAATTAACGGTCACTAAATATTACACATTATTTTAATCGTTTTTTTTTGTCATTGTTTACTTTTCGTACAAATTTCGATCTGAATTAAGAATCATTAAATTATTGAAATACTAGTTTATTATGTTATAATTGTGGAATAAAGCAAGGTTAATTATACAGGGTGTCATTTTTGGATGGCCTGGCTGAATTTCTATTAAACCGATGACGCTATCAATAAAACAAAAAAATAAGTGTTTAATATTTTTTAGTAGTTTCAAATTTTTACCTTTTTTTGGGGATGGATAGGACCTCATGGCTCGAACTGTTGGCCTCCTCGGTCATCCGATTTAACTCCACTTAACGATTTTCTGTGGATCCATATAAATAAAAGTGTCTACAGTTACAGGAAAGGAAACAGTAATCCGACACTGCTGACACTATGTCTACTGATAACTAATCTAAAACCCCTTCCCTTCCTACAAGTTTATTATTGTAATTTTAATCACTCTCTGCTGTAAGCCCCGTCTGAACAGTTGTAGCTCTTACAATAAAATTCTTTTTAAAAAGTAATTTTTATTTGGAGTCCATTTAATTTACGTCAACTGAGGTTGCTGGATTAAGGCTGGAGAGGTTAATGGAGTTAAATCGGTAAAAATTTGAAAATAAACTTAAAAAAATATTAAACACTTTTTTCTTGCGTCACTGGTTCAAGAGAAATTCAGCCGGTTGTCTAAAAAGGACACCCTGTATAATAATTTATTGATAAACATGAATAGGATTTATGCACCTTTAATTACACGATTACAAAAACTTTGATGACGGGGAATAATAACAATTTTGATATCACAACTGTCTTATATAAATAATTGAATTATGTAATCAATATAAATTATAACGATCAAAAGATGAGTCTAAAATCAATTTGTGGTGTTTCTTGGTTATTAAAGCATGTAATAAATAACATGATCAGGTTGAACTATGTTGATGTCTCATAGAGATGGGGTTTAACTTATTTTAGTTTGTGATTGAAGATGTACAAATAGAAAAATCTCATTTTCTGATGTATTATGAAAGAGCTTAGGAAATAATAATTAACAAAAATTAAGCCATAGACAGATTGCCTCTTTGTGCGACTAAAGAAAATTTCACTTAACGAACTGGCTTTTCTTGAGGTCGGGCTAACTTCAAAGGGAAGCTTTGTGAGATTTGACAAATGGCAAAATATCCGTGAGACTTCCATTCACTTCGCAAACACAATTTTCCCAAAGTAAGATATTGAATTAATAAAAATGGTTCGGCTTTTTGTTTGATCTTGTGTATTTGAAGTATACTTTAATGCTATTGCAATAATGTTTTCTGCTTTATTCATAAATAAATTAATTATGTTAAATAAGTACAAGTTAAATAAATATTTTAATTAAATGTTATATAGTTTTATTGCATTTTTCAATTCGATCTGAATTGATTCCCCAAGTGAATTCCCTTTTAGAGAATCTATTCCTGACTCTTTTTATCTCCCTCTTCTGGGACCTTAAGTGGATTTCTTTTTATCTTCATTCGGTAATCTCTTTTTAAAGCGAGATTCACGTAGGGAACCGTTCCGGCATGATAATATCAAGTAATATTTCAAGTGTATTTAAATTAAGAATACCCTCTCTTGCAGTTCTCTTATAAGCCCGTTCCATTGCTTTGTATCTTTGTTGTAAGATCCGTATTCGCCGTCCGGTGCGAGGACGAATTTGTATTTGAAGTTCAACTCCTTGGCAATCTCGTCTATGAGGTCCTTGGAATATCCTTGGAACCTGTCGTTGCCCTCGAGGCTTTCCTTGGGGAACAGGTAAGGCGGGCCCTGGAAATCGACGAAAGTTGTAGTATTGTTTCGTCAGTGTTAGCACGGTTGAGGCAGACCAGGCGTGAAACGACAATAAAAGTCTTGTTGCTGATGTGTTGGTAAATGTCCCTGGCCATCTCGCTCCTTGTCCTGTTATAGAGTATTCCGTTTTCGGGGTCCCAGGAGCCGATTTTTCTGTACCCATTTTTCGTAAGCTCCGTGATATGCAGGGTGAAATATATCCTTCTTCCGAACTCATCGAATTTGGCTTTTCCAGTCAAACCTGTCGATTGAACCTAAAACTCAAATCATACGTTTGTTTCATGAAAAATATAGGCAATGATTGAAAATTCTTGACACATATTTCAAACATTAAATTGATTATATTTATTAAATAGATTCTAGACGCTTATCAAAATACCCCGAGGTATATCGAATACTCGCATAGTACGAATGAATTGTGGTGTGAATGTGATTTATTAGCGCAAAAGGTGATTAGCCTTAATACCCCAGTAATGTCGAGTACTCTGGGGTAGAGTGAACCAAGTCTGGTGTGAATATAACTTATCAACGTCAATAGAGTACTTACCCCCAAATGACCCCGGGGAATATCGAGTACTCTCGGGTAGTGGGAATGAATTGCGGTGTAAATGTAACTTATTAGGGCAAAAGGAGGTGCTTAGCCTTAATACCCCAAGTGATGTCGAGGACTCAGGAGTAGAGTGAACCAAGTCTGTTGTGAATATAACTTATCAGTGCAAAAGGAGGTGCTTAGCCCCAATACCCCCAGTAATGCCGAGTACTCTGAGATAGAGTGAACCAAGTCTGTGTGAATATAAATTATAAGCGTCAATAGAGCATTATCCCCAAATGACCCCGGGGAGTATCGAGTACTCTCGGGTAGTGGGAATGAATTGCGGTGTAAATGTAACTTATTAGGGCAAAAGGAGGTGCTTAGCCTTAATACCCCCACTAATGTCGAGTACTCTTGGGTAGTGTGAAGAAAGTCTGGTGTGTGAATCTAATGTATTCGCGCGATTGGAGGGCTTATCTCTAATTACCCATAGAAATATCAAGTCCTCTGGAAAAGTGTCAATGCTAACCAGACTATTATGAATGACTATCTGATTTCTGTTTTATATGTATCTGTGTTTGTTATTTGTGTTGTTATATCCACAACTGACGAGGCACTGTGACAAATTGAGGGTAGCAATATAATAAAAAAGAGAGAGTCCGCTATCGTCCTAATTGTTCTGATCATAACTTGGAAAATAAATTAGTAGGATCAAAACCTAAAACTATCACCAGAAAATTGAGTAATAAAAAAAAATTCTCCTAAGCCTATGTGTTTTTAATTTAAGACCAATCGAATCAATTTTGTTTCTGTAAAATGGCCAAAAAAAGAAATACAACCGCAATGTTATGTTAAACAGATCGACACTGATCTCTGTACTGGGTCCGTCAGTCCCCGTTTGTTTACGTTTTACTTATAAGCGGGACATATTGTAATGAAATGTACGTACCTTAGTGAAAAGTGGATATATTGATCGTAACAAGCGAGAATAGATAAACCCAGAATATAATTGGTGTCTGATTAAATAATACATCTGATTAAAATGTGTTCATCCACTCGTTAAACGACAAACACTAATCACTTTCAATTAATTAATCTTTGTGTAAGGTATTTGTCGAGATAAAAAGTCAGCTCTACCACTTGAGCAGCTGTGTATTTAGCCGAAGTTCGTAGGTTCGAATCCCGCTCGTGACACTGACTTTTTTATCTTGACCAATACCTTACATAAATTAAGGTTTTTAGGTGAGATAAAAAATCCATGGCACGAGCGGGATTGGAGCCCACGATCTTCGGCCAGATACGCCGCTGCTACAACTTGAGCTATCATGACCTCGATCCACTCGGACACTAACTTCCCATCTCAACCCCACTTTTTTTTTTAATTTTCCCTCCTTTTTGCCATTTTTCAAATGTCGTGTAATCGGATTGGATTCTCGACGACAAGGTGGTGTTCCCCCAACTTCCCATGTTAGTGTCCGAGTGGATCGCGTTCACGATAGCTCAAGTGGTAGAGCAGCGGCGTATCTAGTCGAAGATCGTGGGTTCGAATCCCGCTCGTGCCATTGACTTTTTTATCTCAACTAAAAACCTTAATTAATTGCAATATATTAATTGGTCCAGCGGACCACGAAATTAGTGAACCTTACATAGAGATTAATTAATTGAAAGATGTTTTTTGGTCAATCGGACCACGAAATCTAATGAAATATCAACTTTATTTAGACACCACACATTTATACCTACCGATTTCATAACCCGGCCGAATGTTTGTCCGAATTTCAACTTCATCCTGTTTTTGCAGGAGAGCTTTTGATGTCTCATTTGACCGGGGTGCTTTTTGTGATACGCTTTGAAGCTCGTCCCTATGTATTTGACCGCGTCGTGCACTAGAGCGGTCTCCACCTGAAATTAAATGCGCATTGTTTTCCAAACGGCATCACAGCTCGGCCAATGGGCAATTCAATTACCTTAATGGCTTCCGGTGACATGTGGCCGTTGCGCACTCCTAATTTATTCACCTCGTCGTTGAAATCGAAAACAGTTTTTTGCACGTCAAATTCCCACGTGTCAATTAATCTGATTGTGGTAATGTTCGTCCTTCCAATATTGAAGTCCCCAAAATCAACCGTATGCGCATCCTGAAAATGAAAATGAATCCAAACGTTTTGATATATGTAGTACTAAATTTATCACAAGGTGCGATTTATGTTGTTCGGTCGTCTGTATATACTTACTGTTTTTATCTATCAGACGTGTTTACAGCTTATCGCCATCTTAAGTGGTGGATTTTTGAACAATCGGGTCCTATCTATATGTTCTTCGTGAAAGGTGAAAGGTATAAGGTCAGTGCTCTCTTTGTCTTTGTACCTATTTAATGTCTTAAGTTTGTGTTTTGTGGTTTGTTCCAGTTGGTCATTGTGATCGTCCTTGCTTTCCATTTTCAATTTTGTTTTAAACGTCTTGAGTTGTTTCTACACTTTTTCCTTTCGAACGTTGTGAATTTTTAGGTTGCCAAGTATGGCCTATTCGTAAGTTAAGGTTTTGGTTGAAATAAAAAAGTCAGTGTCACAAGCGGGATTCGAACCCACGACCTTCGGCTAAATACGCCGCTGCTCTACCACTTGAGATATCGTGACTTCGATCTACTCGGACACTAACTTCCCATCTTAACCCCACTGTTTGAATTTTCCCTCCTTTTTGCCATTTTTCAAATGTCGTGTAATTTATTTGATTCTCGGCGGCAAACGAAATGGCCACGGGGAGCTAGTGAAGTATACTTCATTTTGCCTATTACATTTATTACGTTTCGTGATCCGCTTAACCAAATAAATTCTATTCAATTAATTAAGGTTTTGGTTGAGATAAAAAAGGCAGTGTCACAAGCGGGATTCGAACCCACGACCTTCGGCTAAATACGCCGCTGCTCTACCACTTTAACAATCGTGACTTCGATCACTCGGAGGCGGGGTTGAGGTGGGAAGTTGGCGTCCGAGTGGATTGTAGTCACGATAGCTCAAGTGGTAGAGCAGCGGCGTATTTAGCCGAAGGTCGTGGGTTCGAATCCCGCTCGAGACACTGACTTTTTTTATCTCAACCAAAACCTTAATTAATTGAAAAGAATTTATTTGGTCAAGCGGACCACGCAACGTAATAAATCTATATTTAAAGTTTGGTTTTTTCCTATCATTTTGGTCTGTAAGAGGCGTTTCAGTTTTTCGCTATCTTCAGCGCCGAGTCTGATCGGGTTCTTAGAGGAAATCTCACCATCCAGTCTTTTTTTGCCCATCCTCCAGCGGCTATGCCTATGTACTCCATACCAACGGAACAAACAGCTACATGGCACGTTAAAAATACAATTTTTGTTTAGGGTTTAACTTTTTAAGGCTTTCTTTTGGCTTCGCCTATAAAGAGAGGCCAAAGGGAGGTAGGGAGAATGTATATCTTTAAAAATATTTGTTGTAATTAAAATTATCTCCCTTTGCGGGTTTCCTCTTTTACACTAGTTTCTGGAACGGCTTTTAAAATATTTACGTATTTATCTAAATTAGCCTTTATTATTTTACAGATACATTTTCATTTATAATTTTGGTGTGTTAGTTTATTACTAAAGACAGATTTAATGGCCTAAACAGTCTGAGGAGCCTCATTAGATTTAATACGTGCGAAACAAAAATAAAGAATACTAATGTAAATAAAAATGTCCTTAAATACAGTTATTATATGAAATTATGGACACAGTAAATATTAACAAATGAAAAATAATCTGTTTTAAAACATAGTTTACTTGTTTAATAATCTGTTCATAAGTTCATAAATACTTTTACGACAGCTAGTAAGCAACTGGCTTTTTTTTTCTATTCGGTAATTGAGATTATCTTCAGGACCTAGGATTTACAAACAGTGTTTATATTTAACAAATACATGCAGGATGTGGAAAAAAGTGAATTTATACAATGCAAAAAATATTTTTTACATTCAATCAAAGTATTTCTACTCACTCAAAGTGTTTGTTTTCTGCGTAATTGTGCCATTCTTGCGTGTAGTGTTGAGAGTGCCAGTGAGATATAGATAACATATATATATATATATCATTACATCACACAAAACACATATTATAACATATAAAACATTCATCTCATTCCACAAATCAAACATTTTTACATAGTCTAATTTTTGAATAATTTAGCTTTCCTTTTCCTCTTTATCCCCGTCAATATAATCCTGAATGGATAATCTGGCCGAATCATTACAAACTTTTTTCCCATTTTTTCCATTTTCAGGGCCTGGTATTTACAATTTATTAGGATCCAAAAATATTTTTTATATATTCAATCAAAGTATTTCTACTCACTCAAAGTATTTGTCTTCTGTGTAATTGTGCCATTCTTGCGTGTCGTGTCGAGAGTGCCAGTGAGATTTTGCTATTTTGTGTTTATATACGTTGGATTTTGAAGGGGTGGGGAAGGATGATGGATAAAATAGGAAAAGGAAAGCTAAATTGTTGCAAAATTAGACTATGTGAAAAATATTTGATGTGTGGAATGTAATGTGATGATTAGGTATGTTATATGTTCAAATTCAATACATATGACATACCTATATCATCACATTACATTCCACACATCCAATATTTTTCACATAGTCTAATTTTCCAACAATTTAGCTTTCCTTTTCCTATTTTACCCCTTTCAATATAATCCTGAAAGGATAATCTGACTGAACCATTACCAACATATTTTTTTCCTTCGTCGGCTCTTTTCACCTCAAAGAAGCCGACTCCTTATACAAAAATGTCTTTCTATACAGATTTCCTTCCCCACCCCTTTAAAATCCAACGTATATAAATTTCTCATTGGCACTCTCAACATGACACGCAAGAATGGCACAATTACGCAGAAAACAAACACTTTGAGTGAATAGAAATACTTTGATTGAATATAAAAAATATTTTTTGCATTGTATAAATTCACTTTTTTCCACATCCTACATGTATTTGTTAAATTTTAACAATGTTTGTAAATCCCAAAGACCCTGAAGATGATCTCAATAAAGATCGAAACGTTGGCACGATAAAGAAAATGTTTTTCTGAAACCTACATCACACCAGACCGCATCTCATGATTTCCGAATAATCATCGACTAACTATCACTAATCACCACACATTTCAGCGTATAAAATTGATCTATCTTGTCAGTTTGAAACACCCGCAGGAAATTATTATATTTAGGGCAGAGAAGGAAGAAAATGGTACATATCTTCTTTTTCTTATGTGTTACAAACTGGAAAAATAATGACTCCCAAATGTCTAACTTATTGTAACAACAATTTTTGACTATAAAGTTGCAAATTGCTATACAAATTTCACTTCTTAACGTGTACTTCTCAGAAATCTTGATCTGATCCATATATTTGGCATTATAACGATCAAGTAACAAATTCCTAATTACTTGCAGTATTTTTTCAATGAATATTACCATTATTTAAAGAAGCTCCCAAATTAAATTTCCTCATGTAATTATTGTTTTTCCGAAATTTTTATGATCTCCATTACAAGCAATTTTGGCAATCTAAATTTTGGCATGTTCAACATTTTAATACAGTTTCACTTTGTGTAATAATGTGTGCCCTATTCTTGTATTTATGTGAAATAATGCAGAACGCGTATAGGATGGTAATCTAAGCAACTTCTTAATAAAATACCTAAATAATTTTTTAATTTCCTTGTACCACTCACCACGCCAAATTGGCCCTCCATAGCATAGGGTAGACCGGTTTGAACGATTACACATTTAATTGTGCCCCATATGATACCAAATTGTTTTCAATTAGTGCATTCCATATCGACTTTAATGCATATTTTCTTTATTAGGATTTTCCTAATGATTTTTAATTGAGGATAGCCTGCGCAAGTAACCTATTTATAACAGTTAACCTCTTCACTTGCTTCCCCGTTATAAAACCAATTTTCTATTTTCGACCTCTTTACCCCATTGCAAAATATCATTAATTTTGACTTGTGAAGTTTGAAATTCCACGTGTAGATAATTCGTTGCAAAGCGTGTGGTTTAGAGGCTAATAAGATCAGGTAGCATATTCTAGGACTTTCACTCTTCTGTTGCCTACATGTACCCAACCGCCATTTTTACATACTTTAGCGTCATTTGTAAAAAGGAAGAACTGTAAAGGGCTCAACACCCAGGCCTATTTGTTAACCATTTCTAGTTTCTTGCTGTAGACCTTTTATAGAGTTGAACATTTTCGTTGACATTGCGAGATGCGTGAGTTTATAAAATGAAGCGTGCCTATCAACCGTATCAAACGCACAGGAGAAATAAACAAAATACGTATACATTTTGTTTCTTTTGCTGCTTAATTTAATTTTGACCATGTTTACAAAATTATACATGTTGTCTATTTTAATGAAAATTTGTGTGGTGATTAGTGACCGTTAATCGATAATTATTCAGAAATCACACCAGACCGCATCTCACGATTTCTGAATAAGTATTGAAGATTTTTCTGAAGCCGTACTGAAATTCAATTAATACATTATCTCTGAAAACTCGAGTTCCAAGGTATCCTTGTTTTATCAAAAATATTATTGAGTACAATCAAAAATAAATTTAAGAAAAAGCGGTGCGTTTTACGTATATATATTAACATATTGTACAATTAAGTAAAGAGGAAACCAGCTCTAGACAAAATTACCTGATGAATGGGCGGTATTTAGGGATGGTAAAGAATGGTTAGGGGTGGTTAGGGATGGTTCCTTCCGATATCCACTCGGCCATTCTCAAGATCCAAAAAGACGTGAACTCCATCAACAAATGGGCACGTAAAAATTCCCTATTCCTCAATCCGACCAAATCCACCGCCATAATTATCGGGTCCAGGCAACTCCTCAATTCCCTCCCCTGCGTCCCACCTCTCATGCTAAATAACCATCCCATTCCCTTCGGTTAAAAACCTAGGAGTAATCTTTGACCAAAACCTTTCCTGGCATCCTCCCATTTCCCAAATTTCCTGCCAGTGTATTGCTTCCCTCAGCCTGTTTCGTCGGTACTGGCTTCTCCTACCTTTCTCCACCCGCAAACTCCTTGTATCTTCCCCTTATACTTGCCTTCTTCGTGCTGTGTGGCATACGGTGATCTCTCGGAGGGGGGAACACGCGATGGAAGCGTATCATGAATTGTTGCGTATGATTCGTATTCGGCACCCCACGGGGGTACCGGGTGTCGGGGTTGTATTCCCAACTTTGCTGGCTCTTCCCCTCCTTCCGTGCACAGTATTTTCTAGGTTGCTTTCTTTTCCAGTCCATCCACACTCGTCGTCCTCCTTACATCATCCAATCCCTCCAATTCAATTCCTCACATCACACTCGTAACACCCGCTCATCCCCAATCGACCTTATCATTCCGCAACAAACAACCCATACCTTCGAAAGATCCTTTCTGATCCGAGCTCCTAAACTCTGGAACTCCTTTCCCATTTCTATTCGTCACACTGCCTCCTTTTCCTCCTTTAAATCCCACCTGTATAATCACCTCCTCTCCCTCCAAGCAGAGACCTTACGTTAATATTTGATATTTGTGTTTAATATGCTTGTAATTTTCTCTTCTAGCTTGCCTTACTGGTATACATTGTGCCAAGATTTCTATCTCATTTTACTTTTAATTTCATAGAAGGAACTTCCTTTATTTATATCATGTATTTTATTCTTAGGTGGACACCAGTCTTAGAATAAAGTTATTTTTCTTCTTCTTCTATTTATCAAAACATAATAAAATAGTTAAACACGAATAAAATATCCATCACAGTATTCTTACAGAAAAGGTCTTATTCTACTCGAGTGCTCTTTATTTGAGGGTTTCTTTCACCCTCAAACTTATTGCAGAAGAATATCTTGTGTATACTCTGTACACAAGGGGGCTGACTGTTCTTTTGAACTTATGCTAGCATCTGGCAAAGTTGCCGGGCCCTGTCAAAATCGGGACAGATCCATTTTGCTTAGGTTCGTTTTCAATCCTATGGGAAGTATCGTAAGGTTAGCCTATCTTTGAAGCTATTTTCCCACCTTTCTTTCCCATCTTTTTCTACCCATTTGAACAAAAACCGTTCGCTTTTTCCCGAAGAATATCTGGTTATTCCATTCACAATTTAATCTGTTGCTGTTGATGCGACTATTAGGTCCTTTCAAGTTTTTTATATCGATTTGTTGATAATTCTTTTTCAATAATAATCTTAACAAGCGAAATAATAATTAATATAAATATAGAATTATTATTGGTAAAAGGAAAACCGAAACGTATCTGACATGCCAAAACTGCGAAGACAGTGATAACAAAAAATATATCTCAACTTATATTTCATTTTTTGACTTGCTTTCTATTTTCTAATATTATACAAAACTTTGAGTTCACGATAAAAACGTTTTGGTGATCATCATGTTAGCTGAGTTTTTTTTATTACACAAATTACACAATACATTAATAAATCGAGGTGAGGTTAGCATATGAAATTTTAAGCAGTTAGTCTAGGAAAAATATTTGCGATTTCAGTTTATCATGTTCCTGTTGTTTATACATCAAAGTTTCATGTTATATAACAAGACGTTGTGTAGGACTGGGATAAATCATGCAACGTCAAAGCGGTATAGGACTAATTGGAATACCATACAGTCATCGCTTTCGAGACTTGCCAATTTAGCATCGTTCGCATTAAACTGGCGCACTGTTTTTTTGGTTGTAACATTTTTAATTGCGAAACTAGCCAATGGTTAAAAAAAACGGTTGATTTGAAAATCAACAGCTGGTCTTAATTGAGAAACCAGACTACATTCTCCAAGCGCGTAATGAATTTTAAAGGATATGCACATTTCCAGTGTTAAAATTTAAATCAGTTTTTTATTAAGCGAATCTGTTTTCAAAGTCCCGGCAATAAATTTGATTGTTGAATCAATTCGAATAAAATGTTACTGTTTAGTTTTCAAAACGAAAAGGAAAATTATATTGCGAGCATGTTTAATTTTGTTGTATTTATAATAACCCTTTTTACATACAATCTGTATATTTTTTATTACTCAGTTGTATTATGGTTTATCGAGTTCTTTATTATAAAATAAACGAAGAAAGACGGAATTAATTTATTCTACTCTTTTTTCTTTTCCAGGTTGTTGTTTTAGATATTATTTGTACGAAAGGAGACGTCGAGACCGCGGAGGGGAGGCAGATGCCCTCGATATCGATTTATAAATAAAATTATGATAAAGTGGTTGTATATAATTTTTGACATAACCCGTGTAAAGTTAAAAGGAATTTATTTGTTTGTTTCTCGATTGTAATACAAGATAGTTTCTATATTACTTTTATGACATGAGTTTTCTTTCTGTTTAATTTTTTCCTTACGTGTTTATAAAGACCCAGACTATAGATGACTGTCTTTCTGAATAAAACATTGAAGTCAAATTTAAACAAAAAGAGCTGTTTTTTTTTTCTTCTGATTGATGGCATAGACAGAATTAAGTTATTCCTGTATACTTCGCTTCAAACTAGGCACGAAGTGGCAATTTATTGCAAGTGCCAAACGGCAGTTACCATGATGTGGATGCCTCGTCCCCGAGTCTTATCCTTGTCAAACATAATTTCCTCGGTCAACAATTTAAACCGTCGAGGTCACTTCTCGGTGTACAAAGGGACAAACTGGGATAATGCTATTACCTCGGATGCATCGATGTGGAATCAACACGACCTGATTGAACCCAACGCCGGCAACCAATCCGTGCCAAAGCAAATAGAAGTCGGTGACATGTACAAACATCGCGCCATTCCATCTGATGTTCGACACAGTTGTTTTATACGTTTAAAATACTATTTGCCTTTGATCTATTTACAGCCGCGTTACGTTTATTCTGTTGTAAATGTTGCCAATTATCACCGATTGATCACAAATCTTTGCACTTCAATTTTGTGTTTTTGACCGTGTCGGATATGCGCCCGTTGAATACAATCGGATCATGATGAATTCCGGGACTAATATTGAAACATGGCTTTCTTCTTCACCCTACGCTCGATCATAACTCTTGATTGAGATTATCCACAGGCGCTCGAATCAATAATTCATCGTTTAGCAATATTAGTTCCACGGCATGGGAAATTTGTCCAATGTACAATTTCTCCACTTTTTTTCACCGAACATTTATCGATTTCACATTAACCAGGTTATTTAGACATTCTCATAATTGCGATAACATAAATTGTGCTTTTCCGTAATATATTGGTACTTCAGTTGGGATTTTAACTGTTTTTCCCCCCTGCAAGCGAATGATTCCATATGCAGGGATATGATAATATAATATAATTATATATTATATATTGTAAATTATATATTGTTTATTTAGAAATCGTGAGATGCGGTCTGGTGTGATGTAGGTTTCAGAAAAACATTTTCTTTATCGTGCCAACGTTTCGATCTTTTATTGAGATCATCTTCAGGGCTCAAAGTGTTTGTCTTCTGTGTAATTGTGNGATAGTTATTTAAAATTCGCAAGAATTCTGCCTTGATCATCAGAGAAGGTGTTTCTCTTTTGTTCAACAAGGCCAGATCTTCGATAATTGTGGCAGTAGGTAATGCCCACGGTGGGATATCTAGCAATTTAAAACCCTCAACCGCCGGCAAGGTATTCCCTCCTAATCTCAACATTTCAGTACCGCGGATTCCGAGAGGTCTCGTCCTAGTTCTTAGGAACGAGTACATATCTTGGTGAGGGTTACGGAAAACTGAAGGAAATAGAAGATGGAAAGGCTTAGACCAAAGTCTAGCAACAAACCTAAGAATTGCCTCCTCCCTGAAAAGTTCCGGAGGAAGCACACCGGCATCATTGCAGAGACTATATAAAGGGCTTGTTCTAAACGCCCCTGTTGCAATTCTGATACCTTGATAATAAATTCTATCTAGAGGTTTTAAAGTTGATATTCGCGCTGAAGAGTAACCTGCTGCCCCGTATCGAAACTTTGCTCCTAAGTACATGCTGAAGATTCTTAAAAGAATGTCTCTATTCGCTTCCCAATTGTAATTAGCGAGGAATCTCATCAGGCCTAGTATTTTCCTTCCTGAATTAGACATCTGGGCTATTTGAGGTTTCCATCGAAGGGCT
This sequence comes from Cimex lectularius, assembly GCF_000648675.2. Classification (NCBI taxonomy): domain Eukaryota; kingdom Metazoa; phylum Arthropoda; class Insecta; order Hemiptera; family Cimicidae; genus Cimex; species Cimex lectularius. The sequence continues at coordinate 708,668 of NW_019392979.1, read as the reverse complement.
TTGTCGAAAGAAACGCCCAAATATTTGACAACGTCGACTTCCTTTATTTCAACGCCAGAAAGGAAAAGCCGAGGTGTTTCATAATGTTTTCTTGGGCTACAAATGTGTACAAATACCGTTTTGGACAAAGAGAATTTGAAACCCACATCGTCTGCTTTTCGTGACAATGTGTCAATGACGTTTTGTAAAGTCCTTCCCACGTTTTGGATATTTTTTCCAGACAAATAAAAAAAAAGATCATCGACATATAAAGGCCGGACTATACGATCATCTATATTATCAGCCAGACCGTTTACCGCAATGGCAAATAAAGTGACACTCAGAACCGAACCCTGAGGAATCCCGTTTTCTTGACTGAACGTACTAGAGAAGGCAGTACCTCACCCGGAATCTCCTCATTTCGAGGAAGCTTTTTAAAAATTTAGCTATGATATTGTATATTGTATATTACATATTGTATATTATATATTGTATATTTTATATTACATATTGTATATTATATACTGTATATTGTATATTATATATTGTATATTGTATATTTTATATTGTATATTTTATATTGTATATTTTATATTGTATATTTTATATTGTATATTATATATTGTATATTATATATTACATCATCTTTTGTTATCTTATTTACTCATTTGGTTTCTGAGACTTTTTGACATGTACTGAACTAAATACGGAAGACGAAGTTTGAACAATATTTTTGTAAGTTTCACTACTTGATTTTATTTTGCGTAGGGCGATCCCCCATACAATTTCTGATCATGAGGCTTTATCTCACATTTTGTAATGATTCTGTTGATTTTGGGGATCGTAATTGTACTATTCTACCTGTTACTAACCATGGCGACGTTTTATTTATTACGCTAGCACTGAACTTAACATTGATGGAAATGAGTTGTTAGTACGACTCTGCCAATCACAGTTTTTTGAGAAAAAAATTCATTGCCCACGAATAAAGGAATAAACTCATGCTGTATTCCCCGGATGAAGGTAAGTTAGTTAATTGACGAAATGACGGGAAAAACTTATAGAGATAATCTAAATCAGGCTAAGATAAACTATAATTAATTATTTAATAAAAAATAATCTGCCCATCTTAAAAAACAATGTGTAAAAAGATTAATGAAAAATGAACCCTGTGATTCCAATGCAAAATCAAATACTTTAATTTTTGCGTGATTTGAACATATTATGTTACATCGCTTTCTCCTCTTGGAGAATACATAAAATTTTTTGTCGCTGTTTTGATATTTGATGGTTAATTTTTCGTTTGCAAGTGTTTTTGTGTGATTTTGAAGCAACCATCTTTGTTTAGAAGATGTATTGATTTCATACTCTTTCCCTAGCATTGTTTTCTACTCTCTATTGTATTGTATTAACAATTATATGTAATGTTTAACGTGAATTTGTTAATTTGTTAAAACATTTCAAGCCGTTCTTTTCTGAAAGATTCTTATATTTCTCCCTCGTAAATTTCCTTGTTCAGTTTTCTATTCATAGGTTAATGTGTTTATAACAGTTTATTTTATCACTAAAAATGAAAATTACGGCGAGTAATTAATTATACCGTATTTCAATTTATGAACATGATCAAAGGTTGTAATTTTGCAAACTGTGGGCAGCAAAATTAAATAGCCGGTTTTTTGTTTGTTTTAATTTGTGAATATTAAAACAATCTCATTATCCTGAAAGCGAAGAGTCGCTTTAAATCCTGTTGATCAGTGATGAGTATTGAAGGAAATATTTCCGTACAAAGGATGGTTTTATAACGTATTAATTTAAAAACCCTGTTTTCCTGTTACATGTCACAGTGTTTATAAAATTTAACTTTGTTTTTCTGGTTTTTATAACAGCAACTAATTTTTTCACAAAATTTTCACATTTTCCAGCAGCTGTTGTCATCTTCTAAAACGCGTACAAATATGGTCGATAATGGCAATTATTGTGACTAGTACAATTTGACCTTAAGCCTGTCGGGGCATAACGCTCTCGGAAGGGGCTTACCAGCGGTCAAAGCAATATCGGGCCTTGTATAGCTTTGTTCCTTTGTCCTTTCCCCTTACAAAGGTTCAGAGAACCTTTCGAAATGCCTCGGTTCAACACCGAGGTTGTGAATAGTAGCTTCTGTGCGTGTGCGAAAACCAAAGAGCTGACCAAATGATCCTAGAATTTATGGCGATTATATATTAGCTGAGATATTGAGATAAAAGGGAAACAGTGAGAGGAGGGGGAGGGGGAGNAGAGAGAGAGAGAGAGAGAGAGAGAGAGAGAGAGAGAGAGACGGAGAGAAAAAATTTACACTAAAATACAAATTACCCATACAGTTATACGTAATACTTACGTATTTTATAGCCTAACCTGGTAAATACAGTAAACTGTGATAACATCAAGATAAATATTAAAATATTGTTCTTATACCAAGGGAGAATCCATGTATATGTGCCACTAGCAATTACAGAAATACATAGTACACAACTTTTTCTTGACAATTGGATATTACTAGATATTGTAGATAACTTTTTTTTAAGGGTCAAGTAAGATTCCAGCCTTTTCTCCACTGCGACTTATTAAGTAGCTCCATTTTAGAACTTTTATACCGTGGAAACTGCGCTTTTATTTACCAAACTAAGCACTTTCGGTGCTTCCTTCTTGGGTCATCTTTCGAGTGAGAATTGGCTTACCGAAGTAGCTATACCGTATGGGGTACGGCATGAAATTTGAAGTACATGTGATGTCCGTGGTTTTTTATTTATTTTGCTTCTGTCTCTGTTTTGCTTATCTTCTTGAGGTGGTAGTTAATTGAGTAGTGGCTTATAATTTTCATCAATTTTTTTTCTGCTGAGAGGGAGAGAAATAGTCATTTTTTTGAGAGATATGAATCTCACTCCATGCCTTATACCCGGTGCTTTCGTCCAGTGCTTGAGTTTTTTCTCTCGCCATTTTGCAGGCTTCAACTTAGAATAGTCTTCGGTGCGCTTAGCTGTGGTTCCGGCCTACTGGGTGAACGAACATTTCCTTCTATGCCTAGGTGTCCTGGAATTACCTCAAGGTCACCTTGCTGAGTTTTTTAGGAGCATTCGGCAATTTATAATATAAGAATACGCATTTAGTACCTTTAGAGTTTTCTAGATTTATAGACTACAAAAGTTTGTAGATATACGGATTCAATTCTCTTCTGAATTTTGTTAAAGCTTTTCTTTTTATTTCTTTGTATCTCAGGAGTTCCTTTCCACTCTCGAAACCAATGTTTGTACCTATATGAATGTTTAAGGATAAAAATCGAATACGGGTCCCATAACTGTTGTTGGACAAGTTGCCACCGTTTTGTTAAAATACTTTAGTCTTTATAAACTTTTGCTGAACCGGTATAGGCTCACTTATTGTGTCTTCACTCGCGGTTTTGTTGAATTATTCACATGCGTTTCGGGTTTGCGCCGTCTTCTGTAAGGAATTCGTAGAGATCTTCAGTTCCTCACTGAAGATGGCGCAAAGCCGAAACCTTTTGAACAATTCAACAAACCCACGATTGAACACCCAATATGTGACCCTATGCCAGTTCAGCCTGAGTTCACAGATTCGCAGACCAACATCAACTTGTCAACTTTGCTGTTTGTTCTATGCCTTCTTATGCAATGGTTTTGCCACCATAGTAATGCCACCAGGGGTTTGATCTTTCTGGTGTACAACCAGAACGCAGGGTTTATTCCTCAATGTTAACTGCATAAATTAATCATAATCATTCTTGTTTGCTTCTTCTTATTTTTATTAATAAGTACGTATGGATTTTTTACACCCTATGTTTTTTTTTTTTGCACATCAATAATAATTTATGTGTATTTAAGAATATTTCTGTCAGAAATAATAACATCACATTTATAATTTTAATTTACTCACGTAAATTAGAAAAACGACTACTTCGAATTAAAAAATGTACCTTGCATTATACGCTGGTAGTTGGTTCTCTCCAGTAGTGATAAAAAGTTTTTGTTTTCTTCTCCTGAAACGTGTTTTCATTGGAAAATCCTGGAGAATCTAGATCCCGGGAGAAGGCTTAATTGAATAAGTATAGACGCGAGGAATGCTTTTCTGCTTGTGCCGCCACCCGAATTACCCAGAAAAAGACCCTTCTCTCTCAACCTCTCTCACTCTCACTCTCTCTCTCTCTCTCTCTCACTTTCTTAAATTAGTTAGAATTAAACGGAGAGGAAGCCGGGTCTCGGTTATCGATATGATTTTGCTGGGATAACTTTTGGGCTTAAAAATAGAACGGTGGTACGATGGAAGAAAAAAACACTATAGACTGAAAGATTTCCTGGCTATATTAAACAATTTTAATAATTTTGTAATTAATTAATTTTTAATAATTTTAATTAAATTAAATTATAATTTTAATAATTTTAAATATCCATTTAGTGTCGTCTGCATACATAAAAAAGAAATTTACTTTAATTTTATTTTGATGATGACTTCAGCTTTGAAACTCGCAAATAATAGATTAGATTATAGATTATAACACACAAGACCAAAAAGCTATTGCATTATCAGCATTGGCTGCAATCTCAGTTCGTTAGAAAAAATAATTGTTCCGAAATCGAGAGATGCGGTCTGGTGTGATGTAGGTTTCAGAAAAACATTTTCTTTATCATGCCACGTTTCGATCTTTATTGAGATCATCTTCAGGGCCTGGGATTTACAAACATGGTTTAAATTTAACAAATACAGTAGGATGTGGAAAAAAGTGAATTTATACAATGCAAAATATATTTTTTTATATTCAATCAAAGTATTTCTACTCACTCAAAGTGTTTATGTTATTTATTTGGATTATTTATTATAGTAAAATTATTATAAATTATTATACAGCCAAACAATTTTCGGGAAAAATATCCTAAGAATCAGAACTAAAGTAGGCTTAACTCACACGATACTTTTGATGTGTGAAAGGGCTAAGCAAATAATCAGTATAATGCTATGCCGTATTTGGTTTTAGAGTCGGATCACTAGTGGCGAAGTTTGTGAGATATCGGTGGTATTAGCCAGAGGGATGTCGGAAAACCGTAATTATTCGAAAGGGGCAAACGCCTATCTGTCGTGGAACTTTGACATGCTGGAATGTTTCCAAATCCTTATCTTAGTTGGTGAACAAGTATCTGGATTACCAGAGGATCTGGTCGGACTGGAATTTACCAGAATACGGCGAGCCTTTGGTAAATAGCACGAAGAGAGAGTGAGAGCGGAAGGAAGAGAGGAAAAATCAATTTACAATTACTTACCAGTGACGTTAAGACGTATCGGTGATAATCTCCGAGCATGTCGACTTCTTTGGCGTCAGCGAGAGCTTTCAAAATTTTGTCGGCCGAACAGTCCAAAATTATTCTCGTCTCCGATAACATTTGTTTGAATATCGGTCTGAAAACAACCAAACATAGTGATATAGAATGTTGAGAAAAAACATAATATACCACACACATTTACGTATAGATAGTTTTTGCATGCAACATACACAAATAAACTGCCCTTTGGAAAAATTCCGGTTATTCATTAAAAAAAAAACAAAAAAATGCAACTTACTTAGTACACGAATATTAAATTTACGCAGGTTTGTCAATAAGTCTCATCATACATTTTCTTAACCCTTTATATATTAATGTGGGAAATTTAGGGGCGGACAAACAGCTGAGCGCATCGCCGGCCCTCTGCATATGTGAGTGTGTTGTGTGTGTGTAGTGAGTGAGAGAGGGTGAGGGAGAGGGGGAGAGGGGAGAGAGAGAGAGAGAGAGAGAGAGAGAGAGAGAGAGAGAGAGAGAGAGNGAGAGTGGGGGAGAGAGAAAGTGAATACATCCAATATCGTCAAAACCTGGCGCAACAGAACAACCTGATGATACCTTGGATACCAGGACACAAAAGAATTTTGGAGAACGAATAGGCTGTCAAACGGGTCAGAGGAGGATCTGCAAAAACATATATAAGCCCTGAACTTTCCCATTCAGTTCCAAATTTCAAACCCACATTTATCTTACAAGTTAAATACGACCCTTTCCAATCATTGGAAAACACAACCAATACCAACTACGATTTTAACTGAGTGAGGCCAATATTACCCCATGTAGCGAAAATTTGCTGATTAGCAGTTGTGCTCAATATAAGCAACAGAAGGCCAAGCTCATCAGAAAACTGGTACTAAACGGAGATCAGTGGCCACCAACACCAGCACAGTTAGTGTGTGAATATTTAAATGACTTTCAATTACACATATATTATATGGACTTTAGAATCAGCTGAAGTTGTGTAATCAATCATTAAGACTGAAACTGAAACCGAATATGTACATTTATATGATTCCATTCTCAAATCCAAATAATAACTCTCTCTCTCTTTCCAGGTTTTCTGCTGAGAGGAAAAATAAAATCCTTAACCTAACCCTAACCAACCTAATTTTACCTATCCCAACCCATGCGCATTCGCCAGAAACAAGAAATCGATGGCTTAAAAACTAAGTGTCTCTACCCAAAAACGTATTCATGTTAAAATAATTTTTCCTCGTAATCAGCAATAAAAAGGATCATTAAAGTCGGTTGAAAAATCATCGATCTTCTCGGGGAATTAGCGCTCTCTTGTTTTCTTTAATAAGAGGTTTGACCGGGGGATCGATATACCTCGTTAAAATTTTGAAAGGCCTTTCAGCCCTTCTTTATTAGAGGTGTTTGCCCGTCGTTACGCTACTTCTAACTTTTCTGTTTTAGACACGTCTTCATTTGAAAAGCCTGATTGTCCAACGAGGTTTTAAGTCGTTATACAACCAGAGAACGTAGAAAACTGTTACTTGTCTGATACTGTTTGAATTTGGTCAAAATGAGATTAGAATCTTTGAATGAAAAGAAAGTAACATTTAACGAGCTATGAGGCTATTGATCGTTTTATACCTTTTAATTTCACACAAATGACACAAGAGATACAAAGGGAGCAGAGCTGGGCAAATTCCAGTCCATTGACAATTTAAAAGTAATCATTAAAAGCAATCATTAAAACTGATTAACTATTAATGTTTTTAATCTAACTTTAAAAGAAGGAGTAATGGACTAACAGGTTAATCGTGAATTTAGATAAATTTGATTAACAATTAAATGGGTCCAGCGTCAATCTAGATTAATTGATTAATTAGATTAATCGTTAATCAAAACTGCGATTGATTAAATTAATCATTAAAAGTTATTCTAGATACACGATTGATTAATTAATTGTTCACATTACTGCACTTCAGTATATTGTTCTTATTAACCTACGATCTGAAAATAATTAATCTTTGTATAATAATTTGCTGCTTCAATTTTACAACAGTAACTTTTCAGTATCGATTAGACTATTCAATTAATTGCTTAAATTTGCTTCGATAGGATCGATAGCGGTTGAATATTAATTTTTAAAAATTAATCAGATTAATTTAATCAATCGCAGGCTTGATTAACTATTAACCTGGTTAATCACAATCTAGATTACCGATTAACTTTCTTTATTATTTCTTTATTATTTTTTTAAATTATTTAATTAACTCAAAGGCAAATGAATGATGTAGGGATAGATGATAGATGTTATATCAATTAATATGAAGAGAGGGAGAAAGAAAGAAAGAAAGAAAGAAAGAAAGAGAGAGAGAGAGAGAGAGAGAGAGAGAGAGAGAGAGAGAGAGATAGAGTTAAATAAAGGGCAAGTTAGGATACATAANTTATAATTTTTTTAAATTATTTAATTAACTCAAAGGCAAATGAATGATGTAGGGATAGATGATAGATGTTATATCAATTAATATGAAGAGAGGGAGAAAGAAGAAGAAGAAGAAGAAGAAGAAGAGAGAGAGAGAGAGAGAGAGAGAGAGAGAGAGAGAGAGAGAAATAGAGTTAAATAAAGGGCAAGTTAGGATACATAAAACCTTCAAAGTTACATAGTCTTTCATTCTTGAATGAAATTTTATATCCTCATTCTGTAATTTGCTTGAGGTGTTTCATTTATTTTTATTTGCTGTTATTTTTTTAAATTTTAACGTTTTAATGTACTTAAAAAATTAATTTGAACTCTTAGGTTTATGATTATAATATAAACACAAAACTAAAATTTTATGTAAAATGACCCATTGACAGGCAGTTGTTTTATTTATGCTTTTTTATATACGCATTTATATATAAAAACGTGAGCATCTCAAATTTTTTTATTGGGAAAAATTGATGTAATCGGTAAAGTCTATAATTTCTAGTTATTTAGCCTTTTATGATTATGAGAGTCCATATACATCCAAAATCTTCAAAACTCGGGAAACCCTCGATGATATCTTGGGTACCAGGACACAAAAAAGGGTGACACACTGGCCAGAGGAGGATCTGCAAGACCCCATGCAAGCCATGAACTTATTCTTGGGATAGCAAAAAAAACCCAGAATTTTCGATCACAGGTCCATGAAAGACAAAAGAAGAAATGGATAAACACTAGAGGCGCTTGATAAAGTTAAAACAACCGTCACCAAGACATGAAAACTCATTGCTACAGTTACTAAACTCGTTGCTATAGTCCTCAAGAGGAGGAGGACTATAAAACGGTTAGTGGATCTGAGAAAACATCTGTTCTTAATGATGACATCATTTGTAGGTTATGCAATGAGGTGGAAGAAACTGCCAACCATATCATCTACGAATGCGAAACAACCGCTCACTGGGATACAAAGAAAACCAAGAAAAAGAGGAATTGTAGCCAATGGCAGTCAATGACTCCTTAGAAAGTATATGCAAAAGGCTCTGTGGAAGAATGTGGGAACTAAATCTTAAAATGACTTTATGCTCTCATATCTTACGATTGTCTGACGAATCCTATACCTATCCAGGTTTTGGTGACCAACAAAACAAACAAAACTTGGAAACATTTGGATTTAAGTATAAAATATTTGAATGAATATCGCAGAAACGTAGCCGAAACTTCTGATGAAAAGCAAAATAAAAAGATGTACCTTCGAATATGCTTTAATACAAGAATATAAAGACGACTTACACAATAATGGTTAAAGAGAAAGAAAAGAAAAATTAAATGAAGAACTACGCTGGTATTTTATATTTATGTACCGCTAGGTTGTATCCTTGATCCTATTTTAATATCTTTTATATTGTTGACGTACCAATACATCCTGACACTATTATAACCACCTACGCGGACGACACCGCAATCCTATCCTCTAATTAGAATCCAGTCCAAGCTATCTCCAACATCTAGGGACACCTTGAGCTTATCGATGTCTGGTGTAAAAAATGGAGAACAAGCCTGAAAGAAGAAAAATGAACTCAGTGTACTGTTACGCAGAAAAAGATTGTACATCAACAACAAACCAGTTTCCAATCAAGTCAAATACCTGGGACTATATCTCGGCAGCAGACTGACGTAGAATCCCCACACAAGACTTAAAAAACAGCAACTAATACAAGACTTGGACTACTACTAAGACTTTTAAGGCCGAAGTCGACTTTGACAATTAAGACAAAGCTAACAATGTACAAGACTTTACCAAGACCAATATGGACATACGGAATGGAACTGTGTGCCATTGCCAAGCCTTCCAATATCCAGCGCACCCAGTCCTTCCAATCGAAAGTCCTTAGACAAATTGTCAAAGCACCTTATTATGTCACTAACCACAAAGACCTCAACATTCCTTTTGTCAACGAACTAATCCGGTCCAGATTCCAAACTTTCCATACCAACCTTCGAACCATCCTAACCATATTGCTTGAACCCTATCCACTCATTCCCATCATGACAACTCGCCTCGTCGCCTCAACCGAAGATGGCCTTGGGACCTCCTTGACCCTTAATCATACACACGTGCCAGCAATGGCTGCCTCCTCAAAGCATGTGTTCTACCGGTGCAATCAGTGCTGGCATTAGTGCAAGTGTTGTGCTGTGTGATATATTAATCATGTGTACATAATTGTATAGTATATTATCCTGTATAGGTAACAAAAAATTTATAAAGATTTATTCACAAGGTGAATGTGTGAAATTTGATTCTTAATTAGGATTGTATTTTTATTTTATTTTATTTTTTTATTATATTTTACAGAGCAGTTAGTGTTTAAAACTATGTATTGCTTATTTAATTTTAATCTTTAAGTCTAGACAAATTACCATGTACAATAGGAAAAACAACAAGGGAGTCCTTTTTAAAGTAAATTATTAAAATAATAATTTGATAAAATAAAAAAAATCAATCTTTCTTAATCCTTAGCCATTGTGCTTTAGGAATAGGACGGATGTTAATGTTCCTCCCTTTTTTAGTCCCTTCAAATCTGTAATTTTTTGCAAAACGAGATACCAGTTTCCATTCAAGTCATATACCTGAGACTATATCTCGACAGCAGACTGACGTGGAATCACCACACAAGACTTAAAAAACAACAACTTAATACAAGACTTGGACTACTACGAAGGTATAGACAACTAAGACAAACCTAACACAGTATAAGACTTTACTAAGACCAATACTGACCAATACGAGCAGTGGGATCCAGCCATCCAACAGTCCATCCGATCGAAAGTCTTTAGACAAATTGTCAAAGCACCTTATTGTGACACTAACCTCACTATCTACAAAGACCTCAACATTCCTTTTGTCTAGACTGATCCGGTCTAGATTCCAAACGTTCCACAACAACCATTCGAATCATTGTACCATACAGCTCGAGCTCTCTCATCTCATTCCCATCCTTCTACATGGAATCAACCTACGCTGACCTCGGGACTTCTTGACACCTAGTCATACACCTTGCGGGCTAGCAATGGCTGGCTCTTCAAAGCATATGCTCTACAGGTGCAGTGCTGGCATTAGTGCTAGTGTTGTGCTCTGCGATACATTAATCATGTGTACACATTTGTACACGATACGATCCTGTGTACACACAGTATACGATCATGTATATGTAACAAATATATTTAAATTAAAAAATATTTATGTAAATAAACGAATACATTCATTCAATTTTTTTACTCATTTTTTCCTTGTATAATGATGGTCTGCCGGTTTTTACAATAGAATTACTGTTTTTTTTTTCAAATTTTTTTAGGCGTGTTTATTTGATCTCGCGGTTCTAATAGTTTATCTAATTAGACCTCGTTTGCACCAGTTCGTTATGACAGCCGTTGTACTACTTAATTGGCTAGTACCGTCGCATTCATGGATGATCAGGAATAATCCCATTGTCAGCGGCTCTTCATCAACACTGCTACCCGCCCAGACTTGAGCCTGGCATTACGATAACGTCGATTTTACATTGTCCTCGCGAACGCAATTAACGAACGGTTCTGCTTACTCAATTAAGCGATTGCGTAATGCACCCCTTTGTTGAATACAATCCACAGGGTCTGAAATGCGATACTTATCTGGAATATATTTTCGGGTCTAAACACAAAACCTTGGGAATCGCATTGTCGCGTAAGTGCTTTGATTGGTATCAGCTGTACGACGTCAATCGACACAACTCACACCCGGTATTCACAACCTGACGCTTTTATCGCAGGGTTGCAAACACGTTTTCAAAGTTGTTATTTACAGTTTTCTATTGTAAAAGAACGTTATAACCGATAGTTGCTCAAGAAACTAGGGCTTTGTTGTCGACAACGACTCTCATTTCCCGAGAAAATATTTCCAAACTGATAGTATTTCTCTTGACGAATGATCCATAAAATCAATACTGAAGTGAACATGTTTGAACAAAATTTACGGTCGTTCGGCAAAACATGGTGCGCATTTGGTGGAAATTGGTCGCTTGGCTGGAAATATAAAGTTCTAAATAATTCAAAGGAAATGATAGCAATGATCTATAGATCTAACATTTCCTTTGAATTATTCGGAACTTTATATTTCCAGCCGAGCGAAAAAAAAATTCTTCTCTTTTTTATCCCTTCTTGATACGAAGTGTTGGTCAGCGAATTTGACGAAGAGGAGCAGCCGATGCCACTTTGCCAGATTTATCGCCTGTCAATTAATGTATCCGCTGCCAACTAAGATGTGAGATATTTCACAACGGACCATCGCCACTTTGAATTTAAACGAAGCTATTGGACAACCAAGAAACAGAATCGGAAGTTTAAACTAAAAGACAATTTTTTTCAATTTTATGCCACATAAGGGATAATTTCGGGCAAATTCATGCTCGAATACAACACTCATTCTTCCTATTAATTCTTTAATCATTAACGTTCAAATCACTTAGATTTCGGTTCGTTTTACAAACCTATTGAGTTTTGTGTTCCGGATTTTTTAAATAAAGCTAAGCATGTTTAAGTATGTTACCTAATGTTTTTATTTTATCGTGATATCACCCTCAATCACCTAATGAGGAATCGACTGAATTTATAAAACTTTAATTAACTACATATATTATAAATATCATTTGAAATACAGTAATCCCTTAACATTCGCGGTTTTGATTTGCAGAAGTCCGATTTCTTTATTCGCGGGAAAAAAAACAGTGGAGTAAACAATTTTATTTTCGTATCGAACATAATTCTTTAAAAAATGGATAGGAGGCTCTAATTGACTCTCAGAAAACATTTGCCTGCTTTGAACGTACTGTTCTTCTTTCTTCTCAGTTTGTTTTATTCTCTCTTGGAAGTTATGTCGCAAAATGCCTCCTCTACCAAAACGGAAAAAACTGTCCTTACCTTTTCTGCTCCCCTTCGATGTTTTAAATGTCTAGATTTTGGACATACAATTCCTTCGTGTAAGAAGAAGGTCTTTATGTGTGGATGTGGGCTGGAAAGGCGCGAAAAGACTGTTCCTTGTCAGTCTCCAGTGTGCATGAATTGTCAAGGCCCACATAACACCTTGGCGCGTTATTGCCCAAAATATAAATATGAAACCGAAATTTTGGAGCTGAAAGTGAAAAATAAAATAACGTTCAATCAAGCAAAGTCCCTAATAGGCTCTGGCCTTATTCAAAAAGGGATTACCTTTGCCGAAAAAGTTAAAATAGGCACGAAAGAAACAGGTTGGCAGACGGAGACAGGGAACAACCCACTGAGGGGACCGCGGAGCCGAGTGGTTAGCATGAGAGACTCTCACGCCGCGTTCGTGGGTTCGATTCCCACCGTCGCCTCTGGCCCTTTTTTCACGATAACCCCCCCCAACTTGAACACACATATAGGAATTGTCAAATGGCTAATATGCATAGATCATAACGGAAAAAAAAATAAATAAAAAAATTAAAAAAAAACCACTGAACGTAATCCAAAATCTGTCATCTGGCCAAAAACAATCGAAACTAAAAATGGTAGAAACCATGGTCCAATGTTCCCTTATGGATCTCCCTGTCGATGGTTTTGTCCCCATCCTACCTCCCCTTGATGCAAGAATAAAAATTTTGGACATGTCACACTTTTTATGCAGGTCAAAGCTCTTCTTCCAAACTGCTCAGGGAAATGTTAACCTTCAGGGGCCAACTTATTAAAAGAGCAATGAATTTCGATCATGTTTATATCGAAGTTTTAATTTTAAAAGGGATGTTGAGGCCGCTTCAAATATGGAAATTCTTAAAGATGTTAACTATTCGGCGAAACAGCGAACAGTTGATAGTTATTTCTTTCTCAATTAATTAATATTTATGAAAGGTATTGGTTGAGATAAAAAAATCAGTGTCACGAGCGGGATTCGAACTCAAGACCTTCGCCTAAATACGCCGCTACAAACTAAGACAGATTATACATAAATAAATAATTCTAACTCTTTTCCAGTATTATTAATTTGGTAGTAATTTCATTTTTTTAAAATTTCATTCAAGGTTGTTGGTTTTGTTCAACTAAATCACTAACTTCACTAGTTTTCGTGGTCCGCATGACCAATTAATATCTTTCAATTATTTAAGTTTTTAGTTGAGATTAAAAAAAACAGTGTCACGAGCGGGATTTGAACATACGACCTTCAACCACGCCGCTACTCGATCACTTGAGCTATCGTTCGTTATCACTCGAGCTCGGACACCAACTTCCCATCTCAATCCCACCTTTTGTATTTTCCCTCCTTTTTGCCATTTTTCAATGGCATATCTCAACCAATACCTTTCATAAATATTAATTAATTCAGAAATGTTAATTGGTCAATCGGACCACGAACTGTAATGGATTTAATAATTAAACAGAAGTATATCTTCACTAAAGCTCTCCGTGGCCATTTCATTTGTCGACGAGAAACCAATCCGATTACACGACATTTGAAAAATGGCAAAAAGGAGGGAAAATTCGAGAGGTGAGGATGAGATGGGAAGTTTGTGTCCGAGTGGAGCGAACCGATCTATATTAATATAACAATGATATCTTATACAGTAGTTAGTCGAACATTTATCAACAATAAAATTATTCACCCATCCTCACTCAAAGTCACGGCATAAACAAACGGTTTTCTGTATTGTTTATTTTCCTTCCTCGTTCCCTGAAATTCGGCGTACAACCCTCGAACATAGTTAGAAACGACATTAAGGACTGCTGATTTGAGTTTACAACTTTTATCGATAGCACCCGCCCGCTTTGATGGGCAAGAATACCTGCCATTTTGTGTTTTTGCCGAATTGAATCACAAGTTCGCTCCGTTTCGGAACTTTATACACCTGTTCAAAACAACTTTTCATCACGTAGCCCACGCCTCAGTTCAGAGGGAATAAGTTAAAAGGAACTGTAAAAGCCATTAGAAATACAACCATTATTTAGCCCTTTGTCCTTTCTATATTAAAAAAAAACCCTATAACCATTGACCATTTATATTATCGTAAAAACCATTTAGGAACAAAGTAATTGGCCAATAATGGATTATCTACACCCCAAGTATTGATTTGGGCCAAAAGCTCTATGTATATTTTAAGGATAGGGTCATTGTTTAACAACGAGTAAACGGAATATAATAATAAATAAACAACCTGTGCTAACAGAAAATTAGTATGCGTTGGCAGTCAGTTGGCAAACGTCGTTGAAAGGTAAATCGTTGATCCGTTAATTGACAATTATAAACTGCAAAGGCTAAGGGATTTCAAACATAAAATCGATATTTAAAAATGACAAACCGGTTTTCAATATTTACAGTCTTTGAATACAGCCAAGACGTGCTAAAGATTTGGTAAAATAATCAGAATCTTTTCATATTACTAATAATTTAACGTTGATAAAAGTAAATTTAGCCGATTCTAGTTGTTATACGTTGAATGAAATTTGATCTTTAGGTAACAAGTTGTAGCCGTACTGCTCGTAGCTAGGATTCGATCTCGCGGAATTCAGATTTATTCTCGGATGTCTTTGAATCCTAAATATATAAAATATTTTAGCATTTTCCTCCTCCTCCATTACCGCCGTACTTGGGTAATCGTAACGAGGCTGACTCGTTTTGCAAAATATTAGAGATTTGAAGGGCCTAAAAAAAGGGAGGAACATAAACATCCGTCCTATTCCTGAAGCACAATGGCTAAGGATTAAGAAAGATTGATTTTTTATTTATTTTATCAAATTCTTATCTCAATAATTTACTTTAAAAAGGATTCCCTTGTTATTTTTCTTATTGTACATGGTAATTTGTGTAGACTTAAAGATAAAAAATCAATAAGAAATACATAGTTAAACATTGACTGCTCTGTAAAATATAATAAAAAGTTAAAATAAAATAAAAATACAATCCTAATTAAAAATCAAATTTCACACATTCACATTGGGAATAAATCATTATAAATTTTTTTTGTTACCTATACAGGATAGTATAGTATACAAATATGTACACATGATTAATAAATCACACAGCACAACACTAGCACTAATGTCAGCACTGCACCGGTAGAACACATGGTTTGAGGATCCAGCCATTGCTGGCACTCAGTGTGTATGATTAAGGGTCAAGGAGGTCCCGAGGTCATCGTCGGTTGAGGCGACGAGGCGGGTTGTTATGATGGGAATGACAGGATAGGGCTCGAGCAGTATGGTTAGGATGATTCGAAGGTTGGTATGGAATCTGGACCGGATTAGTTCGTTGACAAAAGGAATGTTGAGGTCTTTGTGGATAGTGAAGTTAGTGACATAATAAGGTGCTTTGACGGCAAAAATGAGGGAAAATTCAATAGGTGGGGTTGAGATGGGAAGTTAGTGTCCGAGTGGATCGAGGTCATGATAGTTCAAGTGGTTCAGTAGCGGCGTATCAAGCCGAAGGTCGTGGGTTCGAATCCCGCTCGTAACACTGACTTTTTATCTCAACTAAAAACCTTAATTAATTGAAAGTTTTTAACTATCTACAATCTGAGTTAATGACAATAAAGGTTTTTTACTTTAAAGAAAAGTCAACTAAAATCTTAGTTAATTGATTAATCATTTATGCTAAAGAGGTTAAGCTTTTATTACAGGGGGCGTCGGCGGGCGCAACGTTGACACTCATAAAGGTTCCGGGTTCGAATCTCAGCGGCCTGTCATTCTCGCAAATGTTTTATTTTTTTTTTTCGAAAACACCAGACCCCTTGTTGAAATACTTCGTATGACTTTATTAGATATTTTACAAATATTTTTACATTTACTTAATTTTTTTAAATTATCGGTTCCGTTCTCAAGCTATTATTGTAAAAACAGAAGACCATTAGAAATATACAATAAAAATTATTTTACCTGTATAAATTATAAATTAGCCATTTCTTTAGTCGGGTCGGCGTTCAATAATTTTGTTAAATATACATCAGCACTTATTAATGAGGCCATGTGGAAATAATACGAGAATGTACTTAAGGGCCCTATTTCCAGGTAGTTCATCTGTTATAGTTCCCGTCAATAGAGCACCTATTTCCAGAAAAATAAAATTACTTACTGAATTAAATAAATTATTGGTAATTAATGCCCGAGCAACAGAAGCCTTTTGTTGAGTCAACCATAGCTTTTTGGTCGTTTTACTTTATTTTATAAATGATTATTCAGAAATCGTGAGATGCGGTTTGGTGTAGGTAGGTTTTAGAAAAACATTTTCCTTATCGTGCCAACGTTTCGATCTTTATTGAGATCATCTTCAGGGCCTGAGTTTTACAAACATTGTTTAAATTTAACCAAAACATGAAGGATGTGGAAAAAAGTGAATTTTACAATGCAAAAAAATTTTTTTTAAATATATATATTCAATCAAAAAAGCCAACATACATTTCCATGCCATTCATTCACGGCCTGTCACATAAATCAAACACATTTCTCTCGTCCGATAACTTTAAATGAGCTTTCTAAAATCATAAAATAAAAAATGATATCTTTAGTATATGTAGTTAATTAAAGTTTTATAATATTAGCCAGTCGATTCCTCATTAGGTGATAGAGGGTGATATCACTATAAAATAAACATTAGATAATATACTTAACTTTATTTAAAAAATCCGGAACACAAAACTCAATAGGTTTGTAAAACGAACAAAATCTAAGTGATTTGAACATTAATGATAAAGAATGCCAATTAAATGCCATTTTCGAATCGCGCTCTTGACACTGACTTTTTTATCTCAACTAAAACCCATAATTAATTGAAAGGTATTTTTTAACATTTCAATGTTTAGAAGGCTTGGTAATTAGAAGAGGTTTTTAGTTAGTCATTTTCTGTCGGTTCTTGACCAAAATTAGCAGTTTTAGAGTGATTTTTTTTGTTGCTAAAATTGCCTCTTTAGAGTTCGATGGAAGATAAAAACGTTAATTGTTGTAATCTTAAACCACAGACTATGTCGGAAACAAATTAATTTATAATGTTTCTCTTTTCCATCCTACAATGAAATATTTATACTTACTAAAGTCATTCGGCAAATAAAAATTGAAAACATAATTAAAGTACAAATTCATATTGAAATCCGAATCGTCAGTGTATATTTACACATTTTTATAGAAATAAATTAAAACTGGAAATTTTATCAAATAAATGTGTGGTGATTAGTGACCGTTTGTCGATGATTATTCAGAAATCGTGAGATGCGGTCTGGTGTGATGTAGGTTTCGGAAAAACATTTTCTTTATCGTGCTAACGTTTCGATCTAATTAATTAAGTAATTAATGTAATTAATTAATACGTAATTAAGTAATTTATGCTGTGTTTATCTCTGTTGATGTAAACCATTTCTAAAAAGTTACATTTATGTTTGTTTTGTTCTGTGTGTAATGTTTTTGGATTGGTGAAGTCGAAATTGTGTTTGTGTTCAAAATGGTGGGTAGCGAGTGATGTAGGATTTTGCTTGGGTTTTTTGCAATCATAGATATGTTGCTTTACTCTCTTTTCCAGATATTGAGATGTAAGACCGATGTAAGTTGCAGGACAGTTTAAACAATTGATTTTGTAGATTACATCAGATTTATTTGTTACTGGTGTGGGATCTTTAATTTTTGGTAAAAAGTGTTTGAAATACAGTAATCCTTTAACATTCGCGGTTTTGACGTTTGCAGAAGTCCGATTTCTTTATTCTTTATTATTAAAAATGTCAAGTGGATCGAGGACACGATAGCTCAAGTGGTAGAGCAGCGGCGTATCTAATCGGGGGTTCGAATCCCGCTCGTGACACTGACTTTTTATCTCAACTAAAAATCTAAATTAGTTGTAAGATATAAATTGGTCAAGCGGACCTCAAAAACTGGTGAAGTTAAAAAATACATTAAACGCTATAAAACTGCAGGTTTACTAAATTCATTTATTGGCACTTTGCAACGAAAATAAGATATATTCTCCTTTTTAAAAAGATAGTTCCTACTCACAGTAAGTTGTTTTGCAATGATCCGGATTTCGAGCCTTTTAGCTCATCATCAGGTAAAAGGACTTCTACAACCAACCACGTCTCTCGACATGAATTGCCAAAGTGAACCCGCTGATACCTCCGGCAACGCGACGTTCCAATTAACAGCTGATTTTTATAATGGCGCTCAATTTGAACGTGCGAAACGCGGAAATTATAACACAAATAAATACTTAATATTATTAAATTATTTTAATTGTTGTTATTTTTACAGAAATTTAATAATATTAAGTATTTACTAGTATAATATTTATTTGTGTTATAATTTCCGCGTTTCGCACGTTCAAATTGAGCGCCATTAAAAAAATCAGCTGCTAATTTGAACGTCGCGTTGGCGGAGGTATCAGCGGGTTCACTTTGGCGATTCATGTCGAGAGACGAGGTTGTAGAAGTCCTTCAACCTGATGATGAGCTAAAAGGCTCGAAATCCGGATCGTTGCAAAGCAACTTCCTGTGAGTAGGAACTGTCTTTTTAAAAAGGATTGAACACCGCAGTCACTCCATCATTTATCATTTCTATAGATATATTCTCTCCCAGATTTTCAAAATATGGACACGTTTTCTGCCAATATCAATTTTCAAAAGATAATCGGCAATAAATAACGTATCACGTTGTGTACCTAGTTCAAAAATGAACGATGGAGTAATTATTTACGATTCGGTATGTTCGTTTACACAATTGAAACACCGCGGTTTCGTGTAGTAATTATATCAATAATGGAATCATATTCAAAATGTATAAAAAACGTATAAATAAATAAATGATTAAAAATAAAAATAATGTATTGGTTAACTTGATGACTACGGATAACATAGTAAGAAAGAACCATTGAAATATCATATTGTATGTTGAAAATTGTAATTTTCTGTGTTCCATGAAGTAGGGAAAGTTACTTTTATTAACTGTTAAAACTTTTTTAAAAATATTTGATGGTTTTTTGTGGTTTTAAGACATAACAGCTGAAGAAGGGGAACAAGGAGCATATATATAATAAATAAAAACTACTATTTATGAAAATTTGTTTTTGGTTGTCTCCGTTTGAGGAATATCGTGGGTTGAAGTAAAAAATTTTTTTAATAGGAAACTATCGAATACAATAGGACTTACCCATTGGTGAGCCTCCTGTAGAATAAATCAACAATAACTTCACTTTTCCAATTTTTTTCGTCACGACGTATGAAATCACGTAGCCAGCGTTGTTCCTCTCGAGGGGGAGGATTATCTCGGATGGTAGAACTGACGGACCAAGGCATTGGGATGCGTGGAAAGGGATTGATGGAATTTTTTGTAATAGGTTTGCGCTCCTTTTGGGATAAAGGGAATATTAAAGTTTCGGTGTAGGATGCGTGTGATTGGAATCTTTAATACCATAAGCCCACATTGGACCATGGTGTACATCAATCTTTTGTAGTTAAGCGGAATTCGAATCAGTCAGTAGTAGTGGTAACAGTTTGTAACGTCTCTTGAACACGTAATATAATGTACACAATAGAAACAAAAAATTAACTGAAACTAGCGAGCTCATAAGGAAATGAAATTCGATGATAAAGTTGATACGCAGGCAAAGAAAGTAAGCTAATGCAAAAAATAGGTCCAATGTGAGGATTTTCTTGCTGCAAAGCTGGAGCAAAAGTGTTGTTGAGATTAAATAAAAAACAATGAAACGTAAGTATGCTTTAAAATGTAATACTCTCTTTTATGAAAGTCAACAGGATAATTGGGCAAAGATAATAACAAAAAAAAAAAAAAAAAAAGGAAAATGAGGTTTGGGTGTTCAAATGTTAGTGTGATTATAAAGCCGACAAAATCTAAATTTTAAATATTTACATTGTACCAAAAGGAGGAATTTAAAATGCTTTTAAGCGGCAGTTTTCAGCGGTTTATTTTCAGAACGTATACACCGTTACGATGCGCCACGATTGTCAGATTTGTAAAACGCTCTTTCCGACGAAATTGGGAATCGTTCTCCCTCAAGAAAAGCCTCCTGTTAACACCGTTTTCTTTAGAAACAAGAGGAAACCGCTGATGAGAAAATCCTGAACAGAATGAGAGTCTAATAAAAAATTACGTCTGACCCTTTTCACCGGGTAAATAGACTTTTAAGAATTGTACTCAGCCGACGTCGAAGCGTTAAAATTCTTAAAGCAGTTATAACATGTGTATTGGAGAATTTCGGAAAAAGGCGCCAACCTGAAAGAGGGCGCAACTAACCTTGTTAAAATAAAAAATAATAATAATTAAAAAAAAGGAAAAAACAAAAACAAATGATAATAAATATCAACATAATAAAATTATATAAAGACAACAAACAATGAAAATTTAAAATAAATAAGTAAATAACAAACAAATTCATTGTATCTTCTATTCATTCAAAAAACATTCACTACATTTTCAAACTAGATTTATAATTATAGTTCAAAATAGCAAATTAAACACCAGCAACGACACACACACACATCAACAGCGATCATCCAGACTTCTGCCTCAGCGACAACCTGCAATTAGAAAACTACGACAGGGATGAAACTACTTCGCAGACGCCAAACGGAAGAGGACCTAGGAGGCAAAGCGATAGTATTCGTTTTATTAGAGGAACTACGAACTATCGACCGTAGGAAGCACCGTGTAAACAATGATTACATTTTCCACCGAGAACCGCGCCAAGCAGTAAGCTAACCTGCCATCATGTTTCTCAACCATCTGTACATGGCGCAGACACGTGACATAACAGGAGCAAGTCATCATCAACGCACATCACATTCATTAACATTGTCGTCAGTATTGTAAAACTAAGTGTAAAATAGTATAATACCAAAAGGAAGAGACAATAATACAAAAAATACAATCAAAGTATACAGCAATAATCAGTAGATAGAATAAAAAACAATCAATGTATATAGCAATATAGTTGTTCGCCAGCAGCCAAGTTTTAAATGGCGCCGACGAAGACCACCGGGAGAGAGGAATTGAAATTAATACGAAGATTGTTTCGGCACCAACGGGAATGGAAGATTCCCGATTTTAAGAGGGATATTAGTTTAGAAATGGTTAAATGAAGGAATAAATAATGAACGAAAGGATAATTGAAGACTCACTGTTTAATGAAGTTTCTATGGCTTACAAGGTGGCAGATGATCGTATTGGAAATGTGAAGGCGATGACGGTCTGGAGGCGATGAAGACCGGGAAGTGGTGAAGGTCTCCTGAGTGCGATATCGTGCGTTGTTTGGCGATGATTATGCCGGTATACCGACCTGGCTCATGCAGCGTCGTTGATGATGATGATGCTGGATGATGTAATCCGGTAGCGGTGAGGATGAGACGATGCAATCCAGGTAGTAGCCAGTGAGATGATGAAGTCTTCGTGGGATAATGAAGGATGTTGCGTTCGCGGGATTATAATGATGGTAGATGGAAGAAGGAGATGATATATTAAGGGAAAATGGCGATGATAGGTTTGCGGACCATGCGGTTGTGAAATGGACATGGAGGTGAAGATCGTATGGCGATTGGGGAATCCGTGGGGATTCGCGTAGCGAAGAAGACTTTAAGAAGCGGCGATCTTACACGTAGTTATATTACTATGGCGCAACACTTTAGCGGGATAGGGCGATAGGACGTGTGCTCGCTCCGAGAGCTGGCGGAGAAGAGAGCCCGAGAGGGCTGGAAGGGATGAGTTTTTTAGGAAAAAGGAGGAAAGTATATGAAGATTGGTGGATTTCTAGAAGATAGGGGTTGTAGATAGAGGGGTACAATCTACGTCGCAAATCGGACGCTTCGGTGACGTAGACGCGCCCGAACAATAGTGAATGATTTTTTTTCTACTTTTTTTTTGTTTGTAACGGGGAGAGTATTTATAACATGTATAATATATGTATTGGAGAATTTCGAAAAAGGGCGCCAGCCAGAAAGAGGGCGCAACAAAAAGGAGTTTTCACGGGGAAAAAACCTCTCGAATAAAAAAAAGATTTTTCTCGCCCGCTCTTCTCTTCTTGGGTCGACCACCTGAATACGTACTTTTAGATTTCTGTCTTCTGATCTTTCTTAAATTAATATTTATAGCTCAGCTAAGTGATTGTGAGTAAAGTCTTTATAATAAGTTTTTATTGTTTGTAAATTAATGTATATAATCCTTTTTAAAAAGATAGTTCCTACTTACAGTAAGTTGTTTTGCAACGAACCGGATTTCGACCCTTTTAGCTCATCATCAGGTAAAAGGACTTCTACAACCTGATGATGAGCTAAAAGGCTCGAAATCCGGATCGTTGCAAAACAACTTACTGTGAGTAGGAACTATCTTTTTAAAAAGGATTGAACACCACACTCACTCCATCATTTATCAGTTCTATTAATGTATGTTACGTACTCGCTAGACCCTTATCTGTTGCAACCCTTCACATTCCTCCCTTATCACACCTACACGTGTTCACTTCCAAGAAACCCCTCCTTCATTACATCCCCAAGCCTTTGCTAATATTAATATTTTTAATAGAATCCGTCTCGGGCTTTCATCGAGTATAGACCGAACATTCCCTAATTGGAAGTGGTTGTTCCAGTTTTGTATTTGCTTGGTGTGCAATAAATAGTATTCTTTTTAAAAATAGTTTAATACACGCAAAACCATAATTAGCGCAGTCGGTAGGACAATTTTCGGTTTCGCGGCATACGAACTTTTTTATCATCAGTCAGTTTCATCAGTCAGAAAATTGCGAACACAGTTCATGGAGATCATCGAGATCATCGGACGACAATCCTCATGAAGATCTTCTTAATAGTAAATTTATAAGTTGCTTTCAGAATTCAAAATTTAAATTACAAATTTAAAAGGAATCGAAACATAATACAAATTTTTATTAAAATAAAATAAACATAAGTATTTTAAATAAATTTTAAACGAATAATAATAATAAAAATGTCACTTAACGTGCTAAAAAAAGAATACTATTTATTACACAGCAAGCAAATACAAAACTGGAATAATCACTTTCAATTAGGGAATCTTCGGTCTATACTCGATGAAAGCCCGAGACGGATTCTATCAAAAATATTAATATTAGCAAAGGCTTGGGGATGTAATGAAGGAGGGGTTTCTTGGAAGTGAACACGTGTAGGTGTGATAAGGGAGGAATGTGAAGGGTTGCAACAGATAAGGGTCTAGCGAGTACGTAACATGTATATATGTTTTTATTATTTTTATTAATTAGAAGAATTAACTTTATTTTAAATTTTGTTTTTTTCTTTTTTCTTCTTTAAATCCTTTTTTTTCTGAGGAGATCCACGTAGTTACCATACAGTACTGTGAGAAATATTGAATGTTTTAGCCAGAGCAAAATAAAGGTCCTGCACCTTGACTCTTTGAGTCCTCTCCTAAACATCTCCATTCGTCCTTTTTTCCCAGCAGTTCTGATTTCTCTGTCTCCCAGTGCGAATCTACTGAGAACGAAACCTCTTTTCGGCTTACCTCTCTCCTCTTTATTAAAAAGCCTCTCCCGTGAGCACCTCTCATATTCCCCTAAAATTTTCCTTTAATATTTCCCAAAAATCCTTTTCTTCCTGAACTATAAGTAGTTCTACGGCATTGCAACGGGGCCCCAACCTTGCTACGACTCCTTCAGTATGTGAATCATTTTTTATTTATATAGTCCACACCAAATCGTTTTTTTAAATTTACATTTTTAAATTTTATTTTCTACCCAGCCAAAAATTAAATAAAAATACATACAAGAGACTTCAAGTAAATTACATTACATGAATTAAATTACACAATAATAAATTTACAATTACTTTCTCTTATAAATTTTCGCCTCCATCGCGCTCAAGAATATAGTTTAAATTAACATAATTTAAATTGTCCGAAAAATTATCCCGCTGTACGAATAACTGAATTTACAACAGTCAGACATGGCAATGAAGAAAGATTGAGACGACAAGAACCAATTTGTACATCCTAGCCAGCAGCAATATGAGAGGAGCTTTATGGCACTTCGGCATTATTTATTGCCACCCCCCCCCCTTCCACCGTTAAAACAGAACACGAAAAATAAAGCATTCCCAAATTGTTCGCCACGGGAGGCCTGGAGGGTTCAGCCCTGACAGTCGGGGAGTTTATAATACATGCTTCATATATAAATTAATAAACAACGTGGTAACCTCTTTTTTAAATAATGTAACATTCGACTATGTTACAAATTTCGAGAAGTTCTGGTTCAAGAACAAAACTTAAACAGTTTTGAACGAACATAAATCCCTTATTTTCTCATACAATTCAAAAGAGTTTTCAGCCTGAAAAATATCAAACTTGAAATCAGACCAGAAGGGAGAATGTTTAAATCATTTTTGCTGGAATTATTATTGAATGGAAATGCTGAAATGTTATTAATTCTCAAGAATAGACCAGTTTGAAGGTGGAAGCTTTTGTATATGTTGAGCGAAATCCCTTTTTCGCTAATAAAATAAATAAAAATATTAACAAATAGACGAAAGAAAGAAATTCGCAATGAACTAAAATAATGGCAAAATAAAAAATAACGAAGGTTTGTACAAAATCAGGGGTCAACTTACCAGGGGGCGTCTCTGTGAGTAGGCGACGGGGTGACGGATTTCGGGCCCGAGTCCACCAGCTCCCGATCGTGAAAATCCACTGTTGGTTCCGGAAAAGGAAGAAAAGACCGCTTTTGCACAAGTTAGAATCTAATTCGAGAGAAACATGAGAGGAAAGAAGCGAAAGAGGCATAGGCTTACCATATACTGACTAAACGGTGAGAAAAATCACCTGAGGAACTTAGGAAGGGATTAGTGAAGAAAATAAACAAGAAGCTTCTCAGAAGATCTTACCATGCACTCTGTGGAAAGAAAAATGTTTCTTGGCCTAAACATTCCGCCCACCAATTTTTACACAAATAAAAATTTAAGTTAAATAGAAAACAAAGAAATGGAAAGCAAGTGGATATGAAATGTAGGGGAATAAATCAAAACCTTCACCTGAGCGATATGTACAATCGGTATATATAAAACAATTCATGACTGGCGGACAGACGACGCACAGACCAAACCGCCGGATGACATAGCTGCTAAGAAAGAATTTCGTGAGATTCCATCCAGAGGATCATATGGACCATGTATAGACCGAAATGAACTGATGAAAAGAAGAATTTGAGAATCGAGACATTTTATTAGAAAGTCATACTACCTGTTCGCTGACGGCGACGCGCCCGATTTGTGACGTACACTGTACCCCTCTATCAACAATCCCTATCTTTTCAAAAATCATCAATCACAACACGCTTCCCTCCTTTTTCCTAAAAAATCCGTCCCTTCCAGCCTTTTTGGGCTCTCTTCTCCTATCGCCCTGTCATCTCCCCTAAGTGTTGCACAATAGTAATTAACCACCGGTTAGATCGCCCGGCTAATTTTTGTTATCACCACATTTATCACCACGCATCCGCGTATTGACATTAGAATCGCCTCATCCTTAACTCGGCGTGCATCCCATCTCCTGACCGCATGGACCCAAACCTATCATCGCCTTTTTCCCTTAATATTTCATCTCCCTTTATCATTCTACATAATCATAATCCCAAGATCGAATCATCCATCGTTATCCCCGGAAGACTCCATCATCTCACTAACATCGCCGCCTGGATTTCATCATCTCATTACCATCGCCACTTGGATTTCATCATTCATCATCATCATCATCATTATCGACGCTGCTGGAACCAGGCCGGTGCACTGGCCTAGTCATCGCCGATCAACGTACGATTTCGCATTCAGAGACATCCACCGCTTTCCGGCCTTCATCGCCATCAGGTTTCCAATACGATCATCGTCCATCTTGTAAGCCATATAAATTCCATTAAACAGTGAGTCTTCAATTATTCCTTTCCTTCATAATTTATGCCTTCATTTAATTCTTCCTAAACTTCCCCGTTGGTGCCGAAACAATCTTCTTATTAATAAATTCACTAATTTCGTGATCCGCTTGACCAATCAATATATTATAATTAATTAAGGTTTTTAGTTGAGATAAAAAAGTCAATGGCACGAGCGGGATTCGAACCCACGATATTCGGCTTGATACGCCGCTGTTCCACCACTTGAGCTATCGTGACGTCGATCCACTTGGACCCCAACTTCCCATCTCAACCCCACCTTTTGAATTTTTCCTCCTTTTTGCCATTTTTCAAATGTCGTGTAATCGGATTGGATTCTCAGCGACAAATGAAACGGCCACGGAGAGCTTTAGTGAAGTATACTTCATTTTAAATCATTAAATTCACTAATTCGTGGTCCGCTTGACCAATTGATATATTATAAATAATTAACGATTACACGACATTTGAAAAATGGCAAAAAGGAGGAAAAATTCAAAAGGTGGGGTTGAGATGAGAAGTTGGTGTCCGAGTGGATCGAGGTCACGATAGCTCAAGTGGTAGAGCAGCGGCGTATCAAGCCGAATGTCGTGGGTTCGAATCCCGCTCGTGCCATTGACCTTTTTAGCTCAACTAAAAACCTTAATTAATTACTTCTTATTAATTATAACTCCTATCTTCGGTGGTGTACGTCGACGCCATTTTGTATTTGGCTGCTGGCGAACACCACCACTCCGCATCGCATTAGAAAGGTACATTAAAACAGAGTCCCGCGAAGACGATGTCTCGTGTAAAAAGCCAGTATTTACATAGGGGACAAGGGAAGGAAATTATACAGCGGGAGGAAGGGAAGTGTGAGCGGATAGGTGTAGGTGACAAGGGAGGTAAAGTGGCTACTCTCGTAATGCCATCAGATCCTGGATGAATCGGAACGACTCTTCTGATAAGGCCATAAGAGGAGGGAGGAGCATACCTCGTGAAGAAAGACATTTATTTCGGGACAGACTTCTGCATTTCTTTTCGTTGCGTCCAAGCTTGGAAATGCTCAATATAATTCGGATAATAAAAGAAATTCTTGGCCTAAATTTTTTTACTTCATTTATTTTCATCTACAACTGTATATGTATTATACAAAACCAGCAGTTTGGATTTCAATTTGTGATTGTGACGTTGTTGTAGAGAAAGCAATTATCAGCAGCTCTGGATTAATAATATAATATTAATCATTCAAGAGGTCTCTTATCCATATTCTTTTCAGTCGCCTACGTGGTAATTGTGGAGAGTGTATTTGGATGTAAGTATTATCTTGTAATTTATTGTGAAAACCTCTGTAGTATGTTTTGATGGACGAGAAAACTGTCGACATAAAACGAAAACTTCGTTGGTGAGATTCGAACCCTGACCTTTATGGTCATGAGTGCCGTCTGAACGCTACCGATGTGACGCCTTTTGCTAACCTTTTTTTTAATTACAATTAATTAAGGTTTTTAGTTGAGATAAAATAGTCAATGGCACGAGCGGGATTCGAACCCACGATCTTCGGGCTTGATACACCGCTGCTCTACCACTTGAGCTATCGTGACCTCGACCACTCGGACACCAACTTCCCATCTCAACCGCACCTTTTGAATTTTCCCTACTTTTTGCCATTTTTCTCTTTTTTTTAATACTTACAGTGACATAAAAGCCGAGGTTTGTTCATGCAGCCGGACAGAACCGATATTAAGTTTTCTAAAGTTGTAAAACATTTGAATTTGGATAAAATTCAGAGGTGTTATGAATTTTAAGTGGAACACTGGGGATCGGCGAGAGAAAAAAAATGCCACCGGCAAATCCAGCAAAAATATGTGCTTTTTTATTGCGATAAAAATTCCTGCTTCATGGTTTTTAAAGGGTGCTTAAAACGAATCTGATTCTTTTCAACAACAAATGTTTTACGACCTACTTTACTGGAAGCGACTTTAGGTTTTTGTAACTTGTTATACAGCTAATCTCATTTAATACCATCCAGCATATTTGTTTTTAAAACCTTGAAAATATGCTCAAGAAAGGCAGAAAATCATATTTACAAAGAATTGGCAATCTTGGTAAGGCCCGCGTCTATTTTTCAACTTAGTATCACCAAAAAAGTTTGATTAAAGTCGTTTGTTACCGGGTAACTGCCCTGGGATTCATTAAAGTTGATTTAAATCGGTAATTTGGAATAAATTATTGACGATTTTTTAACAAAGAAATTATCCTTAAATCTCAATTAATCTATTTTTTAATAGTTTATTTTAATTTTACTACCTGTAGTCGTCTCCTTCTAACTTCCAAGCCGTAAAAATTACATTGTCTTCTGCTGTCTTGCCCAATCTGCTGGCTTTCAACACCTCCTGGAGCCTTATTAGGGAATCAGGATCTTCATATACAATCGCGAA
Organism: Cimex lectularius; assembly: GCF_000648675.2. NCBI lineage: Eukaryota > Metazoa > Arthropoda > Insecta > Hemiptera > Cimicidae > Cimex > Cimex lectularius. The sequence goes on along the minus strand of NW_019392979.1, from coordinate 679,571 downwards.
ACTTTTCCAGTCCATATCTTTAATGATGGCCAATAAACCCTTTAAAAAATGCTTGTTATCAAAAATATGATCCAAAAGGAAGGTTAATTTTGATCTACCTTCGCTAAAAGTTGATAATCCGGATGAAGGTTGATTGAAGCGACGAACCACTCGCTCTGGCCATATTCGGGGTACGTGCTGACTACAGGAATGTGGAATTGGTTGCTCATCGATTGGAATATTTCCACAGTCTCGAAGGACTGAGGAGCTAACAAAACGCCCATTCCTTCTTCCATTAACCTGCAGACTGAAAATATTGTTTACGATTACATCGTTTTGATAGATTTAATTTGTTATACATAATGTAAATCGAACGTGGAACAATTTGAAAGAGAAAAAATCGGTAAAGGTTTCCATGATATCCAGGGCCTTTCAGAGATGGTTTCTGTAATGAATCCTGTATTTCCTTCAATAAACGAGCCGACGGAAGACATCGTCGAGGCAATAAATTCACTGGTACGTTGAACAAGGAAAATGGGACGACTTTTACAGCTGGCCAATTTTGTGCAATGTTGGATAATAAACTGCCTCCGTTTCAAGACCTTGACAATTTGTAAATGCGGTCGATTTTATTTCGTACCTCGTCGTAAATGAGCCTGTCACGGACTCAATTTGGCCAGGTTTTTAAATTAAAGTGATGATTAATGATCGGACGAAATGAAATAACAGCATTATAAGAACATCAGGTTTTTTACATCATGCTAAGGTTCTAGAATATTTTCATTCTGTAGAAAGAAGAGATAAAACTTGTTAACTGGATTGAAAAAAATCTAAAGTAAATGAGAAAAACGATCTTTAATATTTAGAGTGAATTTTTTGTTATTACAAGTAATTAGTAATTTGCTTTCAGTTGTTTTTTGTTAATAAATATTAAACATAGAATGTTAATATAAAAAATTATTGTAGAAGCAACCACCATTATACAGGGTGAATTGCTACTCGTGCTACAAACTTCTCCAGTAGATTCTTCACCCTAAAATGAACAAAAAAGTTCATATTGTCCATGGTCCGATTCTCAACCATTTCAGAGTAATTTCGCTTTTTATCGATTTTGAAAGATATCACGTCCTGGCGTCGGAAAATCGTGATATCTTTTAATCTAAACATTTCTCTTAAAATCTATAAGCACCGTTGAAATCCCCGTTAATTTTTAGAGAGAATCAAAATCATAATTCCATTGAAATTTTTTAATTTAATTTAATGCCCATTTAGTATGTAATGCTTAAGAAGTTTACAAACAGCTAGAAGGTCAAGGAAGAAAGACCCAAACGTTTTGCCACCTTCATCTTCTTATTGAAAAATTAACGGGGATTTCAACGGTGCTTATAGATTTTAAGAGAAATGTTTAGATTAAAAGATATCACGATTTTCCGACGCCAGGACGTGATATCTTTCAAAATCGATAAAAAGCGAAATTACTCTGAAATGGTTGAGAATCGGACCATGGTCAATATGAACTTTTTTGTTCATTTTAGGGTCAAGAATCTACTGGTGAAGTTTGTAGCACGAGTAGCAAGTCACTCTCAAACATTAGCAATCCTTGAACCACCATTTTTTCTCTTTTTGTCATCAACATCTTGGTCTCACAACCACTAAATAAGAAAATGACGAGTGCGTTGGAAGCGTTATTAAATCAGGTAGTTTTCCTCAAATTTGCTGCCTTCTGAGACTAAAATTAGAAACTCTGGATTACTTTATACACTTTCCGATTTACACAATTTTCCACTCTTTTTGTAGTTCTGGCTGAAATAAAACACAAAAAATTAGCCCAAACATTTTGCCACCGTCATCTTCTTATTGAAAAATTAACGGGAATTTCAACGGTGCTATTAGATTTTCAGAGAAATGTTTAGATTAAAAGATATCACGATTTTCCGACGCCAGGACGTGATATCTTTCAAAATCGATAAAAAGCGAAATTACTCTGAAATGGTTGAGAATCGGACCATGGACAATATGAACTTTTTTGTTCATTTTAGGGTGAAGAATCTACTGGAGAAGTTTGTAGCACGAGTAGCAATTCACCCTGTATATACGATACATTATATTTCGAGGTCCGATTGACCAAATAACTTCTTTCAATTATTTAGTCCTTATATAAGGTATTAGTTGAAATGAAAATGTAGTGTCACGAGCGGGATTCGAACCCACGACCTTCGGCTAAATACGCTGCTGCTCTACCACCTGAGCTATCATGACTTCGCTTACTCGGACACCAACTCCCGATACAACCATTCGAATTTTCCCTCTTTTTACCATTTTTCAAATGTCGTGTAATCAGGATTCGATTCTCAGCGACTTATGGTGGCGCCGGTAGAGCAGCGGCGTATTTAGCCGAAGGTCGTGGGTTCGAATCCCGCTCGTGGCACTCAACCTCAACCCTTACATAAAAAGATTAATTTTTAAGTATTTTTTTTCTGTTTGAATGAAAAATTAACTCATTATTAACTCATATAATTTCTTTCCATTTATATTGTACAAAATATAAATAAATAAAATCTAAATAAATAATCTTTTAAATTTTTAAATTCATATACAAAAATGTCTTTCTATACCGACTTCCTTCCCCACCCCTTCAAAATCCAACGTATATAAACATAAAACAGCAATATCTCACTGGCACTCTCAACACGAAACGCAAGAATGCACAATTACACAAAAAACAAACACTTTGAGTGAGTAGAAATACTTTGATTGAATATAAAAAATAAATTTTGCATTGTTTCCACATCCTACATGTATCTGTTAAATTTAAACAATGTTTGTAAATCCCAGGCCCTGAAGATGATCTCAATAAAGATCGAAATGTTGGCACGATAAAGAAAACGTTTTTCTGAAACCTACATCTCACCAGACCGCATCTCACGATTTCTGAATAATTACTTATTAAATCGATTATAATTCGTGGTCCGAATGACCAAATAACTCCTTTCAGTTAATTAATATTTATGTAATGTCTTGGTTGAGACGAAAATGTTTGTGTCACGAGCGGGATTCGAACCCACGACCTTCGGCTAAATAAGCCGCTGCTCTACAACGTGAGCTATCGTGATTTCGATCCATTCGGATTTTTTCATTTCGAATTCGAATCCCGCTCGTGTCACTAACTTTTTCATTTCAACCAATACCTTACAAAAAGATTGATTAATTGAAATAGATCATATATAGGGTTAGAACGACTGTAAGGGAGAAAAATAAAGTTCTACTTTTGGATAATAGATGGAATCGAAAATATTTCTATTTGTAAATTTACATTGGAAACACGCGATTAATAATAATTGCACGCAATGATAGTGTCGAAACTCTTGGATAGATACTAATAATTAACAACGAAGTCCGTATTTTATGTTTGATGAAGAACAAACGGTCAGTAGAGATCAGAGAACGATTGTCTTCAAGATTGACTTTATTTGGGATCAATATTTTGTTACAACAAACGTCTTTTTGTAGGAATTAAATAATTTAATTTGTTATATTTTTTGTGTTTTGTTTATTGGAAGAGTTCAAATTCACCAAATGTTCATTTCATGAAATTTAACTAATAGATAAATCCTAGATTAGAATAAATTTTTATTTTTAGACGTGCAATGACGTGACAATATATACAATAATTTTAGAATGCAGGGAAAGTGACATTTCACTATGGCTTCCTACTATTTACAACTAATAATTTTTATATTCAAAGAGGTACTGGAAATTCCATAATAATTTACGGGAAAAACGTAATGTTCAAATAACCACATGGGAGAAGATACAGAATAATTAAATACAATAATAAAAATATAACGATTAAATCCTAGGTAACAAAGAAATATAGGCAATTTGAAACCGTTAATAAATACAGTTTAAAGCAAAGTTGAATTAATAAAACGCCAAGGGAGTATAATAAATTGCTATTGGGGCTGACTATAATTCGTGCCTTACCATATTATCCAGTATTATCTAGATTGGTGGTAAATCGCGTAAAATGAAAACATAAAATTCATTCATAAAGCTCGATTTCGATGCCAATATTAGATTATCATTTAGGAGAGAGAAGACGTAATCGAAGATTAACGGAGAAAGAAAGACAAAATATAAACATTGGAAAAACAAAAATTCAGTAACAATTATATTTTATTTTAGTAGGATATTTAACGGAAAAACTAGAACCAATATATACTTAATAAGCAAAACATTTAGCATAATAAAATTTAAATAATTTCAACTAATTAAGGTTTTTAGTTGAGATCAAAAAGTCAGTGTCACGAGCGGTATTCGAATCCACGATCTTCGGCTAGATACGCCGCTGTTCTACCACTTGAGGGATGGTGACCTCGATCCACTCGGACACTAACTTCCCATCTCAACCCCACCTTTTGAGTTTTCCCTCCTTTTTGCCATTTTTCAAATGTCGTGTAATCTATTTGATTCTCGGCGGCAAATGAAATGGCCACCGAGAGCTTTAGTGAAGGTATACTTCATTCTTACTTATTAAATTCACTAGTTTAGTTGAGAAAAAACCTTTTCTCATAGCTCAACTAAACACCGTAATTAATTGAAATATATTAATTGGTCAAGCAGACCACTGAAACTAGTGAATTTAAATAATAACTATTTTTTCTAACGATACGTGTTTAAAGTATATAATATTAATAACCATACAGGATGTTATTATTTTGACTTGATGTAGTCAATAGATAGATAATAAAGGAATAAACGTTCATAAAGCAATATCATCAACGTGTGTGGTGATTAGTGACCGTTAGTCGATGATCATTCGGAAATCCTGAGATGCGGTCTGATGTGATGTAGGTTTCAGAAAAACATTTTCTTTATCGTGGCAACGTTTCGATCTTTATTGAGATCATCTTCAGGGCCTGGGATTTACAAACATTGTTTACATTTAACAAATACATTTAGGATGTAGAAAAGTGAATTTATACAATGCAAAATATATTTTATATTCAAACGAAGTATTTCTACTCACTCAAAGTGTTTGTCTTCTGTGTAATTGTGCCATTCGTGCGTGTCGTGTTGAGAGTGCCAGTGAGATTTTGCTGTTTTATGTTTATAAACATTACAATGCTTGTAAATCCGAGGCCCTGAAGATGATCTCAATAAAGATCGAAACGTTGGCACGATAAAGAAAATGTTTTTCCGAATCCTACATCACACCAGACCGCATCTCACGATTTCCGAATAATATTTTCAACATTTATTCAATGGTAATATTATTTTTATGAATTATTGCACATAATCCTCGAATAAGTTTCCTGTTTTAGGTACTAGCATTGTAAAGTAATTATTTTAGAATATACAAATATATGCGGGGAAGGTAGAATAATCTGTGTATGATAACGCGAAAACGTTGAATTTTCTCTGTTCAACATTTCACGGTTTTCTCTGTTCAACATTTCATAGTTTTCTCTCCGCCTACAATCTGTGCTTAGTGGAGCAGGATGAAAGATTCAAAAGATCCCCACGAGGATGACAGTTGACGGGCGAGTAGCCAAAAACGTTAAAGGGCCAAAATATTGAGATGGATGTCGACATTTTGATACGTACAAATTCCAAAGTCGTCCACTTATAATAAACGACCGTGAACTATGCTTCTATTCTCGCGTTTACTCCTTACTTCTATGTGTTAAACTCACGATCGACACTAAGGGAAATTCCTGCCCCCTCGGAAATAACTTCATTTCGTCTGTGTAAATTGTATCAATTCTCTCTATAGGTCAGCTCTCTTGGTCCGTCGCCAGTCGGGGAATTTCTAGTTTCGTAGGAATTTCCTCGATGAATCACCAAATTCTACTTATATTAAATATTATTCAACTCTTTCTCGGTATTACACGGAATTTCTTTTTTAAACTCAGTCACGGAAATATTATTTACATTTATGATTATTGTTTTTACAACACATAATGAACAATTTCTGTAAACCCAACTTCCTACCATTATTAGTTTAAAAAAAAAATCAATGTAGCAGAATGGCAGAATGGGCTGGGTAAATGGACCAGTTTCATATTTTCCAACATATCCTTCTCGATAACATCGTATCGACGCCATATTTTTTTACCGTTAGAGAAATCTAATATTGACAGATCAGTTTATTGTCCCTGACTGTATCACGATTGGTTTGACGTTTTCAATATAATACCACTGACAATAATTCTTTGATATTTGGCTCCTATAGTTAAAATATTAAAAAGATTATTTATTTAGATTTTATTTATTTATATTTTAAACAATATAAATGGAAAGAAATTATATGTGTTAATGGTGAGCTAAATTTTTACTCAAACAGAAAAAAATTACTTAAAAATTAACCTTTTTATGTAAGGTTTTTGGTTGAAATGAAAAAGTTAGTGCCTCGAGCGGGATTCGAACCCACGACCTTCGGTTCAATACGCCGCTGCTCTACCGGCGCCGCTGAGAATCGAATCCTGATTACACGACATTTTGAAAATGGCAAAAAGAGGGAAAATTCGAACGGTTGTTTTGGGAGTTGGTGTTTGAGTGGATCGAAGTCATGATAGCTCAAGTGGTAGACCAGCGGCGTATTGAGCCGAAGATCATGGGTTCGAATCCCGCTCGTGACACTGACTTTTTCATCTCAACCAAGACCTTACTTAAAAAGAATAATTAATTGAAATAAATCAATCAGACCACTAAACATAAATGGATTAATAATTATCAATGATGTTAGTATAATTGGTTTCAATGGTTTGAAAGAGACAAAGACACTAAACCGAAATTAGCCTTAATTTCTCGAAAAAGAGAGGAAGCGTAAGAATAGGACTGTAATAATGTATGCCAATTTTTTTAAATCTGCCAAACCGGATTAATGTTTCAGTATGTTTGTCACAAATGTTCAAGCAATAGTTTATATAATGAAATTTGAGTTCTTCGTTTTAAATTTGTAGGTTTCTCGATACTGCCTGATTTGATCTGTTATGCTTTTGTCTTAAATGACATTATTTCTTCATTGTTCTATAACCAAATAATCTTTCAGAAAGTCATATCATGGTTGATCGTTTCGATGTTCGTCTGTTATATTTAATATAAGCTTGTGTTTTTTTAATATACCTGTTTGTGTGACATTTCTGTTAGTTTGTAGTCAGATATTCTAATTGCTTACTGTATCAAATTCTTAGTTTCTTTTTCTTAGTATGTGAGTGTGTGTGTGTGAGAGAGAGATAGAAGAAGAGAAAGAAAGAATGGAAGAAAGTGGAGAAAGAGATAAGAAGAGAGAGAAAGAAAGAAAAGAAAGAGAGAGAAACAGAGAAAGAGAGAGTGAGAGAGAGAGTGTGTGTATGTGTGTGACCATCCTGTATTCACCACAAATGGCACATCAGTTCCTACAAATCACAAGCGTAATCAAATGTTCCAAACCAGCGGGTTGTAAAAACATCTTTCTTCACAACGTCTCGTAAAATGAGAAATTTCAATATTGGAACTCCGTTTGTGGAATGAACCGAGAAATAATCCAAGATCGGGCCGAACGCCTCAGGGGAGTTGTCAAGTGGAGGAAAACAATTTCCCAATAGTGCTTTACAAATAGTCCCCTTGGGCCGACTTAATGGCCATTTGCCAATTTTGAACAAGATCATTTTTTAATTACGGACGAGATATTTCGTCGTAAATTCCCTTTTGGGGGTCATCGTAACGTATGGATTTCAATGCCTGCGTTAGGTGCTTAAATAAATTTAAAATATTTGTGTGGTGATTAGTGACCGTTAATCGATAATATTCAGAAATCGTGAGATGCGGTCTGGTGTGATGTAGGTTTCAGAAAAACACTTTCTTTATCGTGCCAACGTTTCGATCTTTATTGACATCATCTTCAGGGCCTGGNGATCGAAACGTTGGCACGATAAAGAAAATGTTTTTCTGAAACCTACATCACACCAGACCGCATCTCACGATTTCTGAATAATTAAAATATTTGGTTTAATTGAAGTGAAATTGTTTTCATATGTTTATTATTATGTTATGACCATGTTTTCACTTATTTGCATTCACCTTTGAATCTGCTTCGTTTAATATTTTGAATGAACAAACAGCGTTTTCAGTAGAAATACCCGTGTTATCGCTTTTCAATATTATTCCCAGTGGGTAGTACTTAGCTAATGCAAACAAAACATGAATTTTTTGCAGAAAATCCTTTGAAAATCAGCAGAAAATATATTGAAATACTTATTCTGTTCAAACAATCCCCTTGAATTGTTGATTGTTTATATTATTTTTAAAAATATTCACTCTATAGATAAATTTTTAAATTGGAGCAGTAATGTCGTATGTGGTTTATGTGAAAATGATATGTATTTTTATTTTCATGGAAACAAATTTTTTCTCTTTTATAAACGTTGCTACCACTATTTGTATACTATCAACCCTGTTAAAAATGAAGTGTTATTACAGTTTAATTACCATATCGCCGGGACCACAGTGGCCTGACTGCCATGCTATCTGTCCTGTGTTCGAATCCCGGCATACCCTATAGATTTTTAATTGTGAGTATTACGGAGGGAGTAAAGTAAAATGGGTTGCCCCTGGTTCACGACAACCCAAGCTCTCCTGTATCACATGACTTACTTTACTTTTACTGAGAAATTAATAAATACATCGTCTGCACAAATCGAACGTAAAAATGTACGTTGTATGATAAGCTTCAGCGTTGAAACATTAATAGAATACACTAAATCTCAATTTAGTTCAACACTTTAACCCCTCCTCCAGCTGACACGCAATCGCGGATAGTATAATACTAATAATAAACAGCCGTAATTAATTATAATTGATTTGAAGGATAACACGTGAGCGGTGGAACTGGGCATAAATCACTATGTAATTAGTGGTGACTTCACAGCTTCGGGATTAAAACGGATTCAGAGTTTGATTTACCATGCTGTTTTCCCGGCCATTAACCGAATAGGAGACATTATGAAAATTTCTTATGCGTTATTACAGTGTACGATGTTGCAAGAGTGTTGGTCGAAGGCGTTAGAATAATAATATTATTTAAATAAATTAAACGATGGACATTAGTCTGTTGGAAAGATTCTGTCATCAGTAACTCTTGCAAATTCAACGTTTCTATTGTTTAAATGTACTACTTTGGACGGAAATAAACTCAACAGTTTAATCTTGTGTGCCTTTTTTTACATAAAGAGATCAATATCAATGACAGGGTTAATCTTGAACTGTTCCACTTGAAGCCTGTAACCAAGGGGAACGTTATCACCATTCAATCCAAATCAGATCAATGAGACCCTTATTCAAATTTCGGCGACAATTTCAAAGTATTTTCTTTAAACTATTCGATTAGAAATTTTTAACTCAGCCTGAATATATTTTGCAAATCGAATTTAAAAAAATATTACTTTTTATAAAACGACGCCACACCGCGTTTTTCTTGTAACCCTTCTAAAATTACTTTTAGATTATTGATATTTTTTTGGAAAAACTCCAACGAAGCCTGGTCTCACAAAACAGCTTTGTATTACAACGCGCAACTTTTATTGCTAGAGCGTTTAAAAATTGTAAACAACGAATTTAATTTAATACAAAACTATTTTTTTTACGAGGAGCTCTTATCACAACTAAGAGGCTATATGACCCTCTGGGTGCCGGTGTTTTTGAAAAAAAAAAAAAAATTTATGTCGGGTTCGAATGCGGGGCCACTGGATTCGAACCCGGGGCCTTTCAGCGATGAGTGCCCGTCAACGCCTAAAGCTAGGAACACACTTACCCGATGCTATGCTACCCGACACCTTGCCACGTTTTGGTGTGGTGTGCACATCTATCCGACGCAAGCACACGTCGCGTACAGTCCACAGCGTTTATCACAATAATCACTATCACAATCGCAACCCATCTTTTGTTCTTAATGCTCTATTTTGAGCAAAACCTTGTAATAATAAATGGTTAGTTAAATTTTATGAGCACAACCATCTAATAAATTGTTTGTTAAACTTAATTGTTTTAAATAAAGTTACTCCTAACCATCATAATTAAACAATGTTTATAAAAACTTATGCATTTTTTATCACGTTTAATTTGGTTTACATTAAAATAACGTGTTGTAATTAATATAACGACAAAATTATATAAAAAATTATATATTGTGATAGTGATTATTGTGATAAACGCATTAAGAATGTCGGATAGATGTGCACATCCCACCAAAATGTGGCAAGGCGTCGGGTAGCGTCGTATGGCGTAGCATCGGGTAAGTGGGTTCCTGGCTTAAACCGTTGCGGCATAAAAACTGTATTGTCATAAATTGATAATATTTTTCTTTTTTTCTTTTATTTTTACCAGGGTTCGCAACTGCAGAGGTCATATCAATCCTCAGGGTGCCGGTGGTTTTGAAAAAAGTCCATTTTTCGTCGGGTTCGAATGCGGGGCCTTTCACCGATGAGCGCGGGTCAACGTCTAAACCTTTGCGGCATAAAAGCTATATTGTCATAAATTGATAGTATTTTTCTTTTATTTTTACCCGGGTTCGCAACAGCAGAGGTCATATCAATTCTCAGGGCGCGGGTGCTTTTTAAAAAAAAAAGCCTGTTTTGACCATCTGGTCAAATGAAATGCCTCATTTGTGCTTTATTGAAGTTTAGATAATCTGATGATCCCTCTTCAGCTGTTTTAATTAAAAAATGTTCAGTTTCATGAAATAATATGTAAAAAATGTTAAGGTAAATATTATGAATAAATTAATTATAAAAATATATTATATACCAAAAAGAAAAAATTTCATATATTAAAAAGGCTAGAAGGGGAAGAATAACCAATGTAAGAAAATAATTATTCAGAAATCGTGAGATGCGGTCTGGTGTGATGTAGGGTTCAGAAAAACATTTTCTTTATCATGCCAACGTTTCGATCTTTATTGAGATCATATTCAGGGCTCAAAGTGTTTGTCTTCTGTGTAATTGTGCCCATTCTCGCGTGTCGTGTTGAAAGTGCTTTGAGCCCTGAAGATGATCTCAATAAAGATCGAAACGTTGGCACGATAAAGAAAATGTTTTCCTGAAACCTACATCACACCAGACCGATCTCACGATTTCTAAATAAATATCGATTAACGGTCACTAATCACCACACATAGTCAAAAAACCTCAGTTACTTTAATGTCTAGTTGTCAAGTCTTTAATTTTAACAGAACATTCATAAACTATAACTAAATTTATTTATTGGGATTTATTTCGAATTTGTGTTCACAAATCAATGATAATTTGACATAAAGATGATATAACCAAAATATCTGAACTAAACTGTTAAGAAATGACACAAATTAAAATATATCGTTGTCTTCATATTATATACAGCAGTATGGCATCTACCAAAAGTAATATTAGTTTGTCCCTCTTCCCAAAACCTGGCAAACCGGATCAAAAGGCCTCATAACATTGCCTAAGTTACTTCACTCTTCATAATTTCTGAAGTATTTGAAAAGTTCCTTCTTAAAAAAGGTTATGAAAATTATATTCTTCTAACTTTCTCACAGAACATCAGTTTGGCTTTTGATCTCACCGTTTGACAATTGAACAAGAGTTTCGCGTTATAGACCGCTTATCGTCCTCTTTGAGCAGAGAGAATATAATAAGGGAACTTTTCGTGTTGTGGCACAATCGTTCGACCTTGTGCTAATTAATTTAAAGCATCTCCTGCCAACTACAATGTACTTAATCTTCCGCTCTAATCATTCTGACCGGTTCTTTCGGATCTGATTATTCCGACTGCTCTTTGGCCACGGGATCATCCACCATACCTGGAGCATGGCAGAATGCTTGTACCAATCTTCTGTATCAATTGAACTAATGCCTTGACAAAAACCAACATTCTCTTTGCACCCGGGGTCGATGATACAACATTTTCTAGTAATGACGAAAAAGAAAGTACAACCTACAAAACACGCCAACCGATTTGGACTTATGGTGTAAAATTGTGGGGACCTTCCCATATTGAACGTTTCCAATCCTTTAAATCAAAATTTCTTATATCTATTCTAAATAATCTAAGCAACTATCACAACGACTTTAAAATTCCATTTATTAAAAAATGAAAGGTTATGGTGGGTGTTGGTCTGAGGACAGGAAGTCGAACCGGACTCCATATTGCTAAAGGCAACCTCACCGCAGTCCGTTATGGCCTAGAAATTATCAAGGAATACATCCCATGATCTCGTTGGCAGTGATTTTCGATTTCTGGATCACAATGCCAAACCTGATAGAGGCAGAGTTGTCCATTGATGTTTAGAAAACCTGGAAATTTCCCATCTGATCCCCTGTTGCTGAAATTACCCTGTTGTCTACAGACCTCAATACCATTGAGCACATGGTTGCACTTGTTGCAGAAAAGTATTTTCGATCAACATCCGCAGCCAGTGACCTGCAACAACTGAGTGCAGCGTTGCAACATCTATATAAGTGAAATTTCTTATGAAATTAGTGAGAACCTTATTAAAAATATGCGTAACAGGTGCACAGAGATTTTAGCTACCAGAGGACATTTTACATGGTATTAATTGTTTAAAAAACATTATTATGTCCAATAAACAAAATTATGGAATTAAAACCTTTTATTTTATTTTGCAAAATCCCTTAATTAAATTTTCCTACAGTAAAAACATAATAATTTCTTATAAATTTTAACGGGGGCGTCGGTGGCCGCAACAGTTTAGGCGTTGACACGGCGCTCATCACTGTAAGGTAAAGGACCCGGGTTCGAATCCAGCGGCCCTGCTTTCGAACCCGACATACTTACAAATGGACTTTTTTTCAAAAACACCGGCACCCTGAGGGTTGATATAGCCTCTGCTGTTGCAAACCATCGTAAAAAAAAGAAAAAAAATGTTTCCCGAAGATTTTCACCGTCCCCTTGAATAGGTTGTCGAATGCAATTGCTTTTTAAATGAGTTCCAGTCAGACTTCTGAAAAGGATATTTGACCAGACGTCTTTCGTTTTCAATGGAAACGATCCTCACGAATCGATTGGCTTAAGAATTAAGCCTAAAAATAAGGGAGAGTAAAACAAGAAAATATATAACATATTCACCCTAACAAACATTACTAATCTATTTAAACCAAAAAATAGTTTATTTATGGAAACAAATGGGCTTTTTTTCAAAAACACCAGCACCCTGAGGGTTTATCACTCTGCTGTAGCGAACCCTCGTAAAAAAAATAGTTATGCAATTTATAATAAAAATACAATAAAAATGCTAGAGAAAGAACATCAAAAAGTTAAAGAGAAAGTACGACAAAATTGGCAATATCTCTATTCATTTTTTATCAGTTTACAAATATTCCAGCAAAAAACTGAGGAAACAAGAAATTCTGTCCATTGACCTCTGTATCTCCTTCGGTGTATGAATGAGGTGAGATAATGACTTCATTGAAATTAGTATTCTCCAGTCGGACTTGTATTGTTTTTGACGAAAGCCCATTTGTTTCCACCACGAGCACCCCTGGAGTTAGAATTTTCCGGAAAAGACGGCAAGAGTTTAATTATGCCGGGTGAAATTCATCGAGGTGAAAGCGGGAGCGGTAATTTTAAAGTTTTATACTTCGCAGCCTGTCAATCCAGGTGAGCCGTCAGTTCGATATTACCAGGCGAAAGTATATTTTTTATTTCCTTGCCAATCCGACGAGTAATTTCTATTTGTTCCCGAAGTAGGGGGAATTTTGAGGCAACAAATAGCCTCGATTAAACCCTGTGACATAAATTATTAACATACTGTGGAAAAATCATTTCCCCTACTCGACTCGCTCAATTTCCTAATTGGTTCTCTAAACGGTTCGTTATTTATTGACATTTCTGGTCTGCTATCCACCAATTGCTTACAAAGGGAAGAAGGGTTGCGGTAGAACCTACGTCAATATTCCTCACGCAAACGATCCTGCCTTAATTAAACCATTATTACAATATATCGCTAGGTGCAAAATTGTCAAAAAAACACACAGAAAGCTCTAACTTTTAACACACTGCTTTATCTATGTACCTATTGAACGGGGCGAAAATAAAAAGCCGAATTTAATTCTCCTGATTTGTCTCTTGTAAAAGAAATCGTTTACATTTTGGCGAATTGTTTACACAACCAAATTAAACACCGATCAATCTCATTTCGATGGTCAATGTTTGTTTGCCGTTGCTGTATATCTTTCCACGCTTTGAATTCATTTGCTGAACAGATGCGATGAGTGAAATCGTGTTTACGAGTTTAAGATTAAATCCAAGCGCACCTTACATTGGAGGAGCCAGTTTTGAACTGATGTTCGTTGAATAATTATTTAAATTATTATAAATTTCTTCTTATTATTATTAATTTTTAAGGGCGTTTTAACGGCTAAGGTCATTTCACGCCCTATTAATTTATTATGATGATAATTGTGTATAATTCACTACTGATCATTAGTTTGCATTAGGATTTACTTTCAATGAATTAAGGTTTTTAGTTCACTAATTTCGTGGTCCCTTGACCAATTAATATATTACAATTAATTAAGTTTTTTAGTTGAGATAAAAAAAGTCAATGGCATGAGCGGGATTCGAACCCACGATCTTCGGCTTGATACGCCGCTGCTCTACCACTTGAGCTATCATGACCTCGAACACAAACTTCTCATCTCAACCGCACCTTTTTGAATTTTGATCGAAGTCACGATAGCTCAGGTGGTAGAGTAGCTGCGTATCTAGCCGAAGATCGTGGGTTCGAATCCCGCTCGTGACAGTGACTTTTTTATCTCAACTAAAAACTTTAATTAATTGAAAGATATTTATTAGTCAAGCGGACCACGAAAACTAGTGAATTAGGATTTACTATTGATTATTTTTAGTTGAGAATAGTAAAATCTTTTGGGCTTGTCTAGGTCATGAAATAATTTTAAGCAATACAAGTACTATTAGTGATTTACATAAGCTCAAATCTACACCTACAATCATACGCGCGTGTACAATTTTGAGCCTATCGCTTCTCGCACTCCACAGGCAATTCCAGGTTTTGTAATTTAGAATGAATTACTAGTAGGCTTCAAAAATCATCCAACCAGGGTGTTGGCAGTCCTGAGTCAGACCTCGGTCTTATCCGTCCAGCCACCGAGGTTGCTCCAGAGGCAACTGTCCTATCACCTAGGTCATATCGCCCCCAACGTATTTTTTGCGTTATGAACTATGCATATTAGCCATGTGACAATTCGTATATGTGTGTTCAAATTGGGGGGGGGTTATTGTGAAAAAAGGGCCTGAGGCGACGGTGGGAATCGAACCCACGACCGCAGCGTGAGAGTCTCTCATGCTAACCACTCGGCTACCGCGGTCCCCCCTCACTCGCTCTTAACTACCTTCTTTCTATTTACATACATTTCACTCAATTAGGGTGGTGGTGAAGTACTCGATATTCTTCCATCACCCTTTACACTTATTATTAACTAATTAAATTCACTAGTTTCGTGGTCCGCTTGACCAATTAATATCTTTTAATTAAGGGTTTTAGTTGAGATAAAAAAATCAGTGTCACGAGCGGGATTCGAACCCACGATCTACGGCTAGATACGCGGCTGCTCTACCACTTGAGCTATCGTGACTTCGATCCGCTCGGACACTAACTTCTTATCTCAACCTCACCTCCCCAATTTTCCCTCATTTTCGCATTATTAACTAACCTCATTGAGGGTTGGGGTACTTAGTGTTTCTGTCATAGGCCCTTTCACAATACACTTTCACGCAAATAAATACATTCACTCTCAAACTCACAGGGGACATTAAACTGACCGTACTACATAAAATAAAACAACCCTGTTTCCTCCAAGAATTGGATCAGAGGACCAAAATTTTTTCTGAGAGAGAGTAGAGCTCCAGGGGCTATAACGCTCTCATACATTCTTAAATATATTGTTAGTTGTTTATGTAAGTAATAAGCTCAGTAAGGGTGGTGAAGTGCTCGATAATCCTCCACACTTATTTTGATTGAGGGCCGATATTCCGCCATTCTTACACTACACATTCGCGCCAAAAAATACATTCACACTCAACACATTCAAGGTATACAAAACTATTAGTACCACGTACAATAAAACAACCTTTTTCCTCCAAGAATCGGAACGTGGGGCCCAAATATTCGCTGGCCTGCTCAGGCACAATTTCTCATGTCGGGTAGCTTCTCAAACGCGCTCTCTATATGGAGCCAAGGAATGCTTTTTTGTGTTTTTTACTATGGTAATATTGTCACAAGATTAAAAAAAAATATTATTGTTAATTTGTTTATTTATTTTTTTTTTTTTGAAAAAAAATTTTTTTTATAATAAATATTTTTTAAATTATTTAATTTTTTAATGTTTATTTATTTATCTACTCATCCATTTATTTTCCTTTTCTTTTTTTGTAGGGGTCCCGAACGAAAGAAAGAAATAAAAAAGAGAAAAAAGAATCCAGTGGGTGCACCCCCGGACGCCCCGGGCCACCCTGCACCGCCAGAGACTAGGAGTAATGGCTGCCTCATGTCTTACACTTTTCTCCCTCTTTTGCAGAAGATTTGCATGCGCCACTTTCATCCAAATGGGGGTTCACTTTAACCACTCTGCTCGCCGGAACGGCCTAACTCTGCTTTTATATTCTGGGCATTCTAGTATTTGATGGGCTGTCGTATTTTGGGCAGTTTGGGGGTTATTGTTCCTGTTCTATTCATGTAATTCCTCCACAGGCATGGTTGGTTTTTATTCTGAAAATATTGGAATAGAATTACTTTTGCATCCCTACTTCCAAAAACCAGACGTTGCTGAACTCTAATATTTATCCAATAGATTGGTCTGTTAATATGCACAATTTAGGTTCACTTCTTCTTTTAATGTATTCAAGCGCGTTATGTCAAGAGGCTGTCAATTGCGGTAGACGATGATTGAGTTGAGAAGACTTTATATTTGTTTTTGTAATCTAAAATGGCGCAACCTGACCTCCCATTAAATAGTGACCCATTAGTAAATATTTGCAGGTGATCTGGATAGTTTTCAACCGTATCTGCTTTTAATTATGTCCTTAATTCCTTATGACCTATGTGGTGCGCGGTCTGTGATTAGTCTTTTAAAAATACTGTGTTAATGGTGTTCGCTAATGCATTATAATCTAGCTGCCATAAGGAGTCAATGTAAGGGGTTATGATAGTAAGCATAGGTAAGGGTTGAATTGAGAAAAGCCGAAACTAATAGGGGTATTCTTTTTTTTTTCTATTGTTGAAAATCGGGATCTACTGATTGACGAGTTTAGTGAGGAAATTCTACGCTAATTTTAACCGCCTTATCTCCAGAGGGCGGCTCATACGTCACAAAACCTCGATCGGAGTACTTGGTAGACCCCCAAGGATACGCCTTAGGCAAGCATTACGAAAGTAATAAATTTTTTTCGAACGAGTGTACAGCCTGTTCGTAAAAAATTTATCCAAAATTGATCGCTGATCTGATGGATGATTTATAGAATGGCATGCCGATGAACGGGTCGGTATCGTATTTGTAAGGTCGATAACTTTTTAGAATGTTATACAATTTTTTCCCCTTGTTAGTACATACTTTATATGAGGATTCCACAATAGTTTTCTATCCAAATAATGCCCCAAAAACTGGACTACATTTAACTGGGAATTGCAAGTTTCCTTCAATTTTAGCGTTTGCTACATTGATCTGGTGCACGTTCGAGAAAGGACATATTGAAGACTTTGGCTAGGATATCTCCAGAACCTCCATCCATTTTGATAGTTTATCTTACATTTTTCTATGGAATTTTCTATTGAATATAGATATCGTTCGCATTTTGGATAATTTTTATCCCGTCTGAAACTACTCTGCTGCATAGATTGAGTACAATAACAGGCTTAGGGTCCCTCCTTGGGGTAGACCCTTATAAGTACGCTTGAGACTATAATATGACCCCTTTACGAAAAAAAAATTAAACATATTACTACCCACCATTAAGCCTTAATTGTTTGACGAATGTGTTTGAAAAGCCTAATTTTTTAAATTTATAGCATAAAAGATGGATATTGATGTCTCCCAGGACAGTTGTTTTCTAAAAACACCAAATTTTCATCTGTAATTAATTTAGTCTGAGCATCCAAAACAGATATTTTCCTTCGACAGCCATACTGGCTATTGGGTAGCTTATGATCGTAGCTGCATTTTGTCATGCATTATAATTTTCTTGGACGCAAGAGAGCAATAAAATTGGGCAATAAGAATCACCCTCATTTGGTGGATTAATTGGTTTTGGGCTGGGATCACAACAGAGTTAAACCAAGATTTTAGGATCTATGCTTTCGCCCAACATTACTTAAAAATATTTAATAATTTTAGTTTAATTATATCAGGTAGATTGTTCAGAATACTGTAATGAATGCCGTCCATCCCTGGAGCACTATTGTTTGTTAGTGTTAATGAGTTTTTAAACTCTTTCAGCGCCTAGGGGTTTGTAAGATGAAGGTGAATCTGTTTTTGAAAATTCTTTGGACTCATTTTCAGCACCAAGTGGGTATAAATTTGTCGTAAATGCCTCCTGCCACTCCCAATCAACCGCGGGTGGATATTATATGTACTTTTTTTTTGACTGGGTCTTCCGATATCTAATCATTTCAGCCCCCAACTAAGTCTATAATCTATTTACCCTTTCAAACACTATATTCATACAAATAAATACATTCATACACATAAATACATCCATACAGTACCTCATTCCGTTAGGTCGGTGGAGTACTTGATATTCTTCCACCGACCTATATTTAAACTAATCTAGATTGGGGTCGATGGAGTACTTTTATAAATATTCCGCCATCGACCCCGAACACACACTCACACGCTTTCAACGTTCGAGGGGCGATGATGATGTTGTATTTCACCCTCGCCCCTCGCCATTCACGCTACTAAATCCATGCACTCAGACAAAATATATAGACACACAACACATAAGACATATTACATACAATAAAAAACCCCAGTTTCCCCCAAAAAGCGGAACAGGGGACCCTGAAACTCGCTGCAGTGCTCGAGTACCATTTTCAGATTGGATGGCATGCCTACACGCTCCCTGTAGGGAGCCAATGCATGACATGTTTCCAGTATGTGGGACACATCGAGCAACCTTTCTCTGCATGAGGGGCACCTGCGCGGACTTCGGCCCAAGAGCAGGTGCCCGTGTGTCAACGGTGTACGGCCTATTCTTAATCGCGTAAGGACGATTCCTTGTTTCCGGCTCAAGTTCTCGGGGGGCCATCTACGAATCGTGCTCTTGACGCGCAAATGCCTCTCGGACGTACCGGCCTTGGCCGCCTCGTCCGCACGTTCATTACCCTCCAGCCCGATGTGTCCGGGGTCCAGACGACAACCACCGTTTTTCCGAGGCGGTTCAACTCGGCGAATTTTTCAATCAAGAGCACGACGAGAGGGTCCACAGAGAACCCGTCTCGCAGGGCCCAAACAGCGCTCATATTATATGTATTATTATGGATATTATTTTAACATTAATAACGGGAATGTATTTTAGCATTGTAAATTGGGACCATATATATTTTATAGGTAAAGACCTATTGAGCAAGGAGCAGAAGTTTATCCATGCTTCTCTCTTATTGTTAGTTTGAAATAAGAGCTTTAGCGACCGTTTTTAATCAAAGGACGAGTTTTGCTCTGCTACCAATAAATAAAATAAAATATGTTATAGTTACAATCAGTAGATTAGCAGTTTAGTTAATGATAATGAGACGTTAAGATTATCTAAGTTAATTTGAATTCCTATTGCCATAAAGTGAAAGACGGTGAAATTTTGAATTGATGTTATTTTAATAAAACTGACTCCTAACTAGGAATCATCTCTGTCACGTCTAATAAACCTGTAACCTGAAAACTCGCAAATAGAGTTTGTGCTTACCAGGTCTTTCATATAATTCCCAAGTTAATGTCCTGAGAGAGTCGTGCTTTTACGAGGATACCCTTTCTGTTTTGAATGATTCTCGCATTCCATAGCAAAACATTTAGACTTTTTGACGAGGCATTTTGTCTTAATTTATTAATTGTATTGTTAATGTTTTCAAAGTAATTATTAAGTACAGACTTACTCTAGGCTAAAAGATTCCTTTTCATATTTACTTTTTTTGCTCCGCTTGCATGATTGGCTTTCATAAACTAAATTATCTAAAAATAAGACTATTTTATTTACTATCTCTGATTTGGATTATTTTCTACGGTAATTCGCTATGGTATGTGTTAGTTTGTTTAGCTGAAATATGCATTTTGACGCTTCCGATTTCGCCCATGGGCTGATTTGCGTAGAGACGGGTTCTTTAAGAGTCCCCTTTCTTAGAGAGAAAGTCGTACTCCTTGCCTGCTGGGAGATAGATTTTTTGGCGTATTGTCATTATTTTGTTGCCTAGTAAAACGTTTTCTAAAACTTCAGCAACTGCTTTTTTTTCTATGTTTTCTTCCTGAGAAACTTTAGGAACGTCCTCTTCGTATTCATGCTATAAATTTAATAAGCTACATTTGTTTTTAGGCAGGACCGACGCGTATGATGATTCCGTGAATTTCTTATTTTCTTCCTGAACTTTTTAGAAAACTTCACATTGTTTATCATTTGCGAGATGGTTTTTCTGAACAGTAGACACAATTCGTATTCTTAGACTGTATTTATTCATCGTTTACATTATATTTAATTAAGAAGAAACGAAAGAAATGAAACACAAGTAAATAACACAAAAAACAAAACACCCGTCTAATCAGTCTTATAAGGTAGATTTTGGAAAAGTTATTTTTATTGTTCTTAGATCTTTATATACACACACACATTTGGTTAATATACAGTTTATATATCTAAGTTCTTTTCAACAATGTTAACCATTTCAAAAAAATTGCGTTTGTATTTGTAATTAAATTATGGATTTTTACAAATTGTTGAAAGTAATATAGGTGAAAGTAATAATATATAGATACATACACACACAAACACACACACACACACACACACACACACACACACACACATATATATATATATATATATATATATACAGGGTGAATTGCTACTCGTGCTACAAACTTCTCCAGTAGATTCTTCACCCTAAAATGAACAAAAAAGTTCATATTGTCCATGGTCCGATTCTCAACCATTTCAGAGTAATTTCGCTTTTTATCGATTTTGAAAGATATCACGTCCTGGCGTCGGAAAATCGTGATATCTTTTAATCTAAACATTTCTCT